>NC_088684.1:121154452-121457482 GCF_028017835.1 Emys orbicularis
TTTAAAAAGGGTATTGAAACTTCATAGTAGAGAGTAATGACTCGAATTAAGAGATGCCAATTGATCTTTTGCACATACATAAAGAACGTACAGGTGATATTCTTGTTATTTTTGTACCAAGGAAGAGCCGGTTTGAAACCTTTGTGGTCTGTGCTTTTTTAAAATCTATTCAACCAGGCTAACACAAACCGATTGTATAGGCTGGTTTTAAGACAGGTGTCCACATCACAAAGAACACTGTCATAAATGACATGTATGGCAGCCTTTCCCAGTCAAGAGATCAAGATTAAAGACAAACTGAACAAACCCGGGTCCTCCCTCCTGGTCTTGCTGATGGGCCAGTGTAGGGAAGTTGCACTGTGGCTACAGAAGATTTCAGACTCCAGAGCTGTTGGATTATGTCTACATGAACGGAGTTAAAATCAACTACATTTCTTTAAACCGTCTAGCACGAATTTTTCAGGCCTTAACCTGCATTCCAGTTCTGAGCACCTAATTGTAATTCTGAATACTCATGTGCCTATAATTAAGGGTTCAAGATTAAAAGTCACCTTGGGAAAATTTCTTCCTCAAATTTACTTAATAAAATGTATTAAATTGCTTTCTTATTTTTTATGTAACTTGATTAAAGATGTGGTTTGGTACCTCTCCCATGTTGAAACTTATCAAATCTCTTTATAATCACTGGCCAAACTTAAAAGGAGTAGCGCAGGTATGGTATGTTACAGGTGCTACGTCCCTCTCTAGTAGCTAGTCTACAGAGAATAAGAACCCAGTATTGCTATTAGCTAACAGTACTCCAGAAGCTGAAGTGGCAGTGGCCTTTGCTTTTTTTCACAGATTCACTCCTCACTGGTGACTATTAAACTTTTAATCTTGTTTTAAACACCTTGGGCAAGGACTCTCTTATACTTTTGTTTGTGAGGGTTACTCTGTGTGTGTTTTTTGAATAATGCATGACGGGGCACTATGATGTAAAGGCTTTGTTGGGATGGCTACTTTACCCATGAGTGGAGCTGGTTGAAGTAATGAGAAATTTCAAAATTCAAAAGTTGATTAAATTGTTATAAATTTCCCTTCCCCCATGTTATTCTGCTTCCTATAGAGCTAATAGAAATCTTGTGAGTTTTGATGAAATGTTGACTATTTGGGTGTGGGCGGGGGAGATTAAAAACAAAACAAAAATCCTAAACTTTTCCCCACCAACTTTCCCAGTGAGTTTTGCAGGTCATCTAAAACAAACGTCTATAAAATCATAATACCACATTTTCATATACACTATATATATGTATCACATATTATACAAAAAATTGAGGAATATTTTTATTTATATATATATACGCATGCATGCTATTTCTTGTATCCCTTTGTTGGTAAAATCAAAAGTCCAACCGTACAAATCTTGGATGGAGAAGAAAATAATAAATGTAAGTCCCCTCTAAAAAAAACTCTAACATTGTTTTTCTAGACTTGAAATGTGATTTCTTAGGGTCTTCCAGGATTAGAAGCAACTGGGGTGCATTTTCTTGGGAAGCTGGGAATTTCTCCTGTTCAGTGTAAGAAATCTCCTGTTTCTAGCTCTGCAGAATTGTGAGATATCAGGCCTTAAACCTTTCATGACTGAATATTGCCTACCTTGGCCAGTGTAACTTGTCTGTAGGGGTGGTGGAAGGGGACATGAAGGTGGGATTCTCTATGTGGAAGGTAGAAGGAACACTTGTGTGGTAAATTGATCTTAAACAACGATGGCAGTTTTGAAGCTGCTTAGTGCTACAGGGTTTGAAATGTAAGAATAAATCAAAGTGCAGATGGATTAGTATTAGTGGGCAGAGAATAGGCGAGACAGTCAAAGGTGTATGATAAATGCATGTTATCACATGGCTCTGAAATGTATCATATGTCTGTTATCTGCATACATGTGGTGTGTGTGACACACCACAGATAGACACACTCAATTTTCAGATGCAAAATGTGTGAAACTGTTGATTTAATAATTTAGGGATGTTTTCTTAAGCTTGTTCTTTATATAGTATATCATTTGCTTTGGAGTTCATTTTTTCCCCCCCCTTCCTGTCTTTTTGAATGTGTTGTTTTTAGAAGAACTTCACAGATGATCATGATTCTCAACATGTGTGAGAGAACTAGGAACAGCTTTTTAAGAGAAACTTAAAAAGAAATCTTTTTCCCCCCCACTACAGATGCTCGAGATGCGGAGCAACTGAGCAAGAATAATGTTACACACATTCTGTCAATCCATGACGGTGCTAGGCCTATGCTTGAGGTAAGGGGGAATCCATCATAGCTCTAGTTAACCTGAACATGAAATAATGGCCTGTCAACCTTCACTTAATTTGATCCTTATTACAATTGTTTGACACAATTTTCCGTATTTTCTCTCAGTCATAGTTTTGTGAGTCAGTCACAGTTTTCATCACTGGTATTGTTAACAGGCAATCCAGCTGTCAAAGGAGGATTCAGTTACAGTGTTTTATTGATTGACATTCTGTTTTATCAGAGAGACAAGGTGGGGGAGGTAATATCTTTTACTGGACCAACTTCTGTTGGTGAGAGTACATGTTCTTAGCCCAGTAGCAGAGGTAACTAAACATTCTGTGTTGATTTCTAGGATGTTTAAAACCCATTTAAAAATGTCCCTTTACCATAACATGCCCCTTGCTAACACTGCACAGCAAATTATTTGTGCAAGAGGCTTCAAATCCTTTTCTGTCTAAAATGTAATTATCCAGGCTTGACAAAAAATGCCATTGCCTATTTGCCTGGAGGGAATACACCTGTGCTGCTACACCCCAAAAAACCACTCATTCAATTTACATGGGCAGATATTTGCCCCCTCTGCAAATTAATCCTTTCCTTCCCCCATTTTACTTTCATCTACATATTGTGAACGTTCGCATCATAAAAGATGACTGCTGGTGTTGCTGCCGCTACTGCTCTCCTTCTGAGCCCATACGGCTCTCTCTAGTTCTGTTCCCCTCCAGTAAAAAAGAGTAATGGATTCAGCCACTCACTCCTGCAAAATTTCCATTTGACCTGGCAAGCCAGTGAATAGTTTGTTTTTAAAGCTTGGATAACATATATAGTCATACCTGGGGAAAGTAGGGTGCCAATTTTGATTGGCTGTATTCCTGGAGGTTTCAACACATGACATAATCTTTTAATTAAAAACTAATCTTTAATTCCTGGAGACTCCAGGACAATCCTGGAGGGCTGGCAGCCCTAGGGGAAAGGACAGTTAAAGGTGAACTGGAATTTGAAGATTGTCTTTGGGCTCCGTACTGTGGATCAGCAAAGCTAAAACTGTTCTCTTTGTTGAGTGTGTGTGTGTTTGACTTATTAAGGTGTGCCTACTGCATGGTCTAAAAGCATATTGAATTTCAAGACTGCTGCTAACTGGAGTGATATACAGTTGCACTCACTAAGGAAGATGTAATCACACTTTTATGTCTGTGCTGCATGTGTTTCCTCCGGGGTGGTGTCCTCTAAAATAAACAGAAGCTTGCTTGTGTCTAGTGTCATGAATTTCTAGTCAAGGTAGGGGAACTACTCACTGCAGAATCCAGGTGCAGTCACAGTATTCTCAGTCTACAACCTCCTCTCACGTGGAAAACAAATGTTACAATTTGTCCGCAGTTCTTTAAGTAGAAGGAAGATTGCAAGTTCCTTTTGTTTTTCAGTGAAATTATTATTAATTACATTCTAATTCATGGTCTTAATTCAGTAGTCACTTGCAACTAAGTACTTACTGATGAACGAAGGTTTAGAAAATCTTGTTACAGTACTTCATTAGTTCCATTTAGGTATGATTACTTGTCAGGTTGTAATTAAGATACGCTGAAAACAATGTTTAGAGTTTAGGCCTTATGTAAATTATATTTTGCTTTTAAAAGATTAGTAGCTTTATTCCATTCTTAGAGACTCGGGGCTTTTTCTCTTGCCCACTGAAGTCAACAGCAAAGCTCCTATTGACTTCATTGGTGCAGCATTAGGTACCCAGTTCTGTAGCTGCTCAGTCAGTGGAAATTCCGCTGAAATCATTTTGAGATTAATGCATGGAATGACTGTAAAATCAGACCCATAGTAAACTTTCCTGTTACATAGATACAGTAGTCACCCCTAAAAATCAAGATGGTAGTTTAATTGCCCATTTACCAAAGTTGATTTTTTTTTTTAATTTCCTATCCTAAGTTTAAGAAATATTGTAACTATTTCACTAAACTTAAATAAAAAACTGTGGGAAGAACTTTTTGTTTTGTTTTTAAAGTGGTAAACATAGTACATTAAAGTGATGGCTGTATTGAGTTAGTTGATGATCAGTAGTATAAAATAACACATTATGTGATAATGAATTTGAAGTTCTTTTTATTGACTAGAGAAATTGTGTTCATCATTCTAGTGAATCATGCTTAAAGGGTCACTGTCACATAGGGTAGCTCTCAAAAATTCTTACAAAACCTACTGTTACCAGGTGTTACCTTTTTGTTTTTTTGTAATTTCAATAATAGTTTTTTGTTTTGATGTAATAATAATTATTCTGTAGCATTTGAATGTGCAACATGGTAGCAACGTGCTAGTGCATGAGAACCAGAAAATGGAATTGACCAGTCTAATTTCATTGTCCATGTTGAGTGAAGAATAAAAAGCAAACCGCCATCATAAATAGTCAATAGTATATTTGATGTATATTCTAAAATCTAATTTTAATAATCTGTTAATAATGCCAATGAGGACATTTTAAAAATTATTTTTGACCTGAGAATGATTGTGTATTTGAACAAATACCTTCTTAACTTACATTTTCCTGCTCTGTTCCTTGTGTTTTCTGCACTATTAGGAAATATGGAACTTCTGTTGCCCCATAGCTTGCCACATCAATGAAAATGATTGCCCGTTTGGGGTTCATATAAAAATGCTTTAAGTTTTTTCAGGAGAAATAATTGAGAAACCAATAACTTTTCAGTGGGATTTGCTTTCAGAAGCCCTTTCTGGTAAAGTTCAACTCTATAAATCCTCTTATGAGTTTGCTATTTATAGTTGGCTAATTAACAAAGATTAGGCTCATGAAGCTATTGCTTGCTTTCAAAATGGAATATCTGCAGACAATGTTTTTAAAGTAAATTAAAGTCTTGTATTCTACTTGTGGTACAACAAAGGCTGAAAACAGCTTTTTAAAGGATTGTTTTTACTTTTTGTAGGGAAGGGTATGGCTGCAATATTCTAGGTATTAAACTTGACATGGCTTAAATTGGAAAAAAGAGAACATGAATTGAGCAATCCGCCACTATTGCCTGCTTAGTTCTTTTGCTCTGTATGTAACACTATTTTAATGTAAACTAGTGCTATCTTTTTAAAAATAGAGCCTGTAATTAATTTGTTTATGAAGCCCCAATGCTGAAGCGGTCCAAATGCTGAACACCATCACCATACAGATATCCTAACAACACATACAGACATTTGTAATTTAAAAAGACATGCCTAAAAGTTTGTCAGGAGAAAACCGATGGAAGTGATTGTGGTGGGTCCAACACAAAAGGGACTACAAAAGATGATCAAGAAAGTGAACTACTTTAAATGAGTGCCTTCAATAAACAGTGACGCACAGGCCACCATCCTCTATCTACCAGCATCATTTCTGTTTTTGCCTGGGCAAGGAGTAGGTATCGCTGACGTGTTAGCTCGTCCGTGTAAGACGAGCATTCCTCCAGCACAGAGGCTGAACTTGCATGGCCACAGATGATTGTTCATAGATCTGAATGTCACATAAAATCCTAGCATAGAAGAAGCTTGGATTTTAGGCCATCACCTCACCAATTTGCTGCTCGGATGCTTCAAATTCCAGATATTAACCCCAGTGCTCTCTGGGCATGAGAAACAACAAGGAATCAGTGAGCTGAGAGCCTCCTCTAAAAGATAATATCCGTCAGTGATCTGCTGGATTCCATGGTGTGAAGGGGATGTCAGCTATCCCTTAGCATCAGTGCCTCTGATGCAACGAGGAGTAGGCTTTGGGGGTGACACAGGTTTGGAATAGACCAAGCATCAACATGCACAGGTTGATGGGCAGACCTGACCCAGGGGTGTGATCAATATATCTGATCTTCAGACAAAACCCAGAGGTGAGAACAAGCATGTAACCAGCCCTGATGTTTGTGGTGGGACAGCCAGAAAGTCCATGGCTTCCAGGAATATCCACGCCATTAGAGTTGTTGTCCACATGCACTCTGAAACCTCTGAAGACAAGAATCTACAAGGATTCTCAGCAATGCCAACACATGCTCCTTAAAGCTAATTTTTACAGCTTTCATTTCTTTTGCTGTGGGCTGAAGGGGGATAAAAAGTTATCACAAAGGACCAAACACACAGCCCGTTGAAGTCTCTCTATTGACTTCTATGGGCTTTGAATCAGTCCCAAGGCAGGTACAACACTGGCAGCAGCAATATGAGCTTTCCCCACACTGTTTCATGGTGGAAGTTGGTATTTTATTGTATTCTTGTGTTGCATTCATTCATTCATTTAGGTGCTCATAGCCTGCAATGAGGAGCACAATATAAATACTGAGAGAGTGCATTTGAGTGCTTTTTATTTTAGCAAATGTCAACCAACTCTGCTTTGGAGCAGGGGTTAGGTAGTTACTATTAGCCTGTCCTCAAGCATTAGCTTAGCTTAACAAAAAGAAGGTTAAAGAGTGATTTGATCGCTGTCTATAAGGACTTGCCTGGGGAACAGAAATTTGATAATAGAGGGCTCTTCAGTCTATCCGACAGGGTATATAACAAGATCCAATGTGTGGAAGTTGAAGCTAGACAAATTCAAACTAGAAATAAGATGCACATTTTTCACAGACAGGGTAATTGACTATTGGAACAACTTATCAAGGTTTGTGGTGGATTGTCCATTACTGGCAATTTTAAAATCAAGACTGGATTTTCTCTAGAAGATGTGTGTGCAAGAGAGGTAGCCATATGTCCATCAGGAACTGGATTGAAACTATCAACTCTTTTTATAGAATCCAACAAATGTTTGTCAGTTACTAGTACATTTTTATTGCAGTTAAGCTAGACCAGAGTTGAAACAGTAAGTGTATGAATTCTGTTCCCTGTCTCCCGAGGCTATCCGGTCTCCTGACATTAATTTACAATATTCTGTCATTTGCAGAGTGGCCTCTGTTGCATCACAGCAAGTTCTGTACTCTGTTGGATAGCAGATTTGTATGAGGGATTTGATAGCAGCCTTCAACTACCTGAAGGGGGGTTCCAAAGAGGCTGGAGCTCGGCTGTTCTCAGTGATGGCAGATGCAAGGACAAGGAGCAATGGTTTCAAGTTGCAGTGGGGGAGGCCTAGGTTAGATATTAGGAAAACTATTTCACTAGGAGGGTGGTGAAGCACTGGAATGGGTTATCTAGGGAGGTGGTGGAATCTCCATCCTTAGAGGTTTTGAAGCCCGGCTTGACAAAGCCCTATCTGGGATGATTTAGTTGGGGTTGGCCCTGCTTTGAGCAGGGGGTTGGATTAAATGACCTCCTGAGGTCTCTTCCAACCCTAATCTTCTATGATTTGAAGATTCTATGACATAATTAAGACATTTTCATTTTATCAGAGGCCTGGGTCTCAAAAGGAAGAGTAGCATGACCTTAGAGGCATTTTAATGTTCCCATTAAAGTAGCCTGTAGTGCTATCTTCTGTCACAGAAGGCTTGGATCTTCACCATTCCATTTACAGTGGCCCTTGTCTAGGTTTTGTGCTTTGTGCATGTGTGATTTTTCTTGCTTTCTGTTTCTAAAAGAATTGATTTTTCTTTTACATATCCCTTTCTCTTCTAATACCCATGAAGTTGCAATTTTAATCTGAAACCGTCCAGGTGAGACTAAAGTAGTTGGGCTATATTTAAATCCCAGCAAACTGGACAAGCTTTTGGGTTTTTTAAGAGCACACCGCTCTCTTTACATTGTAGGCAGTTGCAATACATGTCTATAGCCAATCCACACACCGGTGCAGTCTTTGGTCTAGAAGATATATCTAGCCTGTTTGGTGATACAAGTCTGTATAAGTGGTCCATCAGGAAGGTAGTCCTGTCATTAGAGCTTCTGTGGTTTGATGATCAGTTTCTTTCTAGGGCAAATATCATGATTTTAAAGTATTATACATAGTTGTTTAGAGCATAACATAGATATGATTGCTGCTTAGGAAATACTCTCTGGTGCATGCCAATGAAACATCGTAATCTTCCTCCATTAGCTCTTCTATAATGTAAATTTTGTAGTGTGGTTTTTTTCATTCTTTATAGTTAACCAGAGCACCTGCAGGAAGCAGAGTTATTTATTCTTTTAAAAAAAAAATTCTGATTCCATTCACGATGCCAAGATAGATCTTGTGCACAGTATCTCCAGAATAGTGCTGTGTGTACCTCCCCTCCCCCATACTAATGGCTACGTAAAATAAGCTTTGGCTTGTATGCTCTGTAGAAAGAAACAAACTTCTTGAGACAATTTAATGCAGTTATCAATTTTGGTCGATTTATTAGCTTTTCTTGTGCTGCTGTCATCACTTATCTTAAATGAACTGTAGCTTTAAGACTAAAAAGTTTCAAGGGACCCTCCTAAAGAATTTAGATCCCAAATTTGATCTTCCATGCAGTCACTAAGAAACTGACCGGGGGAAGGAATATTTCTGAGAGCCACGAAGACAATCCTTCAAGCTCCTTGAGTTTGCAGAAGTAGTTAATGCATGACTCTTATTTTCAGTTCTGCTAGCATCAATGATGCTAGTTCATCAAGATAGTCTGAAGTGGCAAGAGGTTGACAGCATGTTAATTTGGACTCCTGGATTAAAATAATAGTTCTCCAACAGTGTGTGCCAAATTCTTTGAGGCCTGCAGTTAAGAGATGATTTAGAGTAAAACCCACAAAGTTTTTGAAGGTATTCTTAAAAAATGGAAATTCAGCCCAATTAAAGCTAATAAAAAGGAACACAAACTATGGCAGGTAAAATATAAGGTGGAATTAAGAGGAACAAGTGAATGGTTGAGTATATAGCCAAAGATATACTTAGAGTATCTTCTTGTTTTTATATTCAAATCAGTAAGTGTGAGAGAATGAGGGGAAATAAAAGAATGAGGATGTTGCAGAGAAGCTAAATGATTTCTTTGCGTCAGTTTTCACTACAGACGATGTTGCGGACATACCTGTTCTTTTCAGGCACTCTTGGGGAGAAGTCAAAAGAGGATGTGCTGGAACAAGCTGATAAATAACAAGTTCCTAGGGTTGGATGGAAGATCTAGGAGTTCTGAGGAAACTTAACAAAGTGGCTGATCTGCTAGCAAAAGCTATGCGATCTCTCTACTATCAGCTATTATCCTGGAAGAGAGATGTCAGTTTAACACTTATCAGAGACCTAGTAATAATACATCCTTATGGGCCTACACTTAGATTTGCTGTTTGTGGAAATTTCTTAAATTTCTGCATGTGGCCAAATATTTCAGATATCAAACTTAAAGTGGGCTGTACTTTTTGCACCTTCTGGATTAAAAATGGTTCCAGATGAGCAGAGGAACTAGCTAGTTTCTTAGCATAGAGCAGATCAGCTGCTTCAACACAGTCTTTGGCTGATATTCCTGCTGCTGCCTAAGATATCAGCTCTTGGTGCCTCAGAATATTATTGGGACATGTTCAGCATAGGGTTTCCATTGAAATATTAAATCGTGATAGCCACAGTGTGTTTCAGTTTTCTAATACCACGTTCCCTGTCCTGAAAGCTTCCACCACCACCTTTAACTTTAGATTTGAAATAGCCTTCCCCCCCTTTGATACACTTAAAGAGATTTCCAAAATTCTTGGGGGAAACCCTGGTTTAAGATGAAAGAAGCAATTTCCATCTCCCTAATTGGTAGAACTACAGGTGCAGAAGATAACTAAGCTTCAGCATTCTCTCTTTAGCTCTGTAATCTCAAGGGAATATCCACACTCAGAAACCAACCCGTAAGTCTTTGGTTTGGACTAGAAGTGCATCATTGCTCTGACACATGATCGCTAAATAGCGAAACGTTAGGAAACCAATCAATCATGCATTTTTGAGTTCAGGCTAAATCTGGACTGATGCTGTTCATTATGTGTAAACCTCCAGACCTTTAAAAAAATACAGCTTTTGTACTGTATAACATGGAGCAGTTCTTGAGATGCAAGAAGCTATTTGTAAATAAAAATTGCTTCTTGAGGAACCGATGAGAAGAAATGGATCCTTTAGTCATGATTGTGTAGCACATTCTGTACACTGGCTCTGCAATCTTTTTGTATGTAGGCCAAAATCTTAGGGGACTCTTAATGAGTGCATTCTGCTGGCCAGATAGCATACAACAAAATGCAATTTCCAAGTCATTATCATGCTACCACAATGAAAATTAGTTCTTCCAGTTGTTAAATAAGTAATTAAAGTCAGATTGAAACTGTTCTGTTTGAGTCTCTTCCAATGGGCTCCTACCTCAACCAGTGTCACAAATTGTCATTCTTCAACAGTCAGGTCAGGTCACAATCAAGAGGAAGCTCAGAAGTGCTCATTTTAAATAAAAAATGTATTTTTCATATCATTTCACTGCTTATTCATGGTAAGAATTTCCCTATGAGAGGTTTCCAAAGACTGTGCTGAGCAAAATAGCTACCATTTTTCTTTCAGCTGTAGTAGTGCGAGAAGACTCCTTTATTTAAAATACAGTTCTTCTGACTTTGGCTTAGTTCATGAGGAGTTGGGAACTCTGACCTAATTTCTCAAAAGTGACTAGTGATTTTGTATGTCCATTATGAGACACCTGAAAGAGGCCTGAATTCCAGGAAGTGCTGAGCATTCGCCCTCTTGATATTGGTTCCTTGTAGTGTCTCAAGTTGGGCACTCAACATTAGTCATCTCTGGTGGAGACTGCTGAGGTGATATACTGACTCAGTTCATTCTTTGGTTTCCCTAGTTATTCCACCTTCCAGGTGAACTCCAGCCTTTGTTGAGTAGCACTAACATCTGGTGGAAGGGTGGTTTTGGAATCTTTCCACTAATGAGGCACCTCTACTAGGGGTTAGGTTGTTGAAAGTATGGGTCAGTATTGACCCATTGACTGCAGTCTTCTGAATACCACATTCACTGGAACACAATGAGCCCTTCAACTTCCACCTAGGAAAAGATGTGGAAAGTGTGTTAATTTTCATTTCTAAAAAGAGATATAGCTGTTTCTGATCTTAATGACTTTTTAAAAAAAATCTGAAAATACTTCATAAGATGGCTGTGAGATCCCTTATGTAATCAAGTGCTGTGAATATAAAAAGGCTACTTTATTATTAAAAATAAATATTACAGGACCTTCCCAGCTTCAGTAGATCAGATTTCCCATAAGTCTATTTCATGTATTTATGCTGTTCTCAAAAGCAAACATGAAATAACTTTACAATGTGGTCAATTAATGGTTATTGCTGAAACATAAAAGTGTTTTCTATGAGTCATTAATAAAATCAACAGCATTTGTAACTGCTCCAGAAAGTAACTGAAAGGACAAACAACGGTTGACTAGTTTTCAGTTAGGTGGTTCTGTAGCTGTACTGGACAAAACTCTTGGTAACCTCTTGCTGGTTTGCCTTGAGGAAACCTTATCTGCTGGCTGTTTCCCACTTTAGCTTTTTTGCTGAAATGCCCCTGAACAAAAATAAGTACTCCCATCCTCATCTGTTGATGTGACAAGTCAGATTAACACATGGCTTTTGACTAACCTGAAAGAACTTGCCAGGTGCTAGAGGTTTCCTATTTGCATCTGGGTTCACAAATTTAAGCTGAGGGGTTTTGGTTGTTTTTAAAAAAAAAAAAAAAAAAAAAAAAAAGAATTTCTTGGAAGTCGTTGATGGTATCTTTACATAAATTTAAATACCGAGAAGTTTAATGCCAAAAATGTAACATTTATCTTTAAAAAATAATGATTTTAGAATAGAAATTGTGGTGGTGTTTTTGGACAACTCAGGGTTCGTATTTCTCTCTCTCTCCCTCCCTCCCCCATCACTGATTGACTAGAAATTGAGATGTTAAAGTTACAAAACAGAGGAGAACTCTCAAAGGGGATAGAACATTGAAGTCAACTCTCTCTCTTGAGTGTTACTATGCATTATGAGTCTGTTTTTTTTAAGTTCTATAACTCTTTTCCCTCCCCCGACAGTGTGTTGCTAGATTACTCAAAAACGTTAAAGCAAAAACACCCAAATACTTTATTAGATTTTTTTATACTTCTGAATACACCATACAATACTATTTATTTATAGTTTGTTAATCAAGCATCATTCTTTGTTATAATCAAAGACACTCTGAATTCACTAACTATCCTATGTTTGTAACCTGAAGAAATAACAAGACATATATGTTTTGTCATGCTTCTATTAGCTTATTCTTGGTAATGCTTTTGTCAAGGTGAAATCTGCAATGTGCTGTTTGGATTTCCCATTCTCACATACAAACCTACTATCTCAACTGCACTAAATGTGATTGCATCGTTTTGCTACTGCAAAGTCTTGTTCTGCATAGGAAAGTTCAAATTGTTTTTTTAAGTTTGGTTGATTAAAATTAAGCTAGGAAAGTAACATCCACTTATTTTTTTCATTTCAAATTAGCCACAGATAAGTAGAATAGGAAAAAATTAAACTGGGTCATAAAAGATACTCATTGTTTTTCCTGTACTTTTTTTCTTGTGCATTACATTTTTGGATTATATTTAATACTTTATAGAAGACTTAAAAAAAAAAGAAGCTAATAACATATTCTAAATGAGAGAGAGATTTTATTACGGTTTCATTGAATATTCCAAACATTAAACAAGTGTGCAGTGTTCAGATCTTATACGTAATGACACCAAAATAATTAGAAGTTATAACATATTTGCTCTTCAGTTGATAGGT
Source organism: Emys orbicularis (assembly GCF_028017835.1). Lineage (NCBI taxonomy): Eukaryota > Metazoa > Chordata > Testudines > Emydidae > Emys > Emys orbicularis. Next base: position 121,167,383 of record NC_088684.1, read on the forward strand.
TTTTATTAGCTCTCAGTGTAAACCCTGGCTACATAAAATATATATTTAAATTTTGTTTTTCATTTTTGAAAACTTGAGAGAGACAGTGTAATGGGTTTGGCTTTATTTTACGATGTTTGGCAAAATGGTGCAAGCATAGTATTGTTTCACAAATAACAGTGAATTTTAGAAATTTTACTTAACTCTCGCTTGTTTCAGCTTTGACAATCTTGAAATCAGAATACTTGTTCTGGTTTTGTTAGCTCTCACTGTATCGGTTTAACTGTAGCCTTTAGTTTCAGGGCCTAAGAGAGACAAAATTCTAGTTTTGGTGGTTACTCTGTCTGCTGAAATAGAAAACTGAAAAGAAAATGATCTTTTAGTATATTGGCTCTCCAGTCTATCATGTATCTTTAACTGCACTGGAAGAAACATGCGTGACCTCAATTGATTCTGGCATCATACGAAAACTAACTAATATCGATAACCTTAGAAAACATCTTAAAAAAATGTAGGTTGTGGGTGGGGTGATGTTAAGGATTTAGAAACAACAGTTGGCGAATATATAGCATTGAATTTAGAAGTGGCCATGAGAAAGGCACTGTGATGTAGTTGGTTATTCTGCTTATGTACAGATCTAGGAAGTTTGTACGAACACTTGAACTTGTGTGGTGAACTGCTGAAGGTTTGTTTTTTTTCAGTTGGAGCATAGAATTCGATTTGCTTTACAGCAATGTATGTATGTCATTTTTCATAACTCCGAGAAAATATTTAATTTTAGTTTGATGAAAAAGCTGGTTTGATTTAATCCAGGGAAGGGTTTGTTTGGAGGGAGAAAGAAGAAGAAGAAAAAAAATGTTGGCATGCAAGATATCAGTTGAAGGAATATTTCATTGTGAATATACCAACTGCAGCAGTAATTAATTAATTAATGTGGATTCGTTCCTTCACATTGGATTTATAATAATATTTGCTTTTTCATCAACTCTTGTAATAAGGTTTTATCTCTGACCTAAACAAAACATTTCATTTTTGAGAAGGGCAAATATTCAATGAATTTAACAAATTTAATGAGTGGAACTAATCTGCTGGAACCTAAATCCACTTTTTTCACTGAAAAATCCATCTATTGTTCTACCAGATGACAAAATGCAAGTTTCCCTTTGAAAGAAATACTGAGTTATACACATACACTTAATGTTTAGTTTGCCTGCCCCATCTTTGTTAATATTATTAATTTAAATCCTGTTAAATCTTATAGTAGGGTTTATTCTTAACATTTTCTAGCAATATTATAGCTTCCTGAATAAATCAGTAAGGCTCTAAGGCCCATAGAGGCATTGGGAGTCATCCCATTGGCTTCAGCAATCTATGATCAGGCACAGACTCTGTGTTGTCATGATGAGCACATACCCAAGCAAGGAAACAGACACTTCAGTGATGTTTTTGCTTCCTCCTTTGGCTTGGTCTTTGTTGAAGATTCTAAAATTGCAAATGCCACTAACTACTGAAATTGTGAAGCCTATGGCATTTTTGCACACTAGTGAACCAGCCATGAGCATCTGAAAATCTTAGTCTACAGTATTTACTTGTTACGTTGACACAAACTGTTCTGCTTTGCTTATTGTCCCTTTGGGACAATTCTTAGATGTTATCTGCATTGTACGTGCACAGGAAAGACAGTGATGTCTCTGGGGCATAACTGCACAAGAACACTATGATCTCGGATGGTTTTTTTTAATTATCACATAGACAAGAGGGCTCAGAAATTAAATAACTTCCTGTTTCCAATATCTTAAAAAAAGGGGGGGGGCACTAGGTTTGTAAAAATATCAAAAGCGCATGAAGAAAAGCGAATGCAGCGTGGCAAGTCTTGTTATCAACAGCGACATATAAATATCTCTGTTGGACAGTGGCCCAAGTGTTTCATTTACAAACACCTGCCCAATACCAACCAGTATAGTCCCTCTATTTTATTCATGCAATTAAAATGAATGCTTTTGATTCTAAGATTTTTAAACTATGTAGGATCAAATCTGTTTATAACGTAGGATTTTAAAAAGTTGGTCAGGGATGTTCTAACTGTGCTCCGGTTGAAGTAATTGGGAGTTTTATTGTTGATTTCAGTGGGACAGAGAGAGGCCAACACTGAGCATTTTTGAGATCCCACCCATAATTGTCGTTTTCTTATTGGAGGAGGGGGGGATTTCCTGGGAGGTCTGGGGAGGGAAATTCATTAGCACCACCTTCCAAAATGCTCCAAGGTGGCACGCATTGGTAAAGCACAGACTTCCAGAACCTTTATATGTTGAATGGCCCAGTTAACCTGCCTAAACTTCTGATCTTGAGAGGTGATACACTCAATGAGAGGTGCTCAACTCCCATTGGCTTTATTGGGAGTTGTACCTCCCAGGATCAGGCCTTGGAGGAGCTATTTAGCACAATATGTGGTCTCTCGTAGGCTAGTTTCATGCTTACGTGTGGTTCTGTGGTAGCTGTGAATTCACGTACCTCTTAGCATCATGCAGAATGGGAATCAGCCAGCTGTGACAGAAAAGAACACTGTGTGCTCTAAAACTGACAGTACTTCTTCTTTTAAAGTGAACATTTTCTGAAAGCCCCTCTTAGTTCAGCTACTGTAAGCATTCAGCATGTGTGATAACTGCTGCAATCAGTGGGACTGCTTAAATGAGTATGGGATGCAGGATTGGAACCTTAATTGCATGGTACAATGCTGGCCTCAATATGTTTCCTTCTCTCTCTCCCCTCCCCCCTTCTTTTCATTCCTGTGTTCTGCCTTGTTGAAGGGTAGCTAATGAGTACTGGGCTCCTGGTACTGAATTGTCCAAAGGAGAGAGTATTTAATATGACCTGAAAAGGTAAATTGCCAAGCTTCAGCAAATGTAGGGTCTAATTCTATAAAATTTACTCCTTTGAGCAGTCCTCTTAAGTTCAAAGCTAAAGCTTCATGGTGAATACCTCTGTAAGGAGGTAATGATACCAGATCTATACTGTAGCATTGTCTAGTCTAGAGAAATCAATCCATGATATTAGCAATCTGTTGTTTTATATGCAGATTGTTCTACCGCCAGTTGAGTGCATCTCTGCTAGCCATCTTGACTCCATAAGGGTTATTATCCTTGCAACCACACTAGGGCTGCTTTGCCCAGATTCAAGTGGGGGTGGCTGCCATGTTCGACGGTTTTCATTTTTTGACAGATATCAGAGATGCCATTTAGCTGTCCAGCCTCCATGGTTCACCAGCTGAATCTCATCTCTTTTCCCCACAACCACGTTTTATCATGCCCATACAACTCTCCCCACTTTACCCTCCTGAAATATCACCAGCTCCCATTCTGCAGGAGTTCAGCTGAGATTGTGTGCTCTCTCACTGTAAACCCCTCTTCAAATATTTCCCTCTCCCTAAGTCATGATTTCCCCCGGCTATGCCTTCCACATTTCCAATAATCCCCACACTCTGGCTGTGCCATTTAGTCAGTGAATCATTGACAGTTCACCAGCTATACTCTGTGACACACTTCAGGAGGAAACAAGTTGACAATCCACAGAGGTCTCAAAGGGCCAGGAAGAGGTTGGAAAGCGGTAGTGGAGTGGCTGTGAAGAATGCATTGGCTTGCTCTGACGTACTACCTCTGGTTCTTCAGATGGAGAACATAGCTGTTGCACCATCAGTGGTTTGTTGGCTCAGGTGTGGAATAGCCGGAGGTGGGGTTGGAGATCATAGCCTGGGGAGAGATGTATATTTGAGGAGGTCATGATGAGCCTGATCACCATCTGAGATCCTGGAGATGTCCCTGGAGAGGGAAGTTACTAGGTATATTTAAAACTACAGCCTGTTCGTATGGAATACTAACTTCTATTGTCATCGCTCTTTTTATTTGTTATTTATCTATTACTTTGTCACTTTATTGTCCAAGCTCATTTTTTAAACTTGTTTCTGTGGTCTTTTGTAAAACACTCCTGAAAAGGCATTGCCTACTTGACTTTTCAGATCAGAGTTCTTCTAAGAATATATATTGCAGTTCCTTATTTCAGTACATAATTCGTTACAATAATAGCTGACTAATAAAGTGAGGACTTCTTATTGGAAGATACGCCTGAGTTTTAAAGTCATCGCTTTCAAAAAATAACCGATTCCTCTTCCAAAATGCCCTTTGTGTTGCTAAATACGTAAGGGAAAAACAACTGAATGTGGCATTCTGCACGAGAATTTTTTTTCTCAAATTTCATTTTCAGCATTCATTTTGACAAAGTGAGAACTGTATAAGATGCGACTAGTTTCCAATGAAACATAACAAGAATAACATGTTTAAGCTGATGAATATAACAAAAGTTTTACGCCTTTCTAATAAAGATGCTGCCGTTTAAAGAATTCACTTAAGGATCTTTGGTGTAAACATGACTAAGCTGTCTGTTCCTTAGCGACAAAACATTTCTGAAAATAACTTTGTAAGTCTGTATGCAGTGGTGTTGTAACAGCGTTGGTCCGAGAATATTAGAGAGACAAGGTGGGTGGGTTCATCACATAAGAATGGTCATACTGGGTCAGACCAATCATCCATCTAGCCTGGTATCCTGTCTTCTGACAGAGGTCAATGCCAGATGCTTCAAAGGGAATGAACAGAACAGGCAATTATTGAGTGATCCATCCCCTGTCCTCCAGTCCCAGTATCTGGCAGTCAGAGGCTTAGGGACCCCCAAGCTTGGGGTTGCATTCCTGACCATCTTGGCTAATAGCCATTGATGGACCTATCCTCCTTGAATGTATCTAATTCTTTTTTGAACCCAGTTATACATTTGGCCTTCACAACATCCCCTGTCAATGAGTTCCACAGGTTGACTGTGCATAGTGTGAAGAAGTACTTTCTTGTGTTTGTTTTAAACCTGTTGCCTATTAATTTCATTGGGTGACCCCTGGTTCTTGTGCTATGTGAAGGGGTAAATAACACTTCCTTATTCACTTTCTCCACACCATTCATGATTTTATAGATCTCTGTCATATCCGCCCTTAGTCATCTCTTTTCCAAGCTGAACAGTCCCAGTCTTTTTAATCTCTCCTCTTATGGAAGCTTACACAGAGCTGAAGAAGAGCTCTGTATAAGCTTGAAAGCGTGTCTCTCTCACCAACAGAAGTTGGTCCAATAAAAGATATTACCTCACCCACCTTGTCTTTTTAAATCTGGGCAGATGAGACAAAATCTGCAGTTACTTACAATACTACAATTCTTTCATAATCAATGGAGCTGCACAAATACTAGAGCAGAATTTGCCCATTGATCTGTGACCATTATGCTTTTGTCTTAATGTTGTGTTCTCATTCCTGTTTACTACTTTATACAGGGAGTGAAATATCTGTGCATTCCTGCTGCCGATTCACCCTCACAGAATTTGTAAGTTTTGGGTTTTTTTAATTCAGTACTAATGTTGTTTTGAAATATGTTAAAGGACCTGATTCTGATCTCTCACCAGTTTTACACCAATGTAGGTTTAAATCTGTTGGTTTAAGGGGAATTACTCCTGATTTATATTGCGGTAACAGAAAAATAGGTCCTATTATTATTATTATTATTATTAAAAGTGCTTTCCTACTTAGCATGGCTGCTTTGCTACCAAGAATATCCAGTGTTGTTATAATTAAGGCAAAATTTTTGGAAGGGATATTAAACCTTGTGCTTCAGGGCTGGTCTATGCTGCAAAGTTAGGTCAGCTTAACTGAAATTGCTGAAATTTAATTCCTCCAGGACTATGAAAAAATTAGCACCTTGTGTGATGTAATTAAGCCAACCTAAGCCCTGGCGTACACCCTGCTTGATTGATGGAAAAATTGTTCTGTTGACCTAGCAACCACCTCTCAGAGAGTTGACTTTACTACAACGATGGAAAAACAGCAGCACAGCAGTGCAGCTGCTGCTCTGCAGCTGTGTCGCTGTAGCATTTCTGGTAGGGAGAGAGAGCCTTAGCCAATCTCTACATGTTAGAGATAGGGAGACCACCTATGTGGGGTGCAGATTATGGCACGTCTTCCTACTGTAGGGTTCTTACACCTTCCTCCAAATCATCTGGTCCTGGCCATTGCTGGAAACAGTGTACTGGATTACGCCTGATCCAGTATGTCAATTCCTATGGTCTTATGCTTCTTGTAGTAGGTATGTAGCTATGTGAAGCTGCTGTGTCCCATTTTCAGGCTTTTTAAATTTAATTTAATTTTATTTTAAATATCCACTGGCTATATAACTGTCCTGAAAGTTAGTTGAACTGACCCAGGGCTTAACATTCCGAATCTTTGAATTGATGGTATCTAGGAAATCATGATCTTGAAGTAATCAAAACGTATTTCATAAGAATACTTGGATGGTGACCAACTCTTTCTTCTAGCGTTCACTGTTTATGTTGAGGAGAGGTGCGGGGGGTTTCAGCCACTTCCTGCTAACTAGTTATGTAGAGAAACAGAAGTAGTTGAAAGGGCCTGGTACCTACGGAAGGAAATGCAGCACTGCTTTTTCTCTCAGATCAGAGTAATATTCCGGCTGATGCTTTCAGTGCATATTTTTAGAGTATTTTGTTTCTCATACCTTGGAGAGATTCCAACATGACACTTGATGTTTCTTAATTGCCACTGAAAAGAGTGACAAGAACATGTTTCTGAAATTATAAAAATCATTTTTTAACACAATTTTGTGTAGTAAGAACATAGACCATGAGCCTGTTTTTCCCGTCAGAGGTGCAGATTGTAGTCAATGAGAACTGCATGTTCTCAGTGCCTCTTAAAAATCAGACCCTGAGTGTTATTACTCCCTTAAAAATAATAGTATCCCATATGCTATTAAGTGGGAATCCAGGTTAGAGAACAGAATAGGATTTTCAGAACTAAGACAGTGGATATGGAAGCAATTTTGTGCAATTTTTTTTTTTTGTGGGAGGGTAGGAAAAATTGTGGAGGTTCATTTCTTTTAGAAAGGAAGCAACTTAAGAAATTACAGAGGCCATAATCGCATTTGTTGGGTCGTCATTAATGGTGTGTCAGTATTTGGAGATCCTACTGGGTAGTTGTGAAAATGTTTGCAAATCTGCCATCTGTGTTAGTAGAAATCTGGACCAATTTGTGAATAGAAAGAGGACATCATTTCCAGCGAATGTTAATTACACATGCAATGCAACCAGCCCTAGTCATTGCATATCAAGGAAATACATTGAAAAGCAACCTATAGCATTCAAAAGCAATTAACTTTCTGGCACTGTACCAAGTCTTTTAAAGCACTAACAAGAAGATAAGATATTTGCATGAGTATTGTTTCTGTTATGCTGCAAGCATGTACGGTTCTTGCTTCGGTATCAGATGGTTTCAGACAAATTTTGTTACTTCTGATATTGATACATTTGATCACTTAAAAGAAAACTAGATGAGTAACTGACTTTTCTTTATATGATGGAAAACTTCAAGTATAATGCACAGTATCTTTAAATAATGATGTTACTTGCTTTTAATGTAAAAACTTCATAAGGTCAAAAGAAGCTTGTTTTATTCAGGTCATAAGAATGTAATATGATCTTATCAAACACTGTTTAAAAGTATAGGGTGTTTATCAGTTTGAGGGGAGGGGCCCTGGGGAAAGAGGGGATCTGTCCTTTTGTGACTTCTTTGTGTCTCTCCCCTTCTCAAAGAGTGAGACTGACAGCTGCAGAGGAAAAGAATAGCATTGCATATAAAGTGCTTTTACCTAGTGGTTGCTGTCGAGTGAAATTGACTAGGATCACATAAGCTGCTTGTCTGTATCACTTAGCAGCTGGCTTTTCAGGTAAAGTTCTTCTGAGGTGGTGGTACTACTTTTCTGCAGCTGCTGGCATTTGTCGAAGGGGGCCGGCTTGATACATGGTCAGAGTGGATCTTGGGACTGTGGAGTTGCTAACTTAAGTTCGCATTAGCTATGTTTTCCTCATGGAACTTTCTTTTTCAATACGTATAATATAAATGCACTTACAGTAAGCATATTAAGGGCTCTCCTGTTCCTGAGAGAAATCAATTCCCAATAAAATACAACAGTGAAAACAGAATATGCTCACATTCTTTGAAACTGTGTGAAGGTTCAGTTCTACTAGCATTTTCTGCTCCTGCTTAGAATTTGAATTAAGCAATCATTATTGAGACCTAGGTCATTTCCTGGGAGTTTAATGTGAATTTGGCCTCCATGGTGGGAATTTGGCCTCAGGCCATTAACTTCTGCTGGTCACTGATTTCCTTGACAATGCCCTCTCCTAAGGAACTTGCTACTCGAAAATTAATTCTGTAGAAATTAAATATACTCTTCCTCACTCCACCTTATTTCTGTACCGTATGTTTCTAGGGAATTAATACCCAGTTATGCTAGCCTATTTAGGGTGACCATATTTCCCAAGGGGAAAACAGGACACCGTGTGGGGCTGGCCCAAGCTCTCCCCCCCCAGCCACTTGCCCAAGGCTGCCCCCCTCCCCCGTGGGGCTGGCCCCAGCTGCTCGCCCGAGCTCCCTTCCCCACCCCTCCCCCCGGTGGGACTATCACTGACCACTCGAACCCTGCCTCCCCCTTGCACAGGGCTGTCATCTCTGCTTATATTCCTCCTCACCACACCACACTTTTATTTAAAAAAAAAAAAAAAAAAAAAAAAAAAAGTGGGCATTTGTCATGTTTGTTCTTGCCAACTGATCATGGCAAATAAAAGGGACTGTCCTGGCTAAAACGGGATGTATGGTCACCCTGAGCCTATTGGGCTTCCTGGTTGCCTTTTGAACCTTCCTTTTGGTTTAGATTTAATATTACAGCCAGTCTGTCTACAGTAGCAAAATGCCAAAGAATCATACAAAAGGTCTAGGTAGTTCTTAGTCCTTGACTATTACAGGTTTGATTGCTGAAGAGACAATACCACTACATTTCTTTCCCTACTGATGCTTTTTTCAACCCTAACGCATTTCTGAAAGCTCAACGAAACACTGAAGTGTAGAGCTGACATGGAAAATCCCTCATCTAATTTGTATCAGATTACCCTCTTTATTAAAACGTGATTGGAGAGGCCGTTCGCTGCTTTACTTTGTGTGGGATGTGCCCAGTGATATTATAAAGAAGCTGCCGTTCATAATATTAAGTTGGCAAGAGAAGTGTGAAAGTTGGCTGTTGTACAATAAATTGTCTTTACACTGAATTGTCAGTCCAGTGAGTAGATTGTTAATCAGGACACTTGTCTTACACTTTTATGTAATAAATATTGATTTCCCATTTCATTGTTAACATAGAATAATTTGCTATTCCAGGGGTGAACGTAAACCAGTACCGTGTTGAGTTGGCAGATTGCTTGAAACAATAGCTCTAAGAGGTGTGAACTGCCCCACTGATCAGAGTCAGTCAGGGCTCCATGATTCCACAAACTGGCAATGAATTCCACAGGCGTGACTGCGTTAGGATTTCCCTTCTAACTTCTATGAAACTTGAACAAGACAAGCAAGGGTGAACACTACCACACATCTAAATTTGATGCACTAACAAGTAAACTGGCTGATACACAGTGACGCAGCGTACTGAATGTCATATCTGGAAAATGACTAATAAAACTGGACCAAAAGTTCACTATTAGCCATGCTTAATTACTCTCTTCCCCCTTCTCCCCCCCCCCCCCCCCCGAGAAAGACATCACCCATTTACCTTTGATATTTTTTCATCCTAAAGCATGTTCCATAAGAAAGTGGGAAAAACTTGTTAGGTCATTGTAGAAGATGTATTGATGTTCGGAGCTACTGTGGAAAAACACACCAACGTATTAGAGAGACAAGGTGGGTGAGGTTATATCTTTTATTGGACCAACTTCCCACCTTCTCTGTGTCTCTGTCCTGGGATCGACAAAGCTACAACTACACTGCATACATCAACCTAAGTCATTTTCCCAGAGATCTAGGGGTAAAAAGGGGTCAAGTAAAATCAAGATAAAAGCATCACGTTTTTAACTGACCTAAGCAGTTGGATCTTGGAGAAATACTGCTTAACTGTGGTGCAGTTCTTTTTAAAAAGCCCATGCATGCCACTAGTAAAGTCTGTTCACTGTGACTGAATCATTTGTTAGGTTCAGCTGCTGCCTACAGGTCATATTCCTGCAAGCAAACACAAGCACCATATGGTGTCAAAATTAGGGCTGGTCGAAACTTTTTTCAATGGAAAATAATTTTCTTGACTGAATGTAAATGTTTGCGCAAAGTATCAACTTTTCTTTCTTTTTTTTTTTCTTTTCTTTCCCCCCCCAGAAACCAGAACATTTCAGCTTTCATCTTTTCAACAAAAATACATTTCCCGACCAGTTCTAGTCAAAATGTTAGAATAGACACACATTTAAAAAGTCTGGAGTTGCAGAATTCCTCAGGAGATCCTCTTCTGAAAGAGTCATTCATAGAAATATGTGTAGGGCGGGAAGGGAGCTTGAGAGGTCATCAAATCCATCTCTCCCGGCTTGCTGAGGCAGGACTAAGTAAACCTGGGCCATTCCTGACAGGTGTTTTGTCCATCCTGTCCTTGAAAGCCTCCAATGTTGGGGATTCCACAACCTCCCTTGTAAGCCTATTCCAGAACTAAACTACCCTTGTAGATAGAAAGTGTTTCCTAGTATCTAACCCAGTGGTCTTGAAATGCTCAGGGTCACGCCCCCCCGCCCCTTACCCCTGTCCATGTCCCTGCCTTCCCGGAGCCATGGCCATGGCTTGGGGGGGGGGGGGGAGGGAGTGGGACGGGGTAAGCAGGATGAGGCTGGGGCCGCAGCTGGGGGTGGGTCTGGGGCCAGGAATGGAGCCGCAGCCAGGGGCCAGGGCCAAGGCTGTGTGCGGAGCCATGGCTGGGCCACGGTAAGGGACCGAGGCTGGGGGCAGGGAGCCAGGCCCGCAGCAGAGCTGGGAACGGAGTGGGTCTGGGTGTCGCTCCCTCCCCGCCCCCTGTGAGGGCTGGCCCAGGCCCCGCCGCGACCCCTCGAATGTTCCTCTGTGCCCCCTAGGGCGCATCCCACAGTTTGGGGACTTCTGATCTAATCTAACTCTCGTACTGCAGATTAAGCCCATTACTTCGTGTGCTACCTTCAGTGGACATGGAGAACAATTGATCACCGTCCTTTTTATAATAGCTCCGTAGCATATTTGAAGACTGTTATTAGGTCCTCAGTCCGCTTTTCTTAACATTAAACATATCCAGTTTTTTTTTTTAACCTTTCTTCATAGGCCATTTTTTTTCTAAACCTTTTATCATTTTTGTTGCTCTCGTCTGGGTTTTCTTCAGTTTGTCCACATCTTTCCTAAAGTGTCCAGAATTGGACAGGGTACTCGAGCACAAGCCTCACCAGCGCTGAGTAGAGTGGGACAATTACCTCCCATAAGACACTCTTGTTAATACACCCCACAATATTAGCCTTTTTGCAACGGCATCACATTGTTGACTCACATTCAATTTGTGATCCACTATAATCCCCAGCTCCTTTCCAGCCACCTAACCAAGTTATTCCCCATTTTATAGTTGTACATTTGATTTTTCTTTCCTAAGTTTAGTACTTTGCACTTGTCTTTATTGAGTTTCATTTTATGGATTTCAGATCAAAACTCTAATTTGTCAAGTTTGTTTGTTAATCACCTCCCAGCTTGGTGTCATCCACAGATTTTATAAGCATACTCTTCACTCCATTATCCAAGTCATTAAAGATATTGAATAGTTCCAGACACAGGACTGATCCCTGTGGGACCTCCTTATACATGCCCTTCCAGGTTGAAAGAGAATACCGTATATACTCGTTCATAAGCCGAATTTTTTTTAGTAAAAAAGGGAAGCATCAGAGAAGGGGATCGGCTTATGAATGGGCATAGAGAGGGAGAGGTGGGACACAGCCCTTCCCCCCAACAGAGGGAGCAAGGAGAGGCAGCACAGCCAGCCAGAACCAGAAGGGAAGAGGTGGGGCCAGAGTCTCTCCGCTTCTGGCCACGCTGCTCTCCCCCCAGCCTCCAAAACAGCTGCAGCTCTGGGGCTGGCAGGCTGTGGCCGCGCCGCCCGGCCCCGCCCGCCAGAGCAGGCTGCGGCCGTGCCGCCTGTCTAGCCCACCGAAGCAGGCTGCGGCTGCACTGCCCAGCCTGCCGGAGCAGCTCCAGCCAGGCCAGAGAGATCCTCACCTGGCCCTCCCCAGCTAAGGTGGGAAGGGATGGGGAGAGTGTGGGGGTCCCGGGCTAGGGGTGGGGTCATGTGGGGGGTGGTCACAGGGGTTACTCCCCTGAACCCCAGCTTCTCTTCCCCCCCCTCTCCACTCCCCCTCGCAAAATTTCCCCACCAGTTGCTGTCCCGGCCTGTCAGGGTAAGCCGTTGGTGGGCCGGGACACTTTGTTTACTTTGTTTACCTTGAGCGTCCACAGACACGGAGGTAAACCTAACCGTCTCGGCCCGCCAGCGGCTTATCCTGATGGACTGGGAGCCAAAGTTTGCCGACCCCTGAATTACAGGGTCGGCTTATGAATGGGTCATAAAAATTTCCATTTTTACGTATCCATCTTGGGGAGGGGGTTGGCTTATAAACAGATTGGCTTATGATCAAGTCATAAGCTCCAGTTCATTTGCAAATTTGACACCATCAGATCAGGATTAAACAAAGACTGTGAATGGCTATCCAACTACAGAAGCAGTTTCTCCTCCCTTGGTGTTCACACCTCTACTGCTAGCAGAGCACCTCACCCTCCCTGATTGAACTAACCTCGTTATCTCCACACTGATTTATACCTGCCTCTGGAGATTTCCATTACTTGCATCTGAAGAAGTGAGGTTCTTACCCACGAAAGCTTATGCTCTCAATACTTCTGTTAGTCTTAAAGGTGCCACAGGACCCTCTGTTGCTTTTTACAGATTCAGACTAACACGGCTACCCCTCTGATACTTGACACCATGCAAGGCACTGCATTTAGCCGTATGGAATGGAAATCTATCAACCTCATGAAGAAACTTGCACAAATACAGACAGATATCATCTTCCTTTCCAAATGCAAACGGATGGACATCATACCAAATGGACTGAAGGTGAAAAATCCATTGCTATCTACATACTGCACAGACCACAGTGAGAGATTATGCCATACACTATCAAAGAAACTGAGGAACCACCTGATCAGCATCCTATACAGCAAACAGATAAACATCAAGAAAGAGCTCTCCAACCTGGAGACTTTCATAAATAACCAACCCTCCACACAAATGGACTTTACTAAAATAAGACAGGAGATCTACATTACACACTTCACCTCTCTACAAAGGAAAAAGGACCGTAAGCTGTCTAAAATCCTACCTGGCACATGGGGCCACAACAGGGGTACCCCTAACTCACCCAGCAATATCGTCAATTTATCCAGCTACACACTCAACCCAGCAGAGGAGTCTGTCCTATCTCGGGGACTCTCTTTTTGCCCCAGCACCCCCACGAACATGATACAGTTCTGCGGTGATCTGGAAGCCTACTTTCGCCGCCTACGACTCAAAGAATACTTTCAAGATAACACTGAACAGCGCACTGATACACAGATACCCTCCCACCAACAACACAGGAAGAAGAACTCCACATGGACTCCTCCTGAGGGTCGAAATGACAGTCTGGACCTATACATAGAATGCTTCCGCCGACGTGCACAGGCAGAAATTGTGGAAAAACAACATCGCCTGCCTCATAACCTAAGTCGTGCAGAACGCAATGCCATCCACAGCCTCAGAAACCACCCTGACATTATCATCAAAGAGGCTGATAAAGGAGGTGCTGTTGTCATCATGAACAGGTCTGACTACCAGAAGGAGGCCGCCAGACAACTCTCCAATACCAAATTCTACAGGCCACTTTCCTCAGATCCCACTGAGGAATACACCAAGAAACTGCACCAGCTACTCAGGACACTCCCTACACTAACACAGGAACAAATCAACATACCCTTAGAGCCCCGACCGGGGTTATTCTATCTACTACCCAAGATCCACAAACCTGGAAATCCTGGACGCCCCATCATCTCGGGCATTGGCACTCTCACTGAAGGACTGTCTGGATATGTGGACTCCCTACTCAGACCCTACGCCACCAGCACTCCCAGCTATCTCCGTGACACCACAGATTTCCTGAGAAAACTACAATGCATTGGTGACCTCCCAGAAAACACCATCCTAGCCACCATGGATGTAGAGGCTCTCTACACAAACATCCCACACACAGATGGAATACAAGCTGTCAGGAACAGTATCCCTGATGATGACACAGCACAACTTATTGCTGAGCTCTGTGACTTTATCCTCACGCACAATTATTTCAAATTTGGTGACAATATATACCTCCAGACCAGTGGCACCGCTATGGGCACCCGCATGGCCCCACAATATGCCAACATCTTTATGGCTGACCTGGAACAACGCTTCCTCAGCTCTCGTCCACTCACGCCCCTTCTCTACCTACGCTACATTGATGACATCTTCATCATCTGGACCCATGGGAAGGAGACCCTGGAAGAATTCCACCATGATTTCAACAGCTTCCACCCCACCATCAACCTCAGCCTGGACCAATCTACACGGGAGGTCCACTTCCTGGACACCACAGTACAAATAAGCAATGGCCACGTTAACACCACCCTATACCGAAAACCCACCGACCGCTATGCCTACCTTCATGCCTCCAGCTTCCACCCCGGACACACCACACGATCCATCGTCTACAGCCAAGCACTGAGGTACAACCGCATCTGCTCCAACCCCTCAGACAGAGACCAACACCTACAAGATCTTCACCAAGCATTCTCAAAACTACGATACCCACGCAAGGAAATAAAGGAACAAATCAACAGAGCCAGACGTGTACCCAGAAGCCTCCTGCTAAAAGACAGGCCCAAAAAAGAAACCAACAGAACTCCACTGGCCATCACCTACAGCCCTCAGCTTAAACCTCTCCAACGCATCATCAGTGATCTACAACCCATCCTGGACAATGACCCCTCACTTTCACAGACCTTGGGAGGCAGGCCAGTCCTCGCCCACAGACAACCCGCCAACCTTAAGCATATTCTCACCAGCAACCACGCACCGCACCATAACAACTCTAACTCAGGAACCAACCCATGCAACAAACCTCGATGCCAACTCTGCCCACATATCTACACCAGCAGCACTATCACAGGACCTAACCAGATCAGCTACAACATCACCGGCTCATTCACCTGCACGTCCACCAATGTTATATATGCCATCATGTGCCAGCAATGCCCCTCTGCTATGTACATTGGCCAAACTGGACAGTCACTACGCAAGAGGATAAATGGACACAAGTCAGATATCAGGAATGGCAATATACAAAAACCTGTAGGAGAACACTTTAACCTCCCTGGCCACACAATAGCAGATGTTAAGGTAGCCATCTTACAGCAAAAAAACTTCAGGACCAGACTCCAAAGAGAAACTGCTGAGCTCCAGTTCATTTGCAAATTTGACACCATCAGATCAGGATTAAACAAAGACTGTGAATGGCTATCCAACTACAGAAGCAGTTTCTCCTCCCTTGGTGTTCACACCTCTACTGCTAGCAGAGCACCTCACCCTCCCTGATTGAACTAACCTCGTTATCTCCACACTGATTTATACCTGCCTCTGGAGATTTCCATTACTTGCATCTGAAGAAGTGAGGTTCTTACCCACGAAAGCTTATGCTCTCAATACTTCTGTTAGTCTTAAAGGTGCCACAGGACCCTCTGTTGCTTTTTACAGATTCAGACTAACACGGCTACCCCTCTGATACCTAAGTATATACAGTAATTGATAACTATTCTTTGAGTGAGGTCTTTCAACCAGTTGTACACGCACTTTATAGTAATTCCATCTAGACCACATTTACCTAGTTTGCTTATGAGAATGTGGGACTACATCAAAAGCCTTACTGAAGTCCAGCTATATCATGAGTACTGCTTTGTCTCTATCTACGAGGCCAGTAACCTTGGCAAAGAAGGAAGTTAGGTTGGTTTGGTATGATTTGTTTGTGACAAATCCATGCTGGCTATTCCTTATAACCCTATCAGCCTCTCTATGCTTACAAATGGCTTGTTTAATAATTTGTTCCAGTATCTTTCCAGGTATAGAAATTAGGCTGACTGGTCTATAATTTCCCAGGTCCTCTTTGTTGCCCCCTTTTAAAGATAGGTACTATTTTGCCTTTCTCCGATTCTCCTCGTCCTCATGCGTCCTCCGTGAGTTCTGAAAGATAATTGCTAACAGTTCTGAGATTGCTTCAGCTAGTTCCTTAAGTGCCCTAAGGTGAATTTCATCAGGCCCAGCTAACTTGAATACATCTAACTTGTCTAAATATTCTTTAACCTGATCTTTCCCTATTTTTGTCTTGCCTTCCTTTACCCTCGTTGTTAATGTTAATTATGTTGAGTATCTGGTCAATATTAGCCTTTTTAGTGGAGGCTGAAGCACAAGAGGAATTAAACACCTCAGCTTTCTTGATGTCCTCAGTTATTAGTTCTTCTCCATTAAGTGGAGGACCTATACTGTTCTCTGTCTTTCTCTTGCTCTTAATGTATTTAAAGAACCTCTTCTTATTGCCTTTTATGTACCTGGCTAGGTGTAACTCATTTGGTGCCTTAACCTTTCTGATTTTGTCCCTACATGCTTGTGCTATTCTTTTGTACTTCTCCTTAGCGATTTGTCCATGTTTCCACTTTTTGTAGGATTCCTTAATGAGTTTCACGTCATTAAAGTGCTCTTGATGGAGTCCTATTGGCCTTTTACTATTCTTTCTATTTTTTTTCCTTCACATCAGGATAGTTTGAAATTGTGCCTTTAATATTGTCATCTTGAGAAACTGCCAGCTCTCCCAAACTCCTTTTTCTCTTAGATTTCCTTCCCATGGGACCTTACCCCTACCATTTCTCTGAATTTTTTGAAAGTCTGCTTTTTTGAAATCCCATTGTCCTTATTCTGCTGCTCTCACTCCTTCCTTGTCTTAGAATCATGAAATCTATTATTTCATGATCACATTCACCTAAATTGCCTCCCGCCGTCAGATTTACAACCAATTCCTCCCTATTGGTCAAAATCAAGTAAAAAATGGCTGTCCCCCTAGTTATTTCCTCCACCTTTTGAAACAAAAAGTTGTCCCCAATACATTCCAAGAACATACTAGAAATTTTGTTTTGCTGTATTACTCTTCCAACAGATATCTGGTGAGTTAAAGTCCCCCAATACTACCAGGTCTTGTTTTGGATATTTCTATTATTTGTTCTAGAAATGCCTCATCCACCTCTTCCTGATTTGATGGTCTATAATAGACCCACTACCACAGGGGAGGGCAAACTATGGCCCGTGGGCTGGATCCGGCCCGTCAGGGCTTTCAATCCGGCCCACGGGATTGCCAGCCCTGTGGCGCAGGGGGGCTAAGGCAGGTTCCCTGTCTGCCCTGGCCCCACGCCGCTCCCAGAAGCAGCCAGCACCACGTCCCTGCGGCCCCGGGGGAGGGAGGCGGAGGGCTCCATGCGCTGTCCTCGCCTGCAGGCACCGCACCCCGCAGCTCCCATTGTCTGGGAACGGGGAACCGCGGCCAATGGGAGCTTCGGGGGTGGTACCTGCAGGTGACGACAGCGCACGGTGGAGCTGCCTGCCCCACCCCATCCCCAGTAACCACTGCTGGACATGCTGGCCACTTCTGGGAGCGGCACGAGGCCAGGGCAGGCAGGGAGCCTGCCTTAGCCCTGCTGCGCGCAGCTACCACCCCGGAGCTGCTTGAGGTAAGCGGCGCCGGGCTGGAGCCTGCACCCCAAACCCCTCCTGCACCCCAATCCCCAACCCTGAGTCTCCTAACCCTCTGCCTTGAGCCCCTGCCACACCACTCCCACACTGCACACTCCCTACCCTTAGCCCCCTCCTGCACTCCTCACCCCCTGCCCTGAGCCCCGCACCACTCCTGCACCCTAACCCCTTGCCCTGAGCCTGTTCCTGCACACCACACCCCCTCCAGCCCCCCAACCCCCTGTCCCAGCCCTACATTCATGGCCCTGCATACAATTTCCCCACCCAGATGTGGCTCTCGGGCTAAAAAGTTTGCCTACCCCTGCCCTACCATGATGTCACCCCTTTTTTCCCCGCCTTTTATCGTTACCCAAAGACTTTCAGCTGGTCTGCCTCTCACCTCCTTCTGGACCTCAGAACAAGTGTATATATTCTTGATGTATAATGTCAGTTAAATCATCATATAGCTTATTTACTTATCCTTCCATTCTTCCTGTTCATTCCCCTTACTCCTTGCATTTGTGTACAGACATCTAATGTGTTGAGCAGATTCCCCCACTGATTTCCTTCTTGCTGCTTCTTTGACCCTATTGTAGTTTTCCATCCCGCCCCCTCCCCGACATCTAACCCTCTATTAAGGTTGCCTTTTTTGCTTTTGTGTGCTTTTGTCTCCTCTGAACCTAGTTTAAAGCCCTCCTCACTAGGTTGGTGAGTCAGCGCATGAAGATACTCTACCATTCTTGGTCCAGTTGCCTTGTCTCTTCCGTCCAGGAACCACATCCCATAGTCAAGGAAGCTGAAGCCCTCCTATCAACACCATGTGCGCAGCGATGCCTTTATCTCTAAGATGCTTGTATCTCTGCCTGAGCCCCTACCCTCAGCTGGGAGGATGGACAAGAACACAACCTAAGTGCCCGACTCCTTCACCCTCACTCCCAGAGTCCTGTAGTCACTGCTGATCTGCTCAGGGTCATACCTGGCAGTATCATGAGTGCCACATGTGGATGAGCAGCATCGGGTAGTGATTGGAAGGATGTGTGAGCTTCTGCAACTGCAGCCCGCTTCCTGGGACATCAGGTTAGCAGATAGTTGCTCCATCCCCCTTAGAAGGGAGTCCCTGACCTACACTTCCTCATCTTGGGTGTGGTGCCTGTGAGCTTCCGAGCCTTCGGGATTCTCCTCAGTCACTGGAATCTGATCCTCGCCTCTTGTTGCCAATATAGCATATTTGTTCTTGACCACAGGCTGGAGCACTGTCTATTACCTGAAGTGGCCAGTAGCCAGTCTCCTCCCCATAGAGCAGCTGGTTCTCCTTCCTCCTCTGGTACTGCTGTAATCTATGGTTGGCTCTCATCCTCCATCCCAGATGTTTCATGTGCATCCTGTTGATGAAGTCCTTGGGCTCCTGGATGCTACACAGATGAGCCACTTCCTCCTGCAGCAATCTTACCTGCTTTCTGAGGGATACACACCTCTCACGCTGGATGGTTCCCCCTGCCTGGCTTTCATTGGTGGGGACATGCAGGCTGTATTCACAGCAAGACTAGACCAGGGTGTGGGTGAAAAGCTCCAGGGTTAGGATGCCTGTCTGTTGAAAGCCCCCACAGGCGCAGGCAGAGGAAGAGCTAGTAGTGTTGTTGGTGACACAGTTTTCCTCCCATTGTGGATTCTTCTTTCTAGAGTACCTGCAAGTTAAGGGGGTAGGAGAGAAGAGTGCCGCTTCAGCTATCTTCTCCAATACTTTCTTCCTCATTGTTTCTCCTGAACTAATCCCTGTGCATTACAGAGGAGTGAGTTACATAGAGTGTCTTGTATGATTCTGAATGAACTACTCCATGAATTAGTCATTTAGTTGACCCTCAAGCAGGCTGGGTGTCTAGCAAGATACTAATTCCCCAAACGATATACTGGTGTGCAATTCAACCGGTTTCCATTGGGTCAGTAAAATCCCTCCCATTCTTGTTAATCTGGTAGATTTTGCAGAAGTATTGTCTCTGCATTTTCACTGTTCTGATCTGGGGGATTGTACCAAGGCCTTGTCTAACTCTCAAACTCACACCAATGTAACTAAGCCAATGCAAACCCATGCATGGTCAGTCTTTTTATTTTCGTTCTTATTTTGGTTTGATTTAACCATGTACCTAAGTGATTTAAGATAAGCCAAAATAAACCTGGTTTAAACCTGAATAGGTGTCCACGTGGCCTTTTGCACCAGTTTAACTACATCGGTTTAAAATCACACTGTAAGGTAAACCAGTACAAGTCCATGTGTAGACAAGACAGTAATTCTCTGGTATTGAAGTCCATTACATGCTTCTGCCCGATGGTCTCTTGGAGTGCTAAGTTTGCTTGCTGCCTCAACAGCTGCTCTCTTAAGTGGAAAGGGAAGCTCCCTTTCTCTGGCATTCCTGATTTTTGTATGGGCTAGGCTGAGGCTTCTCTTTTTCTTTTTGTGGGCTAATATTTATCCAGAGGGGGGCAACATCTTGAATATACAATAAATGTTTCATGGGTATTCGGTGATCCTGTTTTCAGCTTCATATTTACCAATAGGTCTGCAACTGCTTGTCCTTGCAGGATCTGTCCCATATGCATATACTATTGCCGATAATATTTCAGTGCTCTCCTTCAAGTGATTGTGCACATATATGTTCCACTGTAGGTGTATGTGCACCCAATGCACTCAAATCGTAGACTGTTATCAGCAGGCATGCTGGCTCGCTCTCCTTGGGTGCCGAGCCAAGGGGATAAAGTGGCATAGTGGCTGCCTCCCTCTCAATTCCTCCTTGCCACCCATGGTGAGAGTTGGAGATCCCTCTTGCTCTTGAGCTTTGGTTAGCCAGCTTTTGAAAAGCAAAAACTCTTGTGCACAGTTAGTTAGCAATAAGCACAAAAGTTGCCCAGTCTGCTTGGGCAAGGGACGTGTGAGGGACAAATATCCTATTTCTTGATAAGAATGAAGAAACAAAGGGATTTTCCCCTTAGAGTGCATCTCCTTAAGAAAGGCATGTGGCCCTCGTCCGAGCCCAACACTGACCTCAAGAGGATGGAGATTTTGTCCATGAGGTTGCCCCTCCAGCTGCCTCAGCCTTTAAGCCAAAATCTGGTGAGAAGCATCACTCATCATCTTCTCCTTCTGTCTCCTTGAAGCACTCAAAACCATCTTTGTCTTCAGAGGCTGACAAACCCCCAAGGTACCACTTTTTGCCTCTCAAAAAAGTGCTCAGAAAAGTCCTCTGGTGCTGAGTCAAGGTCTGGTCACAAGCACCAACACTCACCGGCATCCATCCAAAGGGACACCATTGGCACCAGCTCTAACAGAGTCATTGAGACCAGTGTCTTCACTTCTACTAAAGAGGGCTTTGTCCCTGGCTCATCACGTCCGGCACCTCCAGTGATAGTGGCTGATAACTCATTTCTGCTATCGGTGCCGTTGACGCTTCAGGCTTTTTTTGTGGCAGAATATCTTTTGTCTCCCTCTCCTGGACTCTCCCTTTTGTGTCATCCAGTTCCAAACGTAATGGCCTCCACTACATCACTAGCACCAATTATCACCATGGCACCGGCAGTTCCATCCGCTTCATTGATACAGTCTGCGTCAACTCCATCAGCACCGTCAGTGTCGCCTTCTCACCTGTCTGCCTCATCTGCTTCCACCAGCACCATCAGATACATCAGTGTTGGTACCATTGGGGTAGCATGTGTGTTGAAAGTGTCAAGACCTCCATGGATGCCTAATGGGACTGCTCCACTATTCACTGAGGAGAGTTGTATTTCCCTCTCTTTAGACTCTGACCATGATAGACCCATATCTCCATCAAGGTCTTTCAGGTCACCATACAGATCAAGTTCTAGGAATACCCAGAGCAAGGAACAATATTATAAAGATGCTTATGGTGGTGGGTACCATGTCAGAGGGGTGACTGCTCTACTTGGCCTTATGGGACCCCTTGGATTGGTCCAAGAGCATTTATGCCCCCTGTCAGCCACTCAGTCCCAGAGAAAGTCAGCTTTTCCAGTACATATAGCAACCAGAGAAGAGTCTCCTTCTAATCTACAACCTCCCTCCTTTTTGGAACCCAGAGAGGAAGAGGAAACTAGAGAGGAACTCCTGAATATTTTCCCCACATATTTCTTCCTCTTCCCCAGAGGAGTCCATCGCCCCAGAGTAAACATCACCACCTCCTGAGGACTTTAAAGGTTTTCAGGACCTCATTAGGAGGGTGTCTACATCTGTACAAACTCCCATTCTGGGAAAGGTTGCCCATCCCATTAATTAAGCCTTGCTTGAACTTGCAAAGATCCTTTGGCAGACACTGGTCTCTATTCCACCCACTGCCAAATGAATGGACAGATGGTATCAGGTTCCCCAGCAAGAATTTGTGTATTTCTTCACTTACCCCATCCCAGACTCATTAGTGGCGACAGAAACAAAAGAACATTTGAGGCAGTCTCACCCTCAGGCTACCCTGAAGGATAGGGAGTGTAAGAGACTGGACCTATATAGCAAAAAGGCTTGTATTACCACGAACCTTCAGGTAAGGGTATCAAATTACCTGGCATTTTTGTCCAAATGCACCTTTATAAACTGCTCAGAAATTTCAAATTTATTTATTTATTTATTTTTTGGACAAACTGCCTGAAGAATATAGGGATCACTTTTTGGTCATTGTCTTCAAGGTCATCTCACTACTTGAATGTCTGTCCAAGCAGCTATCGGTGTATCCGATCCCGCATCATGTTTGATGGGTACAGCCATCTCAACGAGACACTCTTTTTGGTTGCAGGTCTCTGGCATTCCTAAACAATTAAAAATGCAATAGAAGATCTACCATTTGAAGATGCTAAACTGTTTTCTCAGAAAACCGATGACGCCATGCACATGTTGAAAGATTCTTATCCATCACTTTGTTTGCTGGGTGTTTACACCCCAATAACTAAAAGAGGAAGCAGTTTGAGGCCCAAAACCACAGTACAGAGCTTACTACCAGCAGAGATCTCAGGATGCCTCTAGAAGGAGATCTAAGCCGCTTAGATGTCCCCCATTGGCATCACAGACCCTTCTCACCAGATTTTTTGTACACTTTGAAGCAGTCGTTTTGATATCTCGATCGATGACTGCATGCTGACCGTGTTACATCAACTACATCCAGACCCTCCATTTTGGAAATGCTGTCTCTCTTTTATAGTGCATGGACGGAGATTACGTTGGACAAATAGGTGCTCAGCACAGTAAGAGAAGGATACATTATCCAGTTCATGTCCTTTCCTTTCCTCAACCTGCCTTCCTTGTCTCTTTTCAGGGACCCATCTTATGAGGTTGTTTTACTTCAAGAAGTACAGTTTCTATTGGAATTGGGGGCAAGAGAGGAAGTTCCTTATCAACACAGAGGGAAAGATTTCTATTTCTGCTACTTTCTGATTCCCAAAAAGAGAGGTGGCCTTTGGCCCATTCTGGATTTAAGAAAGCCAAACCATTTTATCAAAAAGACAGTCAACTTGACATCTATTACCAATCTCTGAGAGGGATATGCTGCCCTTGACCTGCAGGATGCGTATTTTCACATGGCAATATATCTTGGCCACATAAAGTATCTTTGATTCAAACAACATGCACTGTCCATACACTGTGCTGCCCACCAGCCTATCCTTGGCCTAAGGGTATTTATCAAGTGTATGATGGTAGCAGCAGCTCACCTGCACCGTTTAGGAGTTAAAATATTTCCCTACCTGGACAGTAGGCTTGGTCAGGAAAGGTCAGGATCTCACAATCAAAAAAGCATTCTTGTCATCAGACATCTGTTCTTTGGTCTAGATCGAAAACTGAATGTAGAGGAATCAACATTACAAGCAGTGCAGCAAGTAAATTTTATAGGGGTAGATCTCGATGCCACAATTCCCATTGCTTACCTCCCGACAAACAAGTTCCAGTCCATGGTCTTTGTCCGAGAGCCTCAATTCCAACCTGAGGACCACAGTGAATTCATGTCTAGAGTTGTTGGGTCACATGGCCTTGTGTACGTAAGTGGACTCAGCATGCCAGACTTTACCTCAGATGTCTGTAGACCTGGCTTCACTCAGCATATCATCCAGCAAACATTTGCTGGATATGCTGCTTTGTGTATCTGCCCAAGAGCTCCAGCCCCTGTTAACACCTCAGAATGTAGGCAGAGGGGTTCCATTCCTTCCACCAGAACCAACTATGACTTTCGTAATAGATGCGTCCACCAGGGATTGAGGGGCCTATCTGAGTCAACTTCAGGCTCAAGCACTTTGGACATCTAAGGAACTTTCATTCCATAAAAATATGCTGGAACTTTGAGCTATTCTTTGGGATGCAAGGTGTTCGTTACCACCATTAGGTGGTTCAAGATCTTACCAACAACATCACTGCTGTGTTTTATCTGAACAAGCAGGGAGATGAAAGGTTGTCTCAGCTATGCCAGGAAGCGATCCACTTGTGAAACTTCTGTATAAAGATCAATATCTCACTAAATGCCTTTCACCTCTCAGGAGTGAGGAACTCTATATTGCAGATTCCATCAGCAGATACCTCATAGATCATCACGAGTGGTCAATAAAGAGGCCGTTCTGCAGCAGAACTTCCATTAGTGGGGTTATCCAATAATAGACCTCTTTGTAACCAACCTGAACAATAACTGCAGGAGGTTCTGTTCTAGGGCAGGTCACAGCCCAGGTTCTATTATTAATGTCTTTATTTTTTCCCTGTTTGGGACATCTGGTGCCCATGTTTCCTCCAGTCCCTCTGATTCCAAGGATGATAAGGAAACTAAGAGACAAAGAACCTTAAACCTCATAGCGCTTGCCTGGCCAAGGCAGTACTAGCACATGGACCTACAGCAACTCTCCATCTGGCCACCCATACCTCTATCTCTGCTTGAGAATTTCTTGTCTCAAAACCAAAGCAAGTCACTGCACCCTAACCTACAATATCTTCACCTAACAGTATGATGATCTCTGGTTGATCAATGAGGAGAAAGTCTGCTCCTGAGAAGTCCAAGCTGTTCTGGTGAACAGCAAAAAGGATTCCACAAGAGCCATGTATGAAGCAAAATGGAAAAGATTTTCAGTCTGGGTGGAATCACATCAGTTATCTCCTGATAACACAGAGATTAGACATATTTATGCCAGACTACGTTACTGCATCTGAAATCCTTTGGTCTCTCAGCTCTCCATTGAGCAGCAATTTCTGCAGCACGTCCACGAGTGGACAGGTTTTCAATCCCCGGTACCCATATTTTTAAGGGTTCTTATCCATGTATACACTCCAGAGTCTGAACCAGTACCTTCATGGGACCTGAATTTTAATATTGTCCCATTTGGTGAGACCCCTCTTTGAACCTTTGGCAACAACATCCTTGCTTCTGCGGTCAGTGAAAATGATGGGATGATTGGGAGGGCTCTGACATTTTACCTGCACCTCACAAAGTCTTTCAGATCCTCTCTTAGACTGTTTGTTGCCTACGCTGACAGGGTTAAAGGGCAACCTGTTACAGTCCAGCATATTTCACATTGAATTTCAGATTGTACTGAGCTTTGCTATGATCTGGCAAACGTCTCTCTGCAAAGGAGCCCACTCCACGAGGGTTCCTTCCATTTTGTCAGCCTTCTTGAGTAACGTTCCTATAGCAGCCATTTGCAAAGCAGCAATGTGGTCATCTGTACATACCTTCTCCAGATACTGTTACTCAAGGTTCATTAGAGGACACCAACTTCAGCCAGTTGGTGTTGCGGTCACTCTTCAGGTCATCTGATATCCACCAGCTGCAAGGAAACTGCGGGTGAATCACCTACAGTGGAATGTGTGTGTGCACAATCGCCCCACGGAGTCAAAAATGGTTACTTATCTGTACAGTAACTGTTGTTCTTAGAAATGTGCTGCGAGATTCTGCGACTCTCCCACCTTCCCCACTACTTTGAGTTTAGCTTACCAGCAGTGCAAAGAAAGGGAGAAGGAGCTGGTGATCACACCCCTTTATACCCTTGGTTTGGTGCATGAGGATAGCAGGGGCGCATGTGCTGCCTGCTGGTATGGCTGGTAAAAGTCTCCGGCTGGAGTGTGTTGGGTGCACATCCACCTACAGTGGAATGTACATCTTGAAGAACAACAGTGACTGTACAGGTAAGTATCAGAGGCGTAGCTGTGTTAGTCTGGATCTGTAAAAAGCAACAAAGAGTCCTGTGGCACCTTATAGGCTAACAGACATATTGGAGCATAAGCTTTCGTGGGTGAATACCAGCTTCGTCAGATGCACCGGTAAGTAACTGGTTTTTGTTATGAAACATTTATATTGCAGTAGCACCTAATGGCCACAATGAGGTTGGGCCACATTATGCTAGGTGCAGTACAAGCATATAAAAATGACCACCTACACTAAAGAACTTCCAGTCTAAAAGATGAGACCTAATGAGTGGATGAGCCAAATAAGTAGGCTGGGACTGGAGGCCTGAAAGACCGGGAAACAAATTGTAATAGGATGTGTGCAAGTTCTTGGTGGTGGTGGGGCTACACTGTGGAGGGCTTTGAAAGTAAGGAGAAGTAGTTTGTATTTCATGCAGTGGAAGAGAGGGAACCAATGGAGAGAGTCTTGAGTCAATTGCTGTAGGTGGAGTAATGAGCCAAGAATGATGATCTTAGCAGCATTTTGGAAGGATTTGAGTTGGGGGGAGGATGGAGTTTGGAGTTGTCAAAGCCAGAGAAGAGGAGACTACAGTAGTCAAAGTGCGAAGTGATCAAGGGCTGAACAAGACTTTTGGCAGTGTGATCAGAGAGAAAAGGTGGATCTTGGAGATATTGTGCAGGAAGAAGTAGCAAGATTTATACATGGCCTGGACGAGCTCGGGTCGTTGTGATGTCTGCTGTGACAGAGAAAGAGGAGGGAAGGGAGGTCTTTACGGAAAAAATCAGGAGCTCTGTTTTGGCCGTGCTAAGTTTCAGTTGATGGCAGGACCTCCACAAGGAAATGTCAGAAAGACAAACGAACATAGTTGCACGCTGGGAGGAAGGGAGGGAGATTTGTCAGTCATCAGCAGAAAGTATTTGTCAACGGTGACTATAAGAGTGGTGCCTGAGATACTAAAGTTTCCATTCATATTTAAAATAAGGAATAATGAAGGCAACTGTGTAGTATCTGTTGGTTGCCTTTTTAATGTACTGTATTCTGCGAACAATATTAAGTGGCTTTTAAAATATTTTTCTCAGTTTTTTTCTCTCTTAGTCATGATTTTACTAAAGCCCAGTGCTTTGTATTTCCCTCTTGCTTCTGTTTTCAGGACAAGACATTTCAAAGAGAGCATCAAGTTTATCCATGAGTGCCGGCTTAGAGGTGAGGGCTGTCTTGTTCACTGGTACGTATGTCAATTGTTTAAGAATATTCTTAATTTCCCCCCTCCATTTTGTTGTCAGTGATAAATTAGCGTTGCCCACCCTTCTCTTTCTTTTTTAATAATAATACTTTTGCACTTATATAGCACCTCACATCTGAGGATCCCCCATCAAAATTAAAAATGCTCGTTAAGCCTGGCTCCACTGTGGATATTGAGGCACAGAGAGGTTAAGTGGCTGCCGGAGCGCACGATGTGTCAGTGGAAGAGCCAGGAGTGAAATCCAGAGCTGCTGACTCCAGTCCCCCACTCGGACCTTGGGACTATCTGTTCCCTGTGTTATATTTTACCAATAGTGTTGCATCATCTATTTTTCTGATTAATGCTAGTCACCATTTTCTTTCACAGACAGCTCCTGTAATCCTAATAATTTTATCAGTTCCTGTTGCAACTATTTTTGCTGCTTTAGGGCTGCTGGAAATTTTCCTCTCAACAGAAACTGATATTTTAAGCTTCACTGAAGCATTCAAATATCACAGCTGTTTCGAGCAGATTACTGATTAGAGAGGGAGTCCTGAGACATTAACTGCCTTCAAAGAGTTGGAACAGAGAAAAGGAAAGCCCATCGTGTTTTTTCTTACTGTCATTGCTTGTGGTCCTTGTGCATTGCTGCAATGTCTAACCAGCATTTCAGAACCTATATCTAGAGTCAGGTCTAGTAGTTTGAGCACTGGACTTGGAGTTAGGAACTCCAGCATTCTAATCCTGTTCTGCCATTGGCTCATTGTGTAGCTTTGAACAAGTCGATTAACCTCTCTGCACCTCACTCTCTTCGTATTTAAAATGGGGATATTGACCTACTTCATGAGGGTGTTCTGAGACAGTTCGCTGATATTGTGCTTTATCATTTATATTCTTTGAAAGTGTTAAGTGCTAAGTGAGCAAATCTACAACTGTCACTCAAATGTATTCTTTATCTATAGTAATAACACCACTTTTCATTCAGAGCTGTCAAACCACTTGACAGTGGTAGGTTCTGTCATTCTCCCAGTGTCACAGATGGTGAAACGGAGGCACTGAGAAATAAAGTCTCACGGCATGTCCATGGCAGACCCAGAAATAGAACTGAGAACTGAGTCCTGTGCTCTAATTGTTCAACTCAGTCTGAAGGTTTAATGAATTTAAACCCAATCTCATTAAAATTAGAGCTCTATATGTGCTGGAAAAGGCTGCCTTCTTATTTCATGACCCTATTCTGTATGGGGGGGTGTTTTATTTTTATGTCTGGATAACTCGTATCTAGTTTAAGAAAAACAACAATACAAAATTGTTCTCATGCTTTCTCATGGAGGCTTTGTATTTTGTTCTTTGTTTAAAAAAACTCTCATCTGAACTGAATTTCAGTACAGCTCCTCTCTTGGGGTGCCCATACTGCATGCAGGTTTCAGAGTAGCAGCCGTGTTAGTCTGTATCCGCAAAAAGAACAGGAGTACTTGTGGCACCTTTAGAGACTAACACATTTATTAGAGCATAAGCTTTCATGGGGTACAGCCCACTTCATCGGATGCATAGAATGGAACATATAGTGAGGAAATATATATACACATACAGAGAACATTAAAAGGTGGGAGTTGCCCTACCAACTCTAAGAGGCTAATTAATTAAGAGAAAAAACTTTTGTAGTGATAATCAAGATTCACTCCTCTACATTTTAAGGTCCAGTACATAGACAACATAAAGATATCTCAATAGTTCTATAGGAACAGCTGCCACAATGTGCTCATTCCTTTAAACTCCTTAATTTAGGTAGTATATATTACTCTGTAAACTGCTGTGTAAATTTATGATGCTATATGAGATAATGAGCGTATTTATTTTAAGACTTCATATTTTGTATCTATTTATTCTGTCTCATTTCTGCTGCAGTCTTGCTGGAGTCTCCAGGAGCGTAACTTTGGTAGTCGCTTACATCATGACAATCACAGACTTTGGCTGGGAAGACGCATTGTCTATTGTACGAGCATCGAGATCCTGTGCCAATCCTAACATGGGCTTCCAGAAGCAGCTACAGGAGTTTGAAAAACATGATGTTGACCATGTAAGTGATTTTTGTTGACCAATTTGGTTTCTTAAGACATAAAGTTTTGGACTGTATCATAACTTTAGAAGGTTAAAGATTAGAAGATAAATGGCCCAGAATGCGGCAATAATACAAATGTACAAGTGATGCTAATGTAAAAATTGTTTTTTCACATCTACTAGGGATGTTAAAGCAAGAAAAAATAGTTTTTCAAATTAACAATGTTGTAAACAAAACCTGAGATCTGAAAGTCCAGCTGGGTTCTTGTCCTGGCTTATGCATCATCACCAGTAATAAACGTTTTGTACAACCGGAACTTAACTAACAATTGTGGGGATGATGCATGAACCAGAATGGAATCCAGCTCCTTCTCCTTGAGCTGGGTTGGTTCTGCAGGGCTAACGGGAGTTTAGAAAAATAGGAATAACCTGTTTTTGTCAATAACATAAACAAATACAGCTGAACACACACCTGGAACAGGTCTGTTGAGTAAGGAGGTACTGTTTTTACATAATTGCTTTTCTGACCATAACTCCATTTTAAATTGCTCAGCACATTTCTGTCCTCTATACTTTCTCAAGACACTCTTTTAAAAGAAAGTAAATAAGGTGAGGAGGTTGGCTTCATTTTTCTTCCAGGATTTCTTGCAGCAGAGAGCTGAGAAATTACTGTGGCATTTCAGGAATGCAGTTTTCAACTGTAAATATTTGTTTTTTGAAAATATTTAACTGAATATTTCCTGGGTCATTCAGAACTGATATTAATGGGTTAGTAACTGACTTTTTAAGATACAATATAAAGGGACTTTCCAGACTGGTCTCCTTTCTCCCTTATATGAAGGTTTACAGTCATTTCAGATCTAATTGGACTGAGCTAATAACCCTAATTGTCATTGTATATGCAAATAACCTTGAAAAGAGAGTAACGTCTTTTTTTTTCATGTCACAATGGAAGGATGCAGCAGTTTCTTCACTGAATGGAAGGCACTAGGCTACAAAAATAATGCTCACCTGTGGACATAAGTTGTAGCAAGCTATTGTATCTCTCAATCACAACTTTTGGGACCAGATCCTCCGCAGGTGTGAATCAGTGTACTTCTATTGATTTCAATGAGGATCTGGGCCTGAGTTTTTAATTACAGCACCACTTGTCCATGGTAGCTCTGTACAAAGTATATTGGGGTTTCAGGACATTTGATCCATTAGATTTGATCTTCTAGGCTTTTAGGCATTGAAGATCATAACATGTTGTGTATCATTGATAAATTTCCCTTAGATGTGCATTAAGGGCAGGAATGGTGTCCCTAGCCTCTGTTTGCCAGAAGCTGGAAATGAGCGACAGGGGATGGATCACTTGATGATTACCTGTTCTGTTCATTCCTTCTGGGGCACCTGGCACTGGCCACTGTTGGAAGACAGGATACTGGGCTAGATGGACCTTTGGTCTGACCCAGTAAGGCCCTTCTTATGTTAAGGTCTCATCTTTGATATGGCCCCAATATAAATATATTTTGCTTATTCTGTATGTGTTTGATCCTGCAAGAGGCTGAGCACTATGGTCCTGATCCAGCAAAGCACTTAAGCATGTGCTCAACTTTTAAGAATGTGAGCAATCCCATTAATACCTTTACGACTATTTGCATACTTCTGAGTCTGTGTTTAAGTGCTTTGCTGGGTCAGAGCGCAATTGCTGAGTTCCTTACAGGATCGATCCCCATATAGTTACTAACTGAATGGATACCTCCACTCTAATATATTTCATACTCTTCCTAAACTTGCCAAACATTACACAGTTGATTAAGAAAGAGTCATGTGACCTAAAATAGTTTTGTATTCATAGCTAATCAGTGATAGCAGGGCTTGGAGAAGGAAGGTGCTGCCTGCCAGCCTTGCTTTGCTCAGCTGATTGACAGTAGTGGAGCTACAAAAGCAAGAATAAAGAGCAGGAGCCACTTATTTTTTTGAAGCCCCCACCCCCGCCAAACAGCTGAGCAGAGTATGAGCAATTGTAATTGCTTCTGCATTGAGGCTTCACTGCTGGGTTAGGTAAGTGGGGCCTGGTCCACACTAACCCCCCACTTTGAACTAAGGTACGCAACTTCAGCTACGTTAATAACGTAGCTGAAGTCGAAGTACCTTAGTTCGAACTTACCGCGGGTCCAGACGTGGCAGGCAGGCTCCCCCGTCGATGCCGCGTACTCCTCTCGCCAAGCTGGAGTACCGGCGTCGACGGCGAGCACTTCCGGGATCGATTGCTTACCGCCGGACCCGGAGGTAAGTATAGACCTACCCTGGGAGATGAGTCAAGGCAGGAAGAAGGAGAGGCAGGTTAAAGAATTTGCACACATTTGTAATGTGCTTATTTGATACAGCAAGAGATTATAGGCCAGGTCATCAGCTGGTGTAAATCGACATACCTCCATTGAAGTCATTGGAGCAATGCTGACTTGTACCCGCTGAGGAACTGGCCTTATGTAAAATGTTGAATGCTTAAAACGCCTGGTTTAGCCCCCAATCCCACAAAGACTTATGTTCATACTTAACTTGACACACGTGAGTAGCC
This sequence comes from Emys orbicularis, assembly GCF_028017835.1. Lineage (NCBI taxonomy): Eukaryota > Metazoa > Chordata > Testudines > Emydidae > Emys > Emys orbicularis. The sequence continues at coordinate 121,199,147 of NC_088684.1, forward strand.
CCATCAACATCAAACTAAGCACATGCATAAATCTTTGCAGGATCAGGGTCTGAGGCTGTAGTTGTATCACACATTGTATCTGAGACTGCAATGGAATCTTTTTTTTCTTTTTTTCGGGGGGCAGATGCATATTTTATAAAATGTTAAACATTTAAAAGTTTTCCTTCCCTTCTCCCTGCATCCAGCTAAATCATTTTAAAAGCACAGTAATGCACTTCCAGGTATGTATTAAACAGCCTATATACTACACCCCCCAGCATTGGTATGTTGAAACAAGAACAGTCATACTGGGTCAGACCAATGGTCCATCTAGCCCCAGTATCCTGTGTTCCGACAGTGGCCAATGCCAGGTGCTTCGGAGGGAATGAACAGAACAGACAATCATCAAGTGATCCATCCCCTGTCGTCCACTCCCAGCTTCTGGTAGGTCAGAGGTTTGGGGACACCCAGAATATGGGGTTGTGTCCCTGACAATCTTGGCTATAGCCTTTGATGGACCTATCCTCCATGGACTTACCTAATTCTTTTTTTAACCAGTTATACTTTTTGGCCTTCAGAGCATCCCCTGGCAATCAGTATATCGTGTGTGTAAAGAAGTACTTCCTTATGTTTGTTTTAAACCTGCTGCCTATTAATTTCCTTGGGCGACCCCTTGTTCTTGTGTTATAAAGGGGTAAATAACACTTCCTAATGCACTTTCTCCACACCATTCATGATTTTATAGACCTCTATCGTAGGCCCCCTTAATTGTCTCTTTTCCAAGCTGAGCAGTCCCAGTCTTTTTAATTTCTCCTCATATGGAAGCTGTTCCATACCCCTGAGTCAGTTTTGTTGCCCTTCTCTGTACCTTTTCCAGTTCTAATACATCCTTTTTGAGATGGGGTGACCAGACCTGCACCCAGTATTCAAGGTCTGGGCGTACCATGGATTTATATAGTGGCATTATGATGTTTTGTGTATTATTTTCTATCCCTTTCCTTATGGTTCCTAACATTCTAACTTTTCATCATAGTTTTTTTTGACTGCTGCTGCACATTGAGCAGATGTTTTCAGAGAACTATCCACACAAACTCCAAACTCTTTCTTGAGTGGAAACAGCTAGATTAGACCCCATAATTTTGTAGGTATAGTTGTGATTGTTTTCCAATGTGAATTATTTTTTATTTATCAACATTGAATTTCATTTGCCATTTTGTTGCCCAGTCAATCAGTTTAGTGAGATCTCTCGGTAACTCTTCGCAGTCAGCTTTGGACCTAACTATCTTGAGTAATTTTGTATCCTCTGCAAACTTTGCCACCTCACTGTTTGCCCCTTTTTTTCCAGATCATTTATGAATATGTTGAACAGCATTGATCCCAGTACAGATTCTTGGGGAATGCTGCTATTTGCCTCTCTCCACTGCGAAAACTGACCGCTTATTCCTACCCTTTGTTTCTTATCTTTTAACCAGTTACTGATCCATTATAGCACCTTCTTTCTTATCCCATGACTGCTTACTATGTTTAAGAGCCTTTGGTGTGGGATCTTGTCAAAGGTTTTCTGAAAGTCCAAGTACACTATATTAACTGGTTCATCCTTGTCCGCATGTTTGTTGACCGCCTCAAAGAATTCTTAGATTGGTGAGGCATGATTTTCAAAAACCATGTTAACTCTTCCCCAACATACCGTGTTCATGTTTGTATCTGATAATTCTGTTCTTTACTATAGTTTCAAGCAATTTGTCTGGTAATGAAATTAGGCTTACTGGCCTGTAATTGCCAGGATCATCTCCGGAGCCTTTCTTGAAAATCGGCGTTACATTAGCTATCCTCCAGTCATCTGGCACAGAGGCTGATTTAAGCAATAGATTACATACCCCAGTTTCATATCTGAGTTCCTTCAGAACTCTTGGGTGAATACTATCAGTTTAATTCGTTCATTTATTCCAAAACCTCCTCTGTTGACGCTTCAGTCTGGACAAGGACACTATGAATGTGAATAGTTCCATAATTTACCTTTGTGCCAGGTGGCATTTAAATTGGTAAAAATGGCCATTACTCTGCCAGTTCTTCCGCCCAAAGTGTGATTGTATTTGTGAACAAGCACGTGCTGTGGGAGTACCTGATTCCAAATTTAGAGCCCAATGCAGCAAAGCACTTATGTATGTGTGTAACTTTTTAAGCATATGAGTGGTCCCATTGACTTGTTTAAGTGCTTTGCTGTTTCAAAGCCATAAAGTGCAGTATTTGGGGCACTCTTCTTTAGACAATCAGGGTTAGAATGTAAAAGGTTTAAATGATGTGATTTGGAAATTATTTTGACTCCTTTAATGTTCTTGAAAAGATGTTGATATTTACTATTAAAGATACCGTGGTGTAAGAGGAGTATTACTTCTGCATCTGGTTTGTGTTAATAATTAGCATATCTACTATGTATTTAACTTCTCTAGTTCAGGCAGTGGCTGAAGGAAGAATATGGAGAAAATTCTTTGCAGGATGAGCAAGAAGCCAAAGTTCTTCTGAGTAAATATAAAGAGCAGGCAATGATGCAACCAGGTGCCGGAGGAAGACAGTGGAATAATAACTTTTCCTCACTGCCTTCCCTGTCATACAACAACTACACAACAGAGACCTAATCACTCCAGGCTGGATTCACTTTCTTTTTTCCTTTGACCTGTTTAAAAACAGATGTCACCAGTGTCCCCTCCACTCTCTACAGAAGTCATGCGAGCTGTACCCTTGTGGAAAACTTGATGAAAATACTATACCGTGTGTGTGTGTTTGACACAATTTTACAGTTTTATGTAACACCACTCTCTGTAAGCTTCTCTGCTGAGAGGCACCCCTTATGTCAGATTCTCACTGCCCTCAAACTCCACCCCCTTTATAATATGTGCCTCTCTCTAAAACACACTCGTGTGCGCATGATAACATTGTCTCCAAAGAATGAGCTTCCAAAGTGTGTGAGCACTTTTGTATTTTTTGCTTGTGCTGCGGGTTGCTGTTTGACCTTAGCTACCTCAAAAATGCTGTTCTTGTCACAGAGGTTGTAAATGCAACTTTGAAAATTGCCTCGATTTTACACTTGATGAATGCAAAGTGTGTGTGTCATAAAAAAATTTATTTGAGAGGTTTCTGGCTTTCATTTAAATTATTCATAGTTGTCACTAGTTTTAATTAAAAATTAAGATTAAGTAGGAAGATTCAAGATGTGTGAATTCCATCTATTTTGCAAATTTAAAACCAATGGTCAGATTTGTCAGAGTGCACATGTAAGCAAAATTTTAAACCAGAGTAAAAAAAAACTAGAGGCCAAATTCTGCTTCTGGTTATCCTGGTGTAAATCTGGAATAGCTCAGTTGACTTAGTTGGAGTTATTCTGGATTTACAACAATGTAACTCCAAACAAGTTAATGAAGTTGTTCCAGATTTACACTGGTGTTATGAGGAGAATTGGATACAATGTCCTTACTTTTAGGCTTTGATTCAGAGCAAGCAGAGGTATTGCTTAAAGATTCCAGAACAGAGAAGGATGCTCTCCCAACCTGCAAGGACATTTCAAGAGAATCAAGCTGTTTTAAATATACAGCATATGCTGAATGTCCCAGTCATCCACAGTAAGAGAGAGATTCAGCACACTGTATTTAACCAGAATTTTTTTTTTTTTCAAGTCCTATGATATGCTAACTTACAAACATTTAACGTGGTACCCTTTGATGCTTGCTGCCAATGTCTTCACACAATGATGAGCTCTGGGATGGACTGTAGGGGTAAAGTAAACCCCAAAATATTTTTGACATTTTATCCATTTTAATGGAATGGAAAGTATGGGTATTAAAAATCCATTAACGCAAACATTAGGATTTACATTACTACTGTATTCCGTCTCCAATCTGCACCAGAATTCTATGTTGTGGGCCTCATCGCACCACACAGTGCTAGTATATTACATATGGTCAGAACAAATTGTGACTGTGTTGGTGGTAGGTGTTGGGATATTGTAGGACTTGGAAAAGTCTTGCCTTTTGTTTCCAACCTCATAGCTTGCTGAATCCCATGTGGGTGCGTTACTTAATCTTTGCAGACCACAGTCATTAATAGATAACACTTGGCTAGCAGGCAAACAGGTGACTGTATGAATTTCAATAGGAGACCGGTTTAGTGATTGCCCAAGACAATACTACCTTCTATGCATTAGACCGATGGAAGCTTCCATTCACGGTCACTAGTTTTTGTAGACTGGAGACTTTGTAAAAGAGTCTTACACACAAGATTAAGAATGATGATCTCCTTGTTCAAACCTGTGTAATCACAATAAGATATGTATGGCATTTTTGGCACTTGCACCAAAAAAAGACAGTTGTCAAAAGTATTCCAAGAATTTACAGCAGAAGTGTGTGTGTGTGTGTGTGTGTGTGTACACACAACATACACACACACACAGAGTATATACCAATGTTAACTGCATTTGACATGTTCCAGAATGTATTGTTGCACTTCTTTTTCCACAGCAACACTGTAGGTGCTGATAAATTTAAAATTACTTTATACTGAGAACAATTGGAGACATCTGTTAATGTTTTGTGTTCAGGTTTGTTCTTTGCTTTTTTGTTTTAATTGGCTGGTTGACTGCCAAAGTGTCAACCTCTGAAACAACATCATTCGATGCCTGCATAGTTGACATGTCTCAATAGCCATAAAGCCCACACACTTGTGAAGCTGCAACTGGAAAGAAGACTCAAGAGTAAAGTAAGAAGATCCATAGATGGGAATTGGAGTGTTATGTTTCCAGCACACACCAACTCTTCTTTCTCTTTAATGGACCAGAGGAAGGTATCTGGCTGGGGTAGAGTAGATCCTCATCTCCCTGATCTTCAATGGTTGTGTATCACCCTCCTAAACCCAGGCCACAATTGCACCATCTTCTCCTTCAAGAGAGTAGAAAAGAATTAAGGGGGTGAGAGGGCAACAGGAGCATAGGGAAGCCTGGGCTGTCCTGTCCCTGTGGGGAGTGGGACTGTAGGATCTCCTGCATTAGTAAGTTATCAAGGCACAGAAGGGATGGCAATCACAGCTAAACCTTGCTCCATTCCTTTAAGAAAGGAGCGAAACAGACATTGTCCAGAAACATGGCACAGTCTCTTCTCTTACCAGCCTTCCAGTGACAGCTTAAAGGGCTACTTGACTGTGTGGATATATGATTATCCACCAGAGGACAGTCAACATTCAGGTGTTTGACTTTAGCAGTATAGACTGTGTTCAGTTTTTCCACATACTTTCAGTATCGCCTTTCTGTATTTCTAAGCCTCTGCTTTATTTTGCCTTCCACTATCAAATGCATGAAACTTATTGAGCATCCTGATTTACACGGATAACTTACTATTTTGTAAACTTAATTTTTTTTTGTGACTGCAAGCAAACATTTTAGCATGATTCTACAGGTAACTTCATCAGTATTTATTACCCTGATTAACCTGGAAACAGTTGTTGCTTTGATTTTTTTTTTTTTTTTTTGGAGTGATTGGAAAAATATTATGGCAAATTCTATCTTTTAAAAAAAATAGCATTGATTGTTTATAATGGTCACTGTATATAACTAAGTCAGTGAAAGATTAGAGTAAATACTTCAGTCAGTTAGGAACTGTAAGCCCAGTAAGCTTGGTTCTCTGTCTTCCTTTTGGCATCATAATGAAGCCTCCTCTTTGGTTGCTTTTCTCTATGGTTTGTATTTAATAAGTTCTACAATTTTCTATAAATAAAAGTAAATGTTAATAGCCTATCTATTTGTGTATTTTCTTGAAAGACCTAAATTAATATTCTCTGCTGGATCCCTGGTCCTTGGCTAGCATCCCTACTGTTTGCAAAGAGAGCCTATCACAAACTGATTCACTCTGGTGTTTGGGTGAAGTTGCTCTTTCCATCACAGAGATCTCTGCAGCCCAGGAAGGATCTCCTGAATCCTTCCATGGGTTCATTGATCTCTGCCAAGTGAGTCAAGAAGTGCCACCTGGGGGGGGGGGGGGGGGGAGGCAGGGGAGGAAAGGGAGTAATAGCAAATGTTTTTACTCTGAACAATGGAAGCCTTGCTACAATTGGTTACTGTAGTGCCAGTGTCTGCAGTACCCAGGTCGTAGTAGTCTGAATTCTTGTCAGAGTTCAGCCAATTAAAGACCAGTGTGAAAACTGATGTGAAACTGAAAATCAGAAATCACATTAATAATGTATATATTTAAATAGCTCCTGTGCTCTGCTTAGTGCATTACCATGTTCCCCCTCCATATAAGTTATCATTGCAGTAGCAGGCGAGAACTGTTGCACATAGTTCCCCAGGCAGCTGATAGCTAGAACAAGACATGCAGTGACTTGTTGTCATTTTGCCCTTTGGAATGTATTCTTTTCCTGGTATGCCATTGTTTTAGATGTTAATACAACTATTTTACAATGTGTTGCAGTGTGGCGCTCGTGGTATTTATTGCTTGTACTATCATAGCGCCTAGGAGCTCACTGTGCTAGTTATAACCCACATCACCATAGTGTGGTTCTTTGTTCACCCTCTAGTGGCTGGTCCATCTAAGAGGCTGATGAGTCATACCCTTATGGGACAGTCATCGCAAAGTGTATTCCGTTTACAATATATGAAATGTGTTAAACAATTAAACTTTCCAGAACTGCCCAATTAACTCAGATAGTGTCATAAAAACTAAGATATTATTGCCTCATAACTGGTCAGCAGTCTTTGGGAAACCAAAACTATTGACCAGTTTATCCATTGCCTAAGACATGGTTTATGGTTTAAACCAAATGAACCTCGGGCCAGATCTACACTACAAAGTTTGGTTGGGTGTGAAAAAAACCTACACCCCTTAACCGGCATAGTTGTGCTGCCAAAACTTCCAGTGTAGATGCAGCTATGCTGATGTAAGAGTTGGATTTGTAGTATAGACAAGATGTTGGTCCCAGAGAATTTTGAGGCTCTAAAACATTTAATGAAAAGTATTTGATACATTTAAATTATTTGCAGATATTGGGTCTGATCCAGCGCCCATTGCTGGGACTGCTCACATGTTAAAAGTAAAGTTCATGTGTTTAAGTTCTTTGCTGAATTGAGCCAGAGCCCAAGTCAGCTGGGTAGTTACCATGATTCCGTAATATTTATTCATTTTATTTATTCATTCCTTTGTGAACCACAAATCTTTTTCAACATAATCTGTTCTAGTACTGAGTTTTAGGGCCTGATTTTTCTATCATCTACACCATGTTAGGCAATAAGAAGTCAAATGAAGGGACACCAGTATGAGAAGAGACTCAGGGCCTTAGTCTATTTCACTAATTTAATGTAATACTTTCCGTGGAATTGCAGTCCTCTAAGACCTGTATTATCTGTGAATTTGATTCGCGTACCTTCCACTCCATCTTCCATGGTGTTAATGACAAATATTGGACTTTACTGAACTGACTGCTGCATGACTCTATTCAATGCCAACTGCTAACTTGACAATGAATCTTGATTAATTATTCAGTATGAGCGTGAGGTGCATCCTCTTCTATATCACTGACTATAAAGTAACCAGACATCAGTGACCATTTTCATCTCCCCACCATCCTCTTATCACTTAAGAAGATTAAGATGTGTCCTAGGTTACGGGGATCTTAATAAATCAAAGCACTGAGCCTCAGTGTTGCTTTATTGCTCATATTAGGACTGCATGAGAGTACTCACAAAACTCCCCATGTCCTGTCCTAGCATACAGGGGGTTGACTGTAACGGTGGGGTGATTCTTTTGAGGGCAATTTCTTGTTTAGTTATGCCAAAGTCCTGGTCAGAAATATGGAGAGGACCTTCCCAGGACATTGTAGCGGGAGCTAAAATAAACAAATATTTACACTTATTGGAGATGGTTGTGCTGGAGGGGTGGGTACACTTTGGGCCTTCTAGAGAGTATTAGAAAGACTTCATCGTGAAGACATTCTCAAGTCATTGATATTTTTATAGAATCCCCTGGAGACATAAATATGTGACTGTTACAAAGTTAGTTATTTATAAATTATATTCTCAGCAGCACTTTAAATATGGTTCTTGCTTTACCACATGGGCCGAGCTCATTTAAATTAAACGATCTGTGACTAAACTTTGTAGCTGTCCCATATTTTTCTCTTATCCTTTGACAAGTGGGCAAATTCTTGTCTGTACATGTCTGAACATCTGCAAGTTTAGGTTTGTATTTGCTGTAGCTAATTATGCAAACTGCAGTTTACAAAGGGTTAATAGCTCACAAGTTGCAAGATTACATACTGTAGCTTTCGTGTAGTTTCTAGTGCAATTATTAGGAGTTGTCATCTAACCGTGTATAAGCAGGTGCATTATTACCATGGAAATATAGCACAGCTCAGAATCCTAATGAAAGGCCAAATTCTTCCTGAGATAAACCCAGTCCAACTTCATCAAATTAAGGCAAAATTAGGTTGCTAATATAGATTTTTTCAGATGGTCTTAGCCCAACTTCTATTCCAGGTGCAATTCTCATACATAAAAAATTGTATCCTCCAGTTTGCATCTCCAATGAATTATTAATAAAAATATTGTATGTTGTAGTGTTGTTGTAGCTGTGTCAGTCACAGGACATTAGAGAGACAAGGTAGGGGAGGTAATATCTTTTATTTGACCAACTTCCGTTGGTGAGAGACAAGGTTTCGAGCTTACACAGCATTCTTCCTCAGGTCTGGAAAACGTACTCGCTGTCGCAGCTAAATACAGGTGGAACGAATTGTTCAGCATAATCTGTTCCACCTTGTATTTCGCTGTGACACTCTCAGTACATTTTCCAGACCTGAAGAAGAGCTCTGTGTAAACTCGGATAAAAATATTATGAGATTGACCTTTAAACTACTTGATTTCAGGTACAAACACGTAGTTCAATGTCTGCTGCTTGGGCCAACAGATAATCAAAGGTGCAAGTATATAGCCTAAGTTTTGTGCACATGCATTTACTGGAGGTCCCGTTTGAAAATCTGTGCCTAGGTTATGTTAAAAGGCAGTGATGTTTGTGTTGACTATTCAGACACAAGGAACAGGCTCTTTGCTATAACTACCTTTTAATAAGTGAATTCTAAGTAACTTTTTCCTTGTTAATATTTTAAATATATATATATTTTTAAAATTCTGATATTTACCCCAGGACTCCTGAGATGGGTTAATTAATGCAAATGCCAGCATACTATACAATTTTGCAAGATATCTTATTTGTATCTGTGATAGGGTATATCTGGCTTTTGCGGCTCCCTACAGGAGGCCCCTTGCTGCTTCTACACTGTGCCCCAGGAAGCACCGAAATGACAGGAAAAGAGCAGCAAAGGCCTGTCTACGGGCCTCATGGATGCAGCCAGTCAGAGCCCAGAAGGCTCAGATAAAAGGAGCTGCAGGGCTTTAGCAGGTGAGTTTCTGGCTGGAAGGAAGGGTGCACCTCTCTGGCCAAAGGAGCTTGAGAGATAACCAGAGTTTGTTTCTGGCTGCATTTGCTTGAGCTGGGTTTGCAGGGAGAGAGGACCTAAGAACCTTAATCCTGACGTAAGGGTGGAGCTAAAAGGGGCCAGGTATGGAGAGGCCCAGAGAAGAAGCAGCAACAAACTGAAGTCAAGCAGGGCATAGCTGCTGTTTATAGGGTCCCTGGGTTGGAACCTGGAGCAGTGGGTGGACCTGTCTACTGGCCACAGTGGCATAAACCCCAAGAGGGGACAGGGCTTATTTGAGAGTCCAAATAAAGGGGTGAATTTAAAGGGCCCAGAGCTGGAGTGGAAGACACTTGCAAGGGCAACGGGACTGTTCATTTATTGAACTCTTTACTACCCCAGAAGGGATTCTTTTGGACTGTGTGACCAAGCCAGGGAAGATCCACCAAGGTTGGCTGGCAGCCTGCAGTGGGCACCAGGGGTGAGAAAAGGGTGGTGGTACCACACCCAGCCACTAGAAAGCGCTTTAAAATATTATTATTAACATTTAATGCAACTGAATACATTTGCACCATTGCAGGGGACATGCGTCCATGCTGATGATGGATTCTGCTCGATAAAAGCAGTGCGGACCGACGCATGTTTATTTTCATTATCTGAGTCAGATGCCACCAGCAGAAGATTGATTTTCTTTTTTTGGTTGTTCGGGTTCTGTAGTTTCCACATCGGAGTGTTGCTTTTTTAAGACTTCTGAAAGCATGCTCCACACCTCATCCCTCTCAGATTCTGGACAGCACTTCAGATTATTAAACCTTGGGTTGAGTGCTGTAGCTATCCTTAGAAATTTCACATTGGTACCTTCTTTGTGTTTTGTGAAATCTGCAGTGAAAGTGTTCTTAAAATGAACATGTGCTGGGTCATTTTCCGAGACTGCTATAACATGAAATATATGGCAGAATGCAGCTAAAACAGAGCAGGGGACATACAATTCTCCCCCAAGGAGTTCAGTCACAAATTTAATTAACGCATTATTTTTTTAACGAGCACTGTCAGCATGAAAGCATGTCCTCTGGAATGGTGGCCAAAGCATGAAGGGGCATACGAATGTTTAGCATATCTGGCACATAAATACCTTGCAATGCTGGCTACAGAAGTGCCATGCAAATGCCCGTTCTCAATTTCTGGTGACATTGTAAATAAGAAGAGGGCAGCATTATCTCCTGTAAATGTAAACAAACTTGTTTGTCTTAGCGACTGGCTGAACAAAAAGTAGCACTGAGTGGACTTGTAGGCCCTAAAGTTTTACATTGTTTTGTTTTTGAGTGCAGTTATGTAACAAAAAAAATCTACATTTGTAAGTAGCACTTTCACAACAAAGAGATTCCACTACAGTATTTGTATGAGGTGAATTGAAAAATACTATTTTTTGTTTATCATTTTTACAGTGCAAATATTTGTAATAAAAAATAATATACACTTTGATTTCAATTATAACACAGATTACAATATATATGAAAATATAGAAAAACATCAAAAATATTTAATAAATTTCAATTGGTATTCTATTGTTTAACAGTGTGATTAAAACTGCGATTAATAGCGATTAATTTTTTTGAGTTAATCGCATGAGTTAACTGTGATTAATTGACAGCCCTACATTTTAAGTTCCTTAAGAAGTAATGCTGCCTTCTGCTCTGGAAATAAGATGCTCTTTTGGGTGGAAAAAAACTGAATAATGTTTGTAATTCTAGAAGCCTTAGGGATCACACCAGGATTTCCTGGGCCTTTCTCAGCCCATACTGGCTTACTACTATCAGTGTCACCATTAGTAATAGGTTTTTGGGCTGTTTCACAATGACTCAGCCACAATCAGTACTAATTCTATAAATATATTAGTTGCCAGCCGAGTCCACACAAAGGACAGACTGCTATCACTTTCAGCATCTGCAGTGCACTCACCTTCAAAAATTTTCTTGGTTAAAATTCAGTAAATAGAGCTGACCTTAACTTCCCCAGGTTGGATGCTTCATACCAAACATGACCATGACATGGGGAAAATAATTCAGTTTTTGCAAATTGTTAAACTGATCTTTTGATTATCTCCCCTGTAATTAGTGGTCCATTAAAAGTGCACCAAATTTCAAGACTGGTTCAAAATGTCATGTGAACAGTTTAAATGCAGTAAGTAAGACAGAGATTTGATCCTAAATTGCCCACTGTCCTTTGCAGAGATCAACAAAAGGTCAAGATTCTAGTTTAAAGGACATGTTGAATGACGCATGGCACAATTTATGTCCACCAGCCATTAGGGAGGCAGCATAGTCCAGTGTATAAGGCACTAGACGAAGAGTCAGAAGGTTTGGATTTTGTTCCCACCTCTGCTGCTTGTCTGTTGTGAAACTTTGGGCAAGTCACTTCACTTCTCTGCTTCAGTTTCTAATCTGTAAAATGGGGATAAATGATACTAACCTCCTTGATAAAGCACTTGAGACATGTTGGTGAAATGCACTAGGTAAGAGTTAAATATTTATGATTAAATTATGAGCATCTATAGTAGATAATTCGTCATTACATTACTTTTTTGAATTTCGTTAATCCTCGGTGCAAGAGAATATGCAAATCAATACTCCCATTGGCAGGTGGAGTGCATTCTGGTAGCTGCTTACCGAGCATACTTGCTTGCTGAGTTTTGACCCTAGTGGAGGCAAATCATGGTAGTAAACCGTGGCTACAAATTGCTGCATTTTGACTTGAACTAAGGGAAGCACTGAACATGCTTTCCATATACAGGATCTAGTGAACCGTAATTGTCATGCAACAACAACCCTCCATAGTACTGTTCAGAGCAGTGAAACCACAGAGGTAAAATGGCATACCGAGAATACAAAGGAATCAGAAATTATCATGGACCAAAATATTATGAGCACTATAAGACATGCCAAAGGGTATTCCAGCCCATAGAAAAAGAATTCATTCACTATGGAAATGAAAGAGAACCTCCAGTATTTTGGACATATGACTACAATACTAAAAAGAAGTGATGCCCACATTCTCCATGGTTAAAGATGGGCTCATTAGAGGAGAAAATGTGTGGCTAGCTAGTACATTTAATAGAATCTGTTACAATGTATGGCAAAGTGACTGTCTAGGTCATAAAATAGTGCTGATTTGAGTCAGACCATTGTCCTAGTGGTGGTGCTTCTGGGCTGCTGTCTAGAAGGCTTGGATTTAATTTAAAGAATCAACCACACCTTTTTTTCCAAAGAATATTTGGAAGCTTCGGCCATTGCAGAATGTGGCTGCCCCTCTACTGAGCAGTTTTTCTCAGACAGAGAATATAACACCCATGCTCCAGTACTACCTTCCAGCTATTTGTTTGGCTGCAATTCTGTGTATTGGTACTGATCAATAAAGCCTTACATTGTTTAGGTCCTTAGGCTTAAACTGGGGCTTTGCTACGGGCATTGAGCAAGAGACAGTGCATAGTTATACTGGCCCAGGAGCAGCTCAGAAAATAGATTATGATTCATACTCACAATCTGGTCCCAAATTACCCCTTTTACTCCAGGGTTGAAGGAGGAAGGCAACTCAACTCTGAGTTCATTAAATAACTTGAATCAATATGATGTTTTAACTGATTATTTTAATTGTGTACAATAGAGTGTTTGGACACTGATAGTCACATTATGTACATAAAACCGTCCAAATAATATGGGGACTTGGGTTTTGAAAACAGTTCAACACCTGTGGTACAAGGGAACAGGTTTTTTTTTAATTTGCCTAATTACTATGGGAAAGTTTTAGGGGAGGAGGCAGCAATCCATGAATCAGTCCACTTGGTTCATTTAAAAATGTCTCTTCATGGCTTTTGTCAAAACCAGGAACACTATGAGCCACAAAGGAAAAGAATGCCATTAAATAGAATACAGTATGGTTTACACAGTAATGTTCCATTAAGTCTTTAAAACCTGTGAGCTACACAAATTTACACAAATATATATGGGGATAGTGAAGTGCTTCCAATCTTTTAATAAGGGGCTACAATTAAAAAAAAATCCTTTAATGGAGATAAGTATCATAAAGCCAGGGGTACGTGAGCTTGGAGAGAGGTTGGGCAATGGACTGGAGAAGTCTAATAATTTGTTTTCCCATTTAAATAGAAATTCAAAATTGTACTCTAAGGAGGCTTCACCACTTGGCAAATAAGTTTATATTAAGTGCACGCACTGGCTGTTTCCTGAAAGACATACTGAGTATATTGATATTGTAGAAGGTTTTCCATTTGTGAATTGAAAGCAGCAGATTGTGGAGGAGAATGGAATGCAAATCTTTAGTGGGAGTTGCAGGCATTTGGTACATTCCAAAGAAAAAGACTTCCGAAGTGACTAGTGATTTTGGGTGCCTCCGTATTTTGGGTGCTCAGTCTGAGAAGCTGAAAATCAACCCCTTTTGAAGAGGATGGGTGCTGAATGCTTTCTAAAAATCAGGCCCAGTCCTGGTGTCTCAAGTTGGGCACTCAAAAGTTGACGCACTTGACATCATTGGTCACTTTGGAAAATGTGGGCCTTGTTCTCCAGATGTGTATTTGTGAGCCCTAAGGATAAAAGCTATCCCTGGCGGAAGTTAGTTTAGCAGCATCCAGAGGGTGTGAAATCACAACAGCCCTCCCTTTCATTTGGCAGCAAGGCTTCCCTACCGGACATAGGTGTGTGGTAACATTTCATGCAGACTTTTTCTCAGATGGGCTCTATGTAATCTTCACAAGACTGCAAATGGAATATAGGCTGGTTTGAGATTTTGAAGGGATTTCCAGTAAGCTGGTGTGTTTTAGAGCATTATAGCACTTGATGACTCGAATGGGAGTCAGGACAGTCTTTCATTTGAGATATGCAGATGATGATGGTTGTCATCTTTGAAAGTAATTTACTGAACATGATGGAAAAAGAAAGATCAGAGTCATCATCTATTTCAGTCCTATAATGAAATTCCCCACACTCATTTTCCCTCCCAAGGGATGACAGCAACGAGCCACCTCTCAGCTTCTATCACAGTTGGTGGTGTTGCCCTGCAGTGGACAGCTGCTTAGATTGTGTGATGGCTGAAAATCATAATGGCTAATGAGAACTAAACCAGCATCACAGAGGACCGGCTGAATTGATCACTAAAGGTAAGAAAACATAGGAACACATTCAAATGTGAGCCAGACTGGGCTCTGATTTTTGGCCTATTAGGCTCCTGTGGCTTTATCGAACTGTGGGAGCTTTATAATCAAACAAATAGGGGATGGGTGACAACTGGAGATCTGAGATCCAGGGCAGCTTTTAGGAGCAATATGTGTTTCTTGAAAGAGGACCAACAAGAGACAAGGCGGGTTTTACAGCTATCACATGGAAAGAGGCAGCTCAAAATGAAGAAGGCATTTCTTCAAGAACAAGCACCAGGCAGACAGTGATCTTTTAATTGGCCAAAAGAGGGCAATAATCATGTAGACTGAGAAAACTGATTAGTTAAGCAAATATAAGACTGAAAAGCCTACCATGCAGGTGCTGATCTTGACATTTTAATAGTCATCCTCATGCTAGCCCTAACTTTTACTCTTCATGCTAATATTTCACACGTTAGAGGAAAAGTTGTGCCTGCATCCAGAGGGGCCATGAAAGGCCCAAAATGCAGTGGAATTTCCATCATCCCATTGCATAGGAGATTGGGACCTGAAGCATCTTGTGCTCAAAGAAGCTTGGCTGAAGTGCACAGTGAGTTGTGAGTAGGCTAGGAGAGTAGTTGTTGCATTTTTTTTAAAAAAGGTAAACCTGAGCTCCCTTGTTGGTGCTGTTTTAGTGCATGAGATAATGGGATATGGCTGTGGTATCTCACCCATCCACTTGAATTGAGCTCATTTGGAATAAGGCAGTTCTCTTCTGTAATAAGAGCATCCATGCAGGGAGTTAGTAAGGAATAAATAGTCTGCTTTAAATTCACACCCTTAATCCAAATTAACTTCTCAGTGCAGTCAAACCCAGAGTAACAAATGTATACGTGAACAATTTTTCACAGTGGGCAGTGTTGTAGCTGTGTTGCTCTCAGGATATTAGAGAGATTATTACCTCATCCACCTTGTCTCTCCAGTTTTTCACAGGACATTTACTTTTACCTGAGAACAGTTATACTGGTGAGGATTCTTCTTGTGTGTCCTTTTAGGTATCACTTCCCATCTTTTTGCTAGATACTTTAAAAACTAGTTGCCTGCAGTTGTCAGTGAAATCTCTCCCATGTATTTGACTCGCAGATTACATGTTGACGGAAGACATATTAGGACCTAGATAGATAAGAAACAATCTGTTCAGTGCACCATCTTCCCCACTCTTGCAGTTCACAACTTCTGTAACGGACAAGAAACCAAGATCCTGTTCTCACTGAAATCAATTGCTAAACTCCTATTGACCACAATGAGAACACAACCCATCTTTAAGTTTCACAGGCCAAAGCTTGTTAAGGCCATTGTACATGGTCATTTAGTTCTTTCTTTCAATGCTCTCACTAGCAGTGTTATAGAAGAGAGAACAGAGTGAGAGCTGTCAGTAAACGCTAATATATCATTAAGAGAATTTAGAATATTCTTTATATTATAAGAATTCTATGTGTGTATGTATATGTGTGTATATATAACTAATGAAAAGAAAGCAAGGCAGTTTCTTCCTCTACATACCAGACCCCTGTCACAGCAAAAACAGTTTGTGTGTTGGAGTAAAGGAATACATGCCTTTGAAAGCAAATTGATGTTAAAGATCTTAACATTTAATAGATTTTTACTATAAAATAAGCAGTCTTTAAACCAACTTTAGCAGCAAATGTTTCTATACTCCATATACAGTAATAACATCTGTCACATAACACCTGATGAGGATCTCAAAGCGCTCTGCGAAGACTGATAGTTATGAGCATCCTCAAGTTACAGTTGGGCAAACTGAGGTATGCAGTGTCATATGACTTGCCCATTGTGTCCCAACAAAGCAGTGGCAGGTTGCCTGACATCTAGAGCCTTGTTTTAACCACTAGACCATGCTCCCTTCCTTTGTGTGATGTGTATAATTACATTTACCATAAATGAAAAACAGTAGCCAGAATTTATTTGAAGGCTATTTTTTTAGTCTAATCCAGACCCCTCCCAAAAAAGTTATGCAATAAAATGAGTACTATTGAGTGGGTGAGGGAAATTCTTGGTGTTTTCTATCATGCTTTACTTAAACACATCTTGCATGGCTAAATTTGCGTCATTAGTAATGTGAAAAGCTTTATTTTGCTTCAGAAGAGAAGCATTTGCCCATGCTAAGAACTCACCCTTCAGAATGTCCTTCCTGTTCATGTTAACCAAGAGTAACCATGCATGCAGAGACTTTTTTTTTCACCAGAAGAAAAGAACATATGTTGCCAGAGCTCATGAAATAGACCACCCCGATTATATCAGCTGTCAACAGTCACTGCAGCTGTTTGTTTATCAAAAATATTGTGGGCCAACATCAACTGTCAGATGAAAATCACAGAACATTCAGAATCGACTCCTGTATATCCTTAAGTTAAATAGAAATATCAAGGTGGGTAACTCATTTGTTTTTAAATGGCTAAGTGGGAGATTTTCGAAGGCACAAAAAAAGTTAGGCATCCAACTGCCACTGAGAGTCGATTTCCTCTTTTTGCCTTTGAAAATCTCCCTTTTACTGTCCAAAGTACCTTGCTTCAACCTGCTACTGTGGGGTAAGTACCGGTAGTTCTAAAAACAAATATTATATACATGAAACCTTCCCCCCATACATTAATACAGACATGTCTTCCTTGTTTTGCCTATTCAACAGTTTTTTAAAATTGCACAATAAGGCACCAGCTATCTTGAGAGTTTTTGTGTCCATGTGTGCATGTGTAATCTGTGTTAAAAGAATATTAACCAGGTTGCAAAGTGAAACACTCAAAAGTTAGGAAGTGCCAGAATTAAGGTTGTCTGCGCAACAGTTAAGAATATAAGAACAGCCATATGGGGTCAGACCAATGGTCCATCCAGTCCAGTATCCTGTCTTCCAACAGTGGCCAACACCAGGTGCAACTTTAATACAGCCCTCTTGTGCGTAGGCATTATGGTACAATCTTTGGTACATGATCAAATGGTATTTTTTCCACTGGTTCCCTACCTCATTCAGTGCACAGGATGAACCTGGGTTGTGTAGTGAAGGAGACTGTTGTCTGTAGGAACCCTGCTTCATTTGCTTCAGAAGCTGGAAGGGGTGTAATGAATGAGGCAGGGAATAGCAGGAAGAGACAAGACAGTTTCATGGTTAAGATAATTAATTGCTGCCCTGGGGAATTAGATTCTATTCCTGCCATTGTTCCTATGTGATGCTGGGCAAGTCACTTACAACCAGCTTTTTATATGTGGTCACTAATTGTGTGTTTCTCATTTTTGGGGTGCTTTACTTGAGACCGGGGTGTCTGTTATGCACAAGTGCTGTGCACCCAGAGCTGCAACTGAAGTCAATGGGAGCTGTATTTTGAACATATGAAGTGTTATATAAAGTGAAGTACTCTGAAAAATCAGGTTCTAGTCATCTTAAATTGGGCACCCAAAATTAATGGGTATTTTTGACCTCTTTGTGCCTCAGTTCTCGATCTGTAAAATGGGGATAATAATATCCCCTTCTCTCACAGCCAGGTTGAAAATATATTCAGTCATGTCTGTGAAACACTCAGATATTATAGTCATAGGCATCATATAAGAGCTCTTGAGGAAATTAATAATTCTGTCTTCAAAGCAGGGTTGGAACAGCATGTAGTACATAAGACCCGGGGCCACATTGAACAACAAGGAGAAAATGAAATATTGAATAGCTTGTTCATTAAGTGAGCACTGTCCATTCTGTGAACTGAAAGAGGCCGGGGTACTCTGGAAAAAATAGTATGTGATCATGTAATTAAAGTCCGTATCATAATGCATAAGCACAAAGAGGCCAAATTAAGGTTATGCCCCAAAAGTCTCACTCCTCCAGACTCCTCATCCCAACCTTGCCCTCATCCCTAGTCTCCTTGCCCAGCCAGTCCCAGTTGCCTCCAGTGCTGGTGTCCTGAAGAAAAAAAAAAGGGCCAGGATGCACTTGCGTTCTTCTGGAATTATCACTCAGAAGTGACAGTACCCGAACGCCCTTCCAACTCCCCCAAAAGAGTGCAGGAATGGCATTCTGAAGTGTTCCACCACACCCCAAGACCTGATTCCCTCCCCTGCACTGTTGCTTACTTGTCTCTCTTCCCTCGCCGCACTGCCACTCTCATTCCCTGTCACTACAGGGCCTAGTACCAGTTACCCTCCCCGGGCTTTTCATCCCATTTCGGTGTCCACACTTTCCCCAGCTCCTTATTCCAGTTTCTGCCCACCCAGTGCCAGTTTTCTCTCTGCAGCCTGTGTCCTTTTCAAATGTCTCTCCCTTCCACCCCATCTTCTTCCCTCCACCCCACCGGTTCCCAGTCTCCTTGCCCTGCTAGTCCTAGTTTCCCCCACTCACTGACTCCCAGTCTCTTTCCCCACTGCTTTCGCTCCTCAGCTACCAGGCATAGTCTCCTTGCCAAGTTAGTCTCTGCTCCACTGCTAGCCTCAAGTCTCAGTCTCCATACCCCAGCAGTCCTTTTCCCAATCTACTTTTCCAGCTTTCTCCTGTAACACCATAGGTTGCACTATTGTCCTTTCTGCACTTGAATCAGATGGTTTCCTCCTCCACACTGCCTGGAGGCCAGCAGGAGGGTCACTGATAGCAAAGGAGAAACGGGTTCCCTGCTGAATCCAATGGTGTTGTAGCTGTGTCAGTCCCAGGATATTAGAGAGGCAAGGTGGGTGAGGTAATATCTTTTATTGGACCAACTTCTGTTGGTGAGAGAGACAAGCTTTCAAGCTACACAGAGTTGCTTTTCAGGTTTGGGAAAGGTACTCAGAATGTCACAGCTATTGAGAAGATAGCATATATGCTAAGCTAAACTAAGGACCATTAATGGGCCACTTCCCCTTGAATGATCCCTAGAATATGTGCTAATTATTTATCTGAATCGATCTTGTATTTAGCTGGGACGCTCTGATTACCTTTCCCAGAGCTGAAGAAGAGCTCTGGGTAGCTCGAAAGCTTGTCTCTCTCACCAACAGATGTTGCTCCAATAAAAGATATTACCTCAACCCACCTTGGCTCTCTAAGTTACCTGCTGTTAGCTCTAGTGCTCACCCCAGCCTGAAGCAGGCATTATAGGGAGAGTCCAGCTTCCTCCCTGTAGCCTGGGGCTAGTATATGTTCAGTTGCTCTGTGGGGAAGGCACGGGCGCAGTCTGGTCAGAACTCCAACTGTAAGAAGTTCTGTGAGGATGGAACTTTTAAGGATTTTAGCTGCCAAGCTGCAGTAAGTCTCTACTGAGCATGTGTGAACTACAATTTTTCAGAGGCTTAAAACTTGGTCAAATTTGCACAGATTTTCAAAGGGAAGATCAAAGGCACATCTCTGACAGAAAGGCCACCACCTGCAACATTTCAAGTCCCATCTTCAAAGTATGAGGGCGCTAAAGCTTTTCAAAAACAGTCACCAACATGTATTTAACATTGAAAAACAATGTTGCTTTCCCTACCCTTGTTTTCAGAAATGGCTGAACTGTTGCAGCTGAAATGTTTCCAAAACACGTAGCCTGAGGCAGACCACTGACATGGAAACTTTTAGGCCAAATGGTTAAAGTTTGGCAAAGTTATAAGCAACTGAAAATAGGATCTTATAATGGGACGTGTTGGGCAAACTTAATAATAGGCTTTGCTACCAGCCCCACTGATAATTTTTTTTCTGTTAAACTTCATCGAGCACAATATGTAGGTGATTCTATTGTAAAGAGTGCACCCCTCCAGCACAGAGACATCAAACATGATGGGGGAGGGGAATTTAAGCCATCACACAGCCCCCTATCTCAGAGCAAGGACTCAGCTCAGTTTATCACCTGTAGCTGTGTATCCTCCACGCAATTACCCTGATTTTCAGAGGTGCTGAGCACCCACACACCCATTGAAGTCAGGGGAAGCAGCAGGTTCTTAGAACCTCTGAAAATTAGGCCCCAGAATCTAGCATTAAGAGACTCCACAGAATAAATAGGGCAGGGAAGAGTCCCCACTCCACGCACCGGAACTTGTCCTAGGCAGGGTAAGTATGCACTTTATCCCACTAAGGAATACCACAGTCTCACTGTGGTTCAGGAGGTTCATTGGCTGAGATACAATGCCTCAAGGAGCTTCCTTTGGGGTGGGGCATCTCTACAGTGCCTCCTAATGTACACCATGCCTTAAAGGCACAATTTAGCACTATTTGTTGAGTCACAAGAATGTGATCAGCACTGTCCAGAACAAGATATGGTGTCAACCCTATGAAGCTCGCAGCCAACCTTGTAATTCCATCATGTACAATAATATTCAGAATCTAGGCAACTATCTGATTGGACGGGGTTCTCAATCTAGGGGGTTGCAGACAGGTGTCAGGAAGTTGTGACTACCCTGCCCATCCCCATATTGCTAAATGGGAGGAAGAATCCCAGCTAGGTCCCTGCTAGCTGCAGTGGGTGGGGGAGGCAGTATGGAAAAGGTTGGGAACCACTGATACAGGGTGTTTAGAAAATCAACCCACTGCCTGCACTTTTGTTTCTAGCAGCATTTGCCCACTTGACCTGATCACGTTGCATTGTGATTTGACCACATGCTGTAGAAGTGAAACAAATGTAGTTTTTAAAGAAACATTTGGATATTTGATGTAAGTTGCAGTATGATTGCATCATGTATCAAGGGGTCAGGGTGTTATCTATTTTTGAGAATGAGATGGAAGTATTTACTGGCTTATATATTGGTCAGACTGATCACTGACACTGTGACAAATTCTGACTGGACTTAGACACCATGCAGCCCCGTTAAGTCATTGGCTACAGATATTTCTTTTAAAATCATCCTTCTGCACATCTTTTGGGGCTGCACGGACTCTTTTCAAAGTGAAATGCACTTGCCACAGTACATTCATAAAGATCTCTCTCTCTCTCTCTCTCTCTCTCTCACACACACACACACACACACACACACACTTTTCCTACCATGTTGTAGTGATGTAACTGAAGACAGAATCAGACCAATGTTCTACAGAAAAAAAGATGTATTTATTCAGCTGCTTAAAGCATTATAACGAATCACTGGGATTTTCCTTTGAAGAATTTAGATTTTGTCCCTGCTTGGGTACTTCAGTGGTCAGTCTTTCTTTCTGGGTTGTGCAGTTCTTCTTTTCAGAAGAAGGTACTACAAGCTTTGGGAGAGGGAGCACTGACCACACTAGTATCAGCTGCTGAACAGGCCCAGGGTTGAGGCTTTGCTCCTCACTAATCCAGTTAGGATGAAACAATACACTAATATCTTGACTTGTATGAGGCACATTGTGCCTTCACTATGATTTTTCACCTTCTAAAACCTCTGATCATGCAGTCACTTTGTAATGATATGTGTACTTTCTATCTGTACTCTCTATCTATGGATCTCCATGTACTTTATGAACATGTATTATGCCTCACAACTTCCCTGAGATAAGGATAAGTATTATCATCAGGGCTGGGGAACTTCATGACATTTGGGATGTTGTGAACCTTCCAACTGTGCTTAGGGATTGCAAAACAAGTTTGCATTCATGAACCTTTTTTCTGTAATGTAAACCCCAAGGATGCCTTGATTAAAAACAAAAACAGAAGGACAAAAAAACCAGATGCTTTATTTTTTGGCTAAGAGCTGCTTGTGCTATGTATAAGGGTAGAAGACCATTCCCTAACACCCACAAAAGCTAAGCAACCACAAATACCCTAGGAATCTAGCTCCCTGCCCTGCTGAAAGGGGCAGGGAGATAGATTCCTGCCACCTTTGCACATCTCCTCCCTTTGTGTGTGGAGTGGAGAGAGAAAATCCCAATGGGGAATGTTTTGGGATTTGTTTTTTCCCTCACTAATATATAATATAAAGTTTTTTTTCTTTTTATGTCACACCCCTTACACTCTTTATTTTTTTCTCTACTCTGATCTCTCTCTCTCTTGCTCCCAATTAATTTTTGTTTAACTTGAATGTCTTTCTCTGCTCTTTACTTTGAGTCTCTTTGAACAGTAGCACTTACCCAGAAGCTTTCAAAGTGTAACTGATC
Organism: Emys orbicularis; assembly: GCF_028017835.1. Taxonomy (NCBI): domain Eukaryota; kingdom Metazoa; phylum Chordata; order Testudines; family Emydidae; genus Emys; species Emys orbicularis. Next base: position 121,221,784 of record NC_088684.1, read on the forward strand.
ATCTGAACCCATAATGTCTGTGAGGGTTTGAAATTAGGCACAATTAGTTCATCCATTTAAGTATGATGCCCATTTTATGAATGGTGAATGGAGGCACGAATATTCAAACCTGGATTCCTAAAGTTAAGCACCCAGATAACAGGCCTGATTTTCTGAGATACTGAGCACTAATAATTCCCATTGAAGTCCACAGGTCCGCATCAGATATGGTATCCTCCAACCTCTGTCCTGTAGCAGTCCAGGCCGCTAGACGTGGCTTCCTCAAAGAAATAAGAAGCAGTGCTCCTAGAGCTCATTGTTGCATGGGAAGTCTATAACCATGGCTGCCAGCTCCTAGTCTTGGAAAGTTACTGTAGGTTAACTCCCACCTCCCTTTTTCTTGCCCTCTAGTGGAAAGGAAGGAAGAAGAATTGGGATCAAGAGAACACTTCCCAGTGTGGAGCAAGGCAACATGTAAGTGCTGGTAACTGGCCTCTTTCCCCTTCGTGTAACAAGCATAATTAGAGGCTTCTGGAACTTCCCTGAGCTCAATCCTGGGAACACAGAGGCAGCTGCTGGGCTGCCAAGTTTCAGGCATCTGGTGTGATGTTCATATAGTTGTTATACCTCTCCACTGCCCCCCTGGAATCTTAGGGATTCACCCAGGGTGCAGGCCTTCCTCCAAAGCTTCTCTTTGAGCACTTGGAGAGGAATATAAGGCAGCTAAAGCTCCCACTCTTACTGCTCCCCCTGCTGGATCCAAATAAAAATGAAGCAGCTGGGAAAAGGAGTTGTGCCTGGCTATCCCACTGAAGTTTGAAACAGAAAGGGAAGCTCTAACCCAGTGGTTCTCAAACTATTGTACGGGTGACCCCTTTCACATAGCAAGCCTCTGAGTGCAACCCCCCTTATAAATTAAAAAACACTTGTTTATGTATTTAACGCCATTATAAATGCTGGAGGCAAAGCAGGGTTTGGGGTGGAGGCTGACAGCTCGCGACCCTCCCATGTAATAACCTCGCGACCCCCACTTTGAGAACCCCTGCTCTAACCACACCAGCAAAGGAGGCGGAGCTGTATGAGAGTGCTGCTCACCCAAGCCAGGGAGCACAGAGCCAACAAAGTTCTCCTCTACTCCAACCCTTCCCTCTCCCAACCTCCCCACAGCAGTAAGGAAGATAGAGGCCAGAAAGGGAGAAGAGAGAATGGTGCATGTGATAGATGACAGGGATTTAAAAGAGAGGGACAGCATCTAGCAGAATAGGGCCTGGGCTGAAAGGGGGATACAAATCTTGGGTTGCCAACAGTCCCTTATTACAAGGGAAAATCCCTTATTTTTTCATCTCTGTACAACAAGATCAGGAGTTGCTGAATGCTGTAAAAAGCAGCAAGAAATACCCCTGGCGAATGTAGGTGAGTACTGCTTACTAATTATTATTAATAGTAATGATAATATCAGGAGGGGAGGTGGGTGGGAGTACTAAGAAACAGCCCCTTATTTTTAAAATACAAAGATGGCAACCCTAGATACTGAAGAAGACAGGGGCAGATGAAGGTGTCTAAAAGGAAACTCCTAAGCCCTCCATCAACCACCGCCAACTACCCCCTACACACAATGGTGCCACTTAGGAGGAGTGAGGTGGGGGAGAGGAATGCCGCTGCTCCCCAGGTTTTTGCCCGTGCTCAATGTTCCATAGACCGGGGGGGCATTCCCTGACCACTTTTAAGCAGTGGTCCCATACTAAAGCAGTATGGCTGCTGCCAGAGAGGTCTGGAGCATCACTCTGATTGCATGGTTGCAACACCACTGAAATTTGACCCACCGACCTCTCCATACACAGTCCCCTGCCAAGGGAGACCTGGGGTCCATGCGGGAAGGGGGGATGAGCAAGGACCCCCTGCTGGGGACGGGGGAGGATGAGAATTTGCACACCTGCAAGAAATATCTGAATTGGCACCACCTACCCACACACCTGACAACCAGCCCACCCCTGTCAGGCTGCTCTAGTTTATTTGTGGCTGCCCTGTCCCACTTTGCTCCCTCCAACCTCCCCCTCTGTCACCTTCCATGGGAGTGAGCCAGGGTGCCCAGCAGTGGCAGCAAACAGGAGGACTGAGGTAGAGCAGGTTCTCAAAAATGGGTGTGCTCATTACACCAACAGACAGGGCTCAGAAATAGCCGTACCAGCACCTCTCTGAAACTACTAGCTCGGTCTTCAGAATCTCAGCAGTGTTGTTTACTAAAATAAATCCCTGCTGAGCACAATGCTCCCAGCACCCGCTTTCTGGCATTTTTGCCTGATCCGAGCTATCTCAGTCTGCTAAGAGTGGAAGGAGACGGGGGCTCTGACTCACCTTTCTCTCAGGACACCAGCCTCAGGGCTCTAACAAAGAGGGAGAATAAGTCCAATGTGTCAAAAAGCAGCATCTCTTCTGACTTAGGTTTTTTTCCTAATTCCCAGTGACAGCTTGCTCTGGCACAATCTGACTCCCTCAATTCTCCCGTTGCCCCACGCTGAAGGGGGCAGGGAGATAGATTCCTGCCTCCTTTACACACCTTCTCCCTTTATGTGTGGGGTGGAGGGAGGAAATCCCAGTGGGGAACATTTGGGGATTTGTTTTTTCCCTCACTGATGAGAAATTGGGCAGCTATAGTGCTGCAGTCTCCCAGGACAGGGCCAGATTAAAGCATTTTGGGGCTCTGTGAACTATGGAAATTCCCCCTTACCCCCACCCCCATCATCTTCCTTAAACTAGACAGAGAAGTGACCCAGCTGCCTACAGCACCATACCTGAACCGTGTGGTTCACCATACCTGGGCCAGGTTAAACCACTCTCTGAAGTTTGGCCTGCCTCCCCTTGCCCCATTTGAGTCATGACTCAGGAGGAGGCACCTGGGCCAAACCTGGTCAGGGCCCAAATAGGGATGCCCTCTCTGAGAGGCAGAAAAATTTGCCACTCTTCCCTTCCCAGGTGCCCCACCCACCAGCCTGACCCTCTTCTTCCCTTCCATGCACTACCACCAGCTTGATCCTCCTCTTCCCTTCCCAGGCACCCCTATCATCAACCCCCGACTCTCTTGACCCATGAGCATGTATACCCACCCCCTCTTAGGAGCCTCAGCCCAAGAAGCCCTCCACCCACCCCACCTAGGGGCCCCTTCCTCACCCACCCCTGTTCCTGGTGCTTACCCATCCCTGCTGGCAAGCCTGGGGTCCATCTTGCTTTCTAGCACGGGGAGGAGGAGGGAACCTCAGCCACTGTGTCAGCATGCTGAGGGCGTGGCATGCAGAGCAGGACCTGAGTGCCGTGCTGTGTCAGCAGTGACTTGTGAGCCATAGTGGAAGCACCTGCTGGTACTCCTGCCTGCAGGCAGCAAAGGCTGCCGGTTGCAATGTAAGGTGGTGGTGGGAGCTCACCTGTAACTTACAAGTAACTGTAAGTTACAAGTGAAAAAAAACCCAGGCATATTGCAACTGGCAATGCTGGAGAAAAGCTGGCCAGGCCAGTTAAAAACCAGCCAGGCAGCAACCCTAGGCCTAAACCTGGTCGTGGGCCCTCTGGAGATCAGGGTCCCAGTGCAAATGTACAGAGTTCACATTGGTTAATCCAGGTTTGCTCCTGGAAATTCTTGCAGATCCCAGAAGATCCCAAATCACGGTGTAAGATTCCCCCTAATGCAACCGACAACAATACCACTCTGACATGTAAAAATTAGTAGAAGAAAATATTTACTGTTACCAATAGAAAAAGGAAAAATGTTTATTTTTATCTTGACTTTTATTAATTAGAAATTATTCTTGGTTTGGCAGCTTGCTATCGGTGATTTTTTCCTGCCCTTGTGTTCCTCACGCTAGTCACATTTCATGTATGACTTCTTTTAGTTTATTTATATCTGAGACATAAAGAGAGATTGCTTTGATGTTACTGTGTTTCTAAAAGCTTTCTTCAATGAGGATGGGACTGTGTTAATTGCATTTATAAATATACTGTCATATGATGCTTTAGCACAAGTGTTTTCCCTGTTTAAAATTGTAATATGCACTTTAATTTGTGATTAGTAAAATATCGGACTTTTTAAATCTTTTGCCAGTCTCCAGTTTTTTCCTGTAATTGGATCAGCAGTAATGCATCTCCTCTTTGATTATCAGGTGTTTTGTTTGTTTGATGAAAAATCAAAATCCCACGGAAAGCAGCACTTTTCATGAAAAATTTCATTTAGTCAAAAACCCAATTTTCCACTGAAAAATTGGTTTCAATGGAAAAATGTCAGCCAACCCTAGTTATTTGTTTTAAAAAATATTTATCATTTGGTTTCCTTTATTCAGTGCCAGGTCCTGCACTGTAAACATATGATCATGCTGAGAATGATGAGTATGGTAACAATAAATATGGCATCACAGGGAGCCATTTTTATGGTTACTTTTCAGAAGAAAATCCCACTTTAATCACTATCTTTTTTAGAATAAGGGCACTGTTTGGATTTCCAGGCCAGCAGGAGTTCAGGAGCTGTATGGAAGAAGCATCGTTCCCTCTGTGATTCTCAACCCATGATCTGTGGGCCACTTGTGGCCAATCAGCACACAGCTGCGGCCCATGTGACATCCTCAAGGCCATAGAGGTAGTACTGGTTGTGGCCCACAATGGTAAATAGGTTGAGAACCACTGCTCTAGGGATTAGGAGTGTATAACCCAGCAGCAATTTATGCAATTGGCTAAGTAAGGAGTTATGTTACTTGGTTCTGAAAGAGAAAGCGCTTCAGTCTTTGCTAGAGGGATTGTGATTGGGATGTGGAGTTTTTATTATCTGAGTTAATTTAGATGTTGTTTGTGCACCTCATGGCCAGTACCAAATTGCAAGGCAGAACAGGTTGAAATTTTTTCATTGAAAGATGTTTTTTGACCAGAATGATAATTTTTTGAAGAAAAATTTCCTTTTGGTGAGATTTTTTCCCCCCTATTGTTTTAAAAAAAGGAAAAATCAGTTGCTGAAGTCAAAAATAAATAAATAAGTAGGTAAAATATTTCAGCTTTTGAAAACCAAAATCTGAAAACTTTTAGAGCCCATCAAAGCCTCAGCGCCCCCTCGCAGGGAAGTGGGTTAACAACCGGTTCTAAAACTGCTTCAAAATGTAACAACCGGCTCGTGTGAACCGATGCGAACCAGCTCCAGCTCACCACTGAATAGATCACATTAAGCCTTTTATCTTTATTTACTATGGACCAGAATCTTCTGACCTTTCATGGTGATTAGTTCCTTACTCTTTGACTTCAACAGGATAGCTCAATAAGACTAGTTGTGGGGTAAGGTGCTATTCAACACAAACCCAGCTTTTCTTCCTTAACCATTTTCCTTAAAAACAAACAAAATGCTCGCAGTTTACTCATAAAGCTAGAAGTTTTAAATTTCATGTCCGAGTGATAGCCCTTTTCCTTGAAGAGGCAGAATCTCTGGCTTATCTGATTTCAAGATGGAAAGGCTGGATTGGAGGTAAGGTCCATCAAAATAGCAAATAGATCAAACGACTATATTTACTATGAAAATATGCATTATGAATTTAGCTTCTTGCTGGGTTAGTAAATTGTTCTTGAATCAGTCTTGATTTATGTGAATGTATTCATTATTTATATCTGGTAAACAGTTTCCCACTTATCTTCACTTTCAGTGTTTGTTATTCATATTACATGATTGGTCACATAAACCACATGGCATTGTTTCTGCTCCTTGACTGGATGACTGAAGATTTTTAATGAAAAAATAAATTAAATGAAGAACAGCAAATGTTCATAACAATTTTTAGCAAAAATTAAATGCCTCAAGAGTGTCAAATAAACAGAATAATCAAAAGGAGAAAGTGTAGCAAAAAAAAAAGAGAGTTGGAATAGCAGGGATCTAGTCCAGGTTCATACTGACTATGTTAGGGTTTTATGCTGACGCCTATCACTGTACTATCTAGTGCCTACCACATAAAATCAATAGCAGTAGCAAAGTCCCCTGTGAACTTTATGGAGTCTCTGGCTCGTCCCCCTTTTGCGGCTAAGAACTTTGGTGTGGAGGTTTTGTTTCTGATTTTTAATGATTTTATTAATTTAATTTTGGGGGAAATGGAGAGGTTGGTTTTGCATTTGTGTGTAGAAGAGGGTGTCAGTATTGCCAGCGTCATTCTTATGGTGGGAAGGCTTTTTCGAAGACTCGCTCCGTACTCATGAGTAAGTCATTAGCCTTCTCTGCATCACAGTTTACATATATCAGTAATATGATTAGGATAGGGTGAACATTGCAAAAATAATCTGCTAATCTTCATTTAGATTTTCAACTATGAATATTACAGAATTTTTGCAGAAAACAAATATCAAAATTGAAACTGTATTTGCACCAAAACCCTGCATTTAATGAATTTACACTCAAAAATGAGTGAACAGAAATATAGTTTGCGATTTGTGTGTCTAATCAAAACATCTCACTTTATGAATGAAAATACAGTGAACTGTTTGTGAATGACCTAGACCAAGAATTAGGGCTTTTCTGCATGAGGAAGTTAGTCCAGGGAGGGTATGAATTAAAAACTATTCCGGAATAAGAGTGCCCACACAACGGGCTATTCCAGAATATTTTATTCTGCATTAGATATTCTGGTCAGTTTCCCCATGTAGACATGACCTTATTTGGCAAATTTTAATAACAAATGCAAGCAAACTACAGTCTGTTCATTCACAAATCACAAAATAAAAGACATGCTAAATTTGTTGTATGAATTATTTGTCCAACTCTAAAAATGAATGTTATTATATAGAGGTGTTGTGAGGTTGTATTTGAGTGTTCCTAAAGTGCTTTGGGATCCTCAGCTGTTATATAACAGTAAAATATTAGGATGAATGAACCATAATACCCCATACATTGATTTTAAAGGATTTGAAAAAACATTGTGCATTCCCTGTGACGTTGTGCAGTCTATATGGTTTTATAAAAATATAAGTGAGTATAATGTAACTGGGATATGCTTCATGCAAAAGGTCTCTTGTAAGGTATCATTACAAAGCTTATAATCTACTGAGTGTGATCATCCGATTTGTATAAATGTACCACTCTTGTATCTAAAACTAGAAATATAAAACATAACTCTGAGGGCCTATTGTAATTATGTAAAGTGTGGGCCATTAATGATGGTTTGGAATCTTGATGACTCCCATTAACAAGGACCATTGTCTGCAGATGACTGTGTTTACCTGTGAGTCTTCCTGTATATGTGTGCTGGCAAGTGAGTAATGAAGTCTTGCAGTGACATGTGATCATGTCACCTGAACTGGAATCCATCTTTAACCTGGTGCTTTTCCAGTGAAGACTACCCCTGCTTCTGTTTTCCCTGCCAGCTCAGGATTCCAGCACCCTGTCTTGCTGAGCCAGACACTCCAGTCTGCTCTAACAAAGACTCAGGGTCTGAATCACTAGTCCCAAAGCTGCAAGTTTACCAGAAACCCAGCTCACAGGAGTGTGCTTGTCTTTAGCACTCAGATGCCCAACTCCCAATGGGGTCTAAACCCAGATAAATCCGTTTTACCCTGCATAAAGCTTATGCAGGGCAAACTCATAAATTGTTCGCCCTCTATAACACTGATAGAGAGATATGCACAGTTGTTTGCTCCCTCAGGTATTAATACACACTCTGAGTAAATTACTAAATAAAAAGTGATTTTATTAAATACAGACAGTAGGATTTAAGTGGTTCAAAGTAGTAACAGACAGAACAAAGTAAGTCACAAGCAAAATAAAATAAAATGCGCAAATCTATGCCTAATCAAACTAAATACAGATAATCTCACCCTCAGAGATGCTTCAGTAAGTTTTTCTCAGACTGGACACCTTCCAGGCCTGGGCACAATTCTTTCCCCTGGTACAGCTTTTGTTCCAGCTTAGGTGTTATCTAGGGGATTCTCCATGATGGCTCCTCTCTCTCTCTGTTCTCTTCCACCCCTTTATATATCTTTTGCATAAGGCGGGAACCCTTTGTCTCTCTGGGTTTCCACCCCCCCTCACTGGAAAAGCACCAGGTTAAAGATGGATTCCAGTTCAGGTGACATGATCACATGTCACTGCAAGACTTCATTACTCACTTGCCAGCACACATATACAGGAAGACTCACAGGTAAACACAGTCATCTGCAGACAATGGTCCTTGTTAATGGGAGTCATCAAGATTCCAAACCATCATTAATGGCCCACACTTTACATAATTACAATAGGCCCTCAGAGTTATGTTTTATATTTCTAGTTTTAGATACAAGAGTGGTACATTTATACAAATCGGATGATCACACTCAGTAGATTATAAGCTTTGTAATGATACCTTACAAGAGACCTTTTGCATGAAGCATATCCCAGTTACATTATACTCACTTATATTTTTATAAAACCATATAGACTGCACAACGTCACATTCCCTTACTAGCAAAGGCAGTAGATCTAATGTTTGATGTTACTTTCTGGGTTTTGAGAAACCAACAGTAAGTCAGTGTATAATAATCTCTGAAATCTCTGTGCACAAGAACATTCTGTGCGATTAACAACAACAACAAAAAAGTAATGGTAGGAATGGGGGTGAATTACTGTAGCCTAACAATCCACTCTTTAGGATAAAGGCATCATAAAACCATGCCCACCAGCAGTCTGGATAAACATAGAAGTCCACTGTCAACCATTATATATATAGATCTAGATACACACACACACACACACACTGTATTCCTTTAAAAATGTATGTATGGTCTCTGAAAAACCCTAAGCAAAAATGTACCTCATTGAACTGCTCAGAAAATGGCCAACGTAGCCTGGAACTGGTACATGAAATATTTCATCCAGGTGACTACCCTTCCTTTTTTCCTCCCAGGAGAAATTCCTGACATTTTTATACACTCAGTAAGGATTACAGGGGATATGCACAAATGGTATGTTGGAAGAGGGGTCACCTGACTTTCAGGGATGCTGAGCATTAGAATCAATGAGAGGAACAGTGGAGACTCATTACTAGAGCTCAGCAAATAATTGATTTTTCAGGTCAGTGGCTGAACTGAAAAATCAACACCGCCCTCCACAAAAAACTGATTCCCACCCCCCCCAATCAAAACAAAAAACTGAAAAAAATTCATGTGGTTCAAATGAAAAATTTCAGATGTTGATTTGAAATGACTTTTTCTAAATGAAATGTTGATTTGAAAATGTTGAAAAGGTTTGATATTTAAAAAATATATATTAATAAATAAAAAAATCCAGCCAAAACCATTCACTGAATTTGACCCAAATTTATGAATAGTTTTGGTGGCCCCCCCAAAATGCATTTTTTGGCAAGTTTACTATTTGCCAAATTTTTTTTTGCCTAGCTCTACTCAACGCTTCTAGCAATCAGACCAGCATACAGAAGCCATTTAAAGAACTATCCATGAGATATTCATGAATGCTCATGATGCTCAGACATGGAGACAGATCCTCAGGTGGTGTAAATTGTCATAGCCCCATTGAAGTCAATAGAGCTATAACAGTTTAAACCATCTGAGGGTTTCCCCCATGATCTTCATGCAAGTAAGATCAACAGTGTTGCCAGGGCATGGGCATCTTCAACTCTTATGGGGGGGTCAATGGAAACTGATGGTTTTGGAACCTCTCACATTCAGCCTCTGAATGATAAAATGACTCAATCAGGTCACAATTTTATCATTTTAGTCATGGTGCAAAGCTTTTGTTCACTGAAAAGTTGTGTGTGCTCTTAGAAGAAAATTAAGACTATTGCTTCTTCCACTATCATGTAATATTATGTATCCACTTTAGAATTATCTATAAAAACACTTCAGCTATGATCTCTCCTCTCATATTTCAGAAATACCAACTCCATTTTTATTGCAGCCCACTTTAGGCAAGTTGTAGTAGATAAGCATGCAACTGCCTGCTTTCCATGTGTGTTCCTCAATTTAAGGCCCAAATATAAAGTGAAATAGATTGTATTAACCCAGAAAGAAAGAACAAAATGTTGTTTGCCTGCAGGAGTTCACTGGCTTTTCTAGAACATGGAGCTATGTTCTGAGAATTGGAAACTGCTGCCTCAACCCTTAACCACTCTGCAGCTCACTTACATATCCAAAGGGTTGTCTCAAAATGAGAGCATATTGTTCTCATGTCTCTTCATATGCCATAGGTAGGCTATATTTTTATAAGTTGTGGTATTTGTATATTTACTCTTTTTAAACATTTATGATTATACGCAAATGGTAAATTACAAGGAGAAAGATTAAAAAAGTAATAATCTTGTGTGGAGAATGCAATTACCCGTTTCTTATTAAAATGAAGACAAAATATGGATACATACAAAAGGTTTAGCCGACCCTCTGCACCTTTAATGTGACTGTTTCCAGCTATATGTACCATCATGAAAAAACACCCCCCTGAGCGACATAAATTACACGGGCATAAGTGGGAGTGTAGACATGCCTGAGTCTCTCCAATCTGATTTACACATTCCCACCTTAACACCTAACTTATATTTAACACATTATGTATGTTAAATTACTTGTGAGCCTGATTTGGTTTTGTTTTTTAATCAGCTCTCCAAAATAAAGGTTACGCTGCTAAAACAACAGCCACTGTGCTCGGCGAGCCCTGTTAACACTGATCCAGTTGCGATCTTGCTATCCCATTGCTCTGCCTGCCTGTCACAATTGTATGGCGGAATGGGGCCATGGGTGGGGCTGTGAGCGGAATGGGGGAGGGGCTCTGGGCTTGGTGCTTCAGCCAGGGCTGAGAGATCTGCTGCAGTCCCAGCCGGGGCCAAACTCTCAGCCCCCTACCCCCACCATGGCTCCAATCGAGCTCTCAGCCCCCCACTCTCCCAGCTGGGGCCATGGGGGGCAGGGGCCAAGTTCTCAGCCCCCCCCCCAACAGGGCCATGGCGGGGGGCTGAGAGCAATGAGTGGGGGCGGGGCCTCGGCTGGAAGAGGTGGGCAGGGGGCTAGCGTCCCCAAGGGGAAGCTTCACCTGCCACCCATGGCTGTGCCACTTTAAGCTCTCTAGTATAGACAGCCTCAGAATTTCTCATCGGAGGCCCAATTTTGATAGTAATAATGGCAGAGTAACACCACATCCGAGTCCTACCAAAATCCCCTTGTATGAACAACAACCCTCTTTGCAGCACCCCTGTGAGGACAAAAAGTACTACAGCATGTGTGTTAAAGCTATTCTGTGAAGAGGGCAGGTGTCAATGAGATTTACAGAGAGATTGAGAGTAGAATACAGCCCATGAGTAGGGAGCAAAGACGCCTACCAGCAGTGTATTGTTTCAATTGTCTGGTGCCCTATGTTGGTAGGGGCTGGAGAAACAAGAGGTAACTTATTTTTCTCCTTCACTGTTGGGGAAGGGTTCGTTCACCTGGTGTGCTTAGAATATGAGATGGCGTTTGGAAGTGATAAGATGCAAGCAGGATTACTTTTTGCTTAGACCTGTGCATTTCTCCCCCCCCCCCCCCCCCCACAATATAGTATCTGCTATTGCATCCAACAAGAAAGGATATTGTGGACAATAATGATCAGCGTATTAGCTGGCTGTTTCTGATCAAATGATTAGCTGAGAAATGGCTGACAATGTTGATACACAAATTGGTATAATTAGGGTTTAGGGGTAATAACCTGTTCCGATGAAGGGGGCAGATCCCACCTCTCGGAGCTCTTACAATCTGTCTGCAGGCTCACACTGCACAAGTTCAGTGTGGAGACATTTTCTTCCTAACCATAATGTTTTAAATAAATGAAATCTTGAATTGTGCAAAATTGTAATCTGTCATGCGATCCAGATCACAAAACAGGAGGATTATGTTTGTTATGCATACAACTTGCAGTCATGAGGGCCATTACTGAAAGAAGAAACTGTTCCTGGTGATACTTTTCCTCTCTCTCTCTCTTTTCATAAGACAAACATGATTTGCAAACATGTTTGTGAATAAAATCTTTTAGTTTAGTTTACGGCTGTCTTGGGTCCTATTATTAGTTACTAGTGAGTTTTCACATGACCTGTGAATGTTCAGGAATGTTAATCATGAAGCGTCCATGAATTTTTAGCCCAAATCATGATCTTTCCTAAAATTTGTTATGAAAGTTTATATTATTTGTTAGTCTGTTCAATCATCTAATCAAGGAGTAGTAACAATGTCATGTGACTTAGGTGACAACAAATATCCGAAGTATGCAGACCAAGGTATAACAAGATCCAATGGTTGGAAGTTGAAGCTAGAAAAATTCATATTGGGGAGTAAGATGCAACCTTTAAACGGCAAGGGTAATTGACCGTTGGAACAGATTACCAAGGGAAGTGGTAAATTCATCATCACTTGGAATCTTTTTATCAAAATGACATGTCTTTCTAAAAGCTAGGCTTTAGTTCATCCACAATGACTGGCTCAATAATATTCATTGATGTAGTAGGGAAGAATTCTGTCTACTACAAGAATAGTCAGAAGGAATTCTATAGGATGTGTTATGCAGACAGCAAGAATAAATTATAATAGTTGTTCTGGGCTGTAATATTGTTGAAAGTGAAGAGTTCACAAACAAGCTATAACCTGAAAATGATTTGGCAAATACTTATTCACAATGAATATATTCATGGAAATCAGGATAGATTCGTGAACAACTTGCTATCCAAAAAAGAATTTTTTTAGCTCATAACTTCTCATTCCTTTAATTTGATTTAAAACAGTTCAAGATAGTCAAAAATCAGAACAAAAGAATGTTTTTCATAATGACAGGTGCCGCCAGCTCTGTTTACTACTTTGATGTTAGGATCAAAGATGGCAGAAGGGCACTAATACTTTCATATAGGAAATATTGGAAAATATAATTGTGTCATCTGAGTAAAATGTAATAGTATTGGATTTTCTCATATATAAAGGGAAAAAATAACATGCCATGATAACAATTGCATTAAATGTGACGAGCAGACCAAACACCAGTAAAATATTCCTGAGAGTGGAAAAGAATGTAATGGCACTCATAGGGCATGTCAGTGAGTTGAACGTATAGGAAAAAAATATAGAATGACCTGATATACAAAAATCCTGCTTTTCTTTTTTTCACAAGAATCAAATTAAGAAAAAAAAAATGATTTTTTTAAAGATGAGTGGATATTCAGGTGACACATGCAAGTGATATGTGTCAAGTACCTTGACATGGGAAAAGGAGAGTCGAAAAAAATTAGTGGGCTGTTTCATATGAGAATTCAAGTAGTTGGGAGTTTACACAGGCCCAGATCCTGAAAACACTCGGCTATGGCTACACGATGTCTAAAAACCACCCCTCTGACTGACATAAATTTCACCGAAAGAAGTGCCAGTGTGGACAGCTCTCCTGCCGACATAGCTACTGCTGCTCTGTGGGGGTGGTTTAATTATGCTAATGGAAGAGCACGTGTAGACAGACATAGCACATGTAGACATAGCCTTCTGTACACATTTCACTCCACCTACCTAAATAGTTCCATTGACTTCAGTGGAACTACTCCTGTGGGGTAAATTACACGTGTGCAGAAGTCAGAGCCTAACGTTAGAGAGTTTAACTGATTGTGAAAGGAAAATGTAAGCTAATATCTATGCTCCAAATACAGGTAATTTTTTTTTCATATAGTTCCTTTTCATTTTTTTAATGAAGGATAATTCTTTAATTATAAGAGGTAATTGCAGATTACTGCAGTGATGAGGATAGTACTAACTCCTAAATGGAAAAACATCTAGAAACAAGTCAGCCTGAAGGGGGGGGGGGGGGGAAGGGATAGCTCAGTGGTTTGAGCATTGGCCTGCTAAACCCAGGGTTGTAAGTTCAATCCTTGAGGGGGCCACTTGGGGATCTGGGGCAAAATCAGTACTTGGTCCTGCTAGTGAAGGCAGGGGGCTGGACTTGATGACCTTTCAAGGTCCCTTCCAGTTCTAGGAGATGGGATATCTCCATTAATAAAAAAAAAAAAAAAAAAAAAAGACAAGACAATGTTTTGCACAAGTCAAAAACAATAATATTCCCCAAACAAAAAGAATTAGATTCTTAGAAATATAATAATAATGAGAAAGGAGATATGTGGCATATATGTCATGCTCAGGTTATGAGATACACATTACTCAGCACTGCACATGAGCTATCCCAAACAGATTTTTTCCCTTGACATTATACATGCATTAATCTCATCTGGAATAGTGGCAGGATAGTAGCTGTATTGCAGATGTTCCCAGTGATAATTAGTGGGTATTCCTTAAATAGAGCTAGACATGGAGATATCTACAGCAAATGAGATAGATTACCTTGTAAAAGTACATAGGCAAAATAAAAATATGAATCCAATAAGACACTGTATATGGTAAACATGGTTAGACATATATAATTTATACAAAATACATCCCAGATCCAACTCTCCTTAAAGTCAGTAGAAAGACTCCTGCTGGCTTGAATCTAAATTTAGTCTAAATCTAAACATTTAGTGCTAAATTCAGGCCTGATGAAAACCATTATCCCAAATTGCATTGCACTCAGGCTGAATTTGCTTTTTAGATTTGCTGTTATGGACAGATATGCTTTGGTAGGAGGCAAGGCAAGACACTGGGAAACATATATAAATTCTAAAGGACTCATACACTTTGGTAGGAAATGTGAAAGGAGCTATGGTTTGCTGGCAATTTTGAACAATAAAATAACTTTCAGGTTGAACCAAAACCAATTTTTAATTAAATTTTTTTTGTGAATCAAAAACTCAAAGAGAATTTCACTTTGGATCAAACAAACTATTTTGGTTTGTTTTGATTTTTGACTATCTTAAACTTTTAAATCAAATTAAAGGAATTTTTGGAATGAAATTATGAACCAAAAAAATTGAAACGTTTCATTTCATTTTTGTTTTTTGATTTTTACTGAAACAATTTGGTGAAACTAAAATATTTTGAAAATTCATTATGGTGTCACTGATTCTGCACTCCCTGCCCCCCCCCCCCAAATGGCCAAAAAATTCCCAGTTCTACATTTGGACAATTAACTACAAGCTATAGACTAAACAACTCAGAATTCTGGCAATATTTCCAATCATTGCCAATATATTCATCCTCCCCAATTCCCCAGAAAGAATTCATATACAGCTATAGATGCTTTTCATCCTTGGCTGTCTTACAGTATGCTGCTCCTTGGCAGAGACAGGATCTCAGGGGTCTTGCACTAACCTCCTGTCAGCTACTGTCACTATCATGAAAGTTCCAAAGTTCTGTCTCTCAGGATACAAAAAGCGTGACAGTTTGAGTTGTCACTAATTGAATTACAATATAATGATATAAAAAGTCTGGAAAATGAAGCGTCCAATACTTATTAACAATAAATAAAGACTGTAATCATATATTAAAATCAATCGAAAGATAATACTCTATTGTCTATAAGAATAAAAGCAAGATATAGGCAAATAACTAGAGGATACTAAATGTCATAATTTAGTTGCATCGGGATTCAAGGATTCTTGTGATGTTAATTACGTTGTCTCCTATACATTTTGAATTGGTAACCATAACCAGTTGGATTCCAGTTAAGGAATTTAATACAGCAGTTTGAGAACAGAACCATCTTCATGATGTGGAAATGGGGGAGGATTTTATAACCATATAATAACGTCTAGCTCTTACATTTTGCTTTTCATCAGTAGGTCTACAATCTTTAAGGTATTTATCACCACAACTTCCCTATGATGTAGAAAAGCATTTATCCCAATTTTTACAAATGGGGAACTGATATAAGAGTGACCAGCAATGTTTAAAATGTTGAAGAAGGTATAAACGAAATAACTAGAAAATTGAGGTGGGATGTGAGATACTTTTTAGCCAGTATTACTCTCCTAAAAGGTACATCAATGTCGAGAAACAAAGAGCTAAAACTGAATCATAGATTTTATTGGCTTTATCAGTAGCAAAATTATAAGGCAAGATTTCCAAAAATGCTCAGCCTCAGCAACTTCCATTCTTCTCAGCTCTTTTCAGTGTAAGAGCTGACCACGTTTCAGATTTAGGCTACATCTACACTAGAAGTGCTACAGCAGCGCAGCTGCATTAAGCTAACAGGAGAGAGCTCTCCTGTCAGCTTAATTACTCCACCTCCATAGGCATGCATACGGGGTGTGCCGGCTGGGCCCAGGCATACCCTAATGTCTCAAAAAAAAGTGGCTTTGCGTTTTAATTTAATCGCATGGTACGCTCTTTTAGTTTTAAAGTATGGATTGTTGTATTATGCAGTAAGTGCCGAATTGCGTAATATAGATGTTGTAGAAATGTATGGAAAGCCTGTGTTCGCTCGCAGCATGCGTCCCCACTACTGCGGCACCGCATTACCATTGGTCCTCCCCTCCCCCTCCGACTACTATTCTAGAAAATTCTTTGACCTATATAAGCGGCCGCGTCAGGCATGCCCAGCGCAGTGTCTACAGTGTTTGTAATCTTTGTCATGTGTACTCTACTGAAATAGCATAACAAGCCTGTGGCTTTACGTTTTAATTCAATCGTATGATACCCCCTTTTAATTTTAAAATATGGATCTGTTCATTGTTAAGATAAAAAAAGGAGCAGACAAACTGAATTTATAATGAATGTGCTGATAGTAGTGCAAATACCTCGGACTCCTCGGTTAAGAACTTACATGAAGATAATCCCACCACCAGTTTCAGTGCGTGCAATAAACTGAGTAATGACCAACAGAAACAGACTTTGTCTCTTAGTTCAGGTCAGTGTAGTTCCTATTCAGTCATCAAACATTCCATCTGATGACCTGGTCTGTGATATTCCAAAAAATAGATTAGAACGCCAGTCTTGATTATCTAGAGGTCCTTATCAGCCTAGATTGTGCATGTTTCCTAGAAGTAAAATAGGGAATAAACAAAGAAGTTTTCAGTCCAATTGGTATGAAAAGTATAGGTGGTTAGAATATAGCCCATCAAAGGATGCAGCATTTTGCTTTTACTGCCGTTTCTTCTCCTCTAATGATGCAGCAAACAAAGGTCACACTGATCCAGCATTTATTGATAAGGGATTCAGAAACTGGCATAGGGCTAACAAATGTTTCAAATCCCACCAACTGTCAAAATCTCATGTGTTGAGCTGTTCTTCATGGTCAAGTTTTAATGAAGGGAAACCTATAGATGTATTGTTGGATGAGGGCAAGCAGGTTTATCTGTCTAAACAAGAAGAAGAAGGGTGCCATAACCGAAGTGTAATGGAGCGACTGATTGACATTGTTCTGTGTTTGGCGAAAGGTGGGAGACCATTCAGGGGTCACAATGAAAAAGCTGACAGTTTTGAGAGAGGTTTATTTCTAAATCTTGTCAATATGCTCCAAAAATATGATCCCGTAATGGCAAAGCATGTGCAACAATCTCCTCGAAACGCTACCTATCTGAGTAATCGCATCTAAAATGATTTAATTGTGGCCTGGCACAAGGTTGTGCAACAAAAGATTGTGTCTTCACTAAATGGAAAAATGGTCTCAATAATTGCCAACGACACTACTGACTGTGGACGCCATGAACAGATGTCCATTGTGGTGTGGTATTTTGACAATGAAAAACATAGTCCAGTTGAACATTTTGTGTCTGTTCAGAGACTATTAACAGTTGATTCTCAGTCTGTTTTTTACCAGTTAAATGACGTCCTTGGCATTCTTAAAATTGACTGGTCATCAGTGATGTCTGTCTGTTTTGATGGCGCATTTACTATGTCTGGATGTATTGCGGGAGTTCAAATGAAATGTAAAGAAAGAAACAGTGAAATACTCTATGCACACTGCTATGCACATTGTTTGAACCTCGTCCTAGTAGATGCATGCACTTCAAGTAAACAAAACGGAACTGTCTTTGATTTTTTTGGTGTTCAGACTCTTTATGCCTTCATGGAGGGGAGTCCTGTGCGACATGCAGTAATGGAGAAGATTTCACAAGAAGTAGGATCCCAGTTGAAGACTTTGAATTCACTGTCAAACACAAGATGGGCATGCAGAGCAGAAACAGTGGCTGCTGTAAAACAAAACTACTCCATCATTTTACAAGCTTTACAAGAGATTATCGAAACAACTCACCTTGCTGACGCTAAAATAAGAGCCAGGAGCCTTATCCATGAACTAAATTCATTCAAGTTCATCTTTGCCCTTCACATGATGCACCCTATTCTCCAGATGCTGGTAAAAGTGAATAAGGCTCTTCAAGCTCCAGATCTCAACTTACTGCAATGACAGGGGTGAAAAGCTTGAGTAACTCTTTGGCTGCAATGAGAAGTGGTCCAGAATATTTTCAATCTATTTTCAATGACAGTGTGAAAATGTGTGTAGAGAATGATATATCGATTCCCCCAGTTAAGAAGAGAAAAACGTCCACTCGTATTGATGACACGTTTGAGTCCCAGCATCACTTTGATACAAAAGAGGAGCAGGAGAGAATAACTTCATTTTACCCACGCCTAGACTCAATGATTACCAGCATTGACCAGCGATTTGAACAGGAGACTTGTAAAATTGTGACTGCAATGGGAAAACTACTGAACTTAGACATTGGCAGGGACGATATGAGAATCATTGCTAACAAATTTAAAGTGTCCGTGGATGAGTTGGAAGCTGAAGTCGGATTGCTTCGGGGTTATGACGGATCTGTTCCTAAAGGTAGCACTACGAACACCACCAGAGAGTGGCTTGATTGGCTAAAGGAATCGGATCGGTCTTCCATGTTCCAGGCCTTTTACAAATCTATTCAATGCTTTGCAGTCTTACCTGTTACAAGCTGTTCATGTGAAAGACCCTTTTCGAAATTAGCACATGTAAAAAACAAACTAAAAAGTACAATGTCCCAACAGCGCCTCGACTCACTCATGCTTTTGTACATTGAACAAGAATTGGCTTCATCAGTTCACACAATCCCCAAGTGTGACAGATATGGCAATTTCTTGTGATATCTTTAAAAGACCCTATGGTATTAAGTATATGTATTATTGTGGGCTCTGATTGTATGTAACTTCTTCATGGGGAAGATGGGACAAAGATTGCAACCCCTTGGAGTCCATTGTTTTACATGAACGGTGTATGTATGGCTGTGTTTCCCTCCAGAAGGGAGGGCTGCCACAGATCCTCCAGGAACTAAAAACAGTGGGTGGTGATTAAGGCAAATCACGCAGGTTGTAACCTCCTCAGAGAGGGACTATATCCTAGGGAGGCCCTCATATAGTAGTTCAAACTGGATTCTCCAGAGACCAACAAAGAAAGGACTTTTGGATAAATAGCCTGAGTTTGTTGACTCAGGGCCTTCTCTTTAATCCAGCAAACAGACCGAACCTTCTATTCAAGCAAGGCAGGGCCCAATCCTTATGGAAGGAGTTGACCTTTTTAAGACCCTGTAAATCTGGTAAGCTTTTTAGCATGAGTGCAGGTTCTTTTATTGATTGTATATGTTTTCTTTGTAATGCTTTTGCCTTAAGAATAAATGTGCTTGCTTATAAAGGGCTGCATGATAACTTGTAACTGCTGGCAATTACAGCTGTTCATAGCCTTTGAAGAGAAAGCAAAAATCAAATTTTGGCCTGTTTAGGCAGTCTGACTTGCTGGGGATATCACTGTATAAGCAGGGAACTGTGCAATCTGGAAAAAACCCTGTCAGCAGGGAGAGACGTGGGTCTCTGCCCAAGATAAGTGATGGCTAAAGAGCCTGAGCCTAGAGTGGATGCCTGCAAGGGACTGCAGACCGGGAATACAGGTGCAGTAGCTCTGGAACTATGACACCAAGTTACTCAGTTGCTTACGTGTTTTCAGGATTGCACCCAGGGATTGTACTATTGGTTAGAAATATAGCTAGCATGGTGTGGTGACATATTTTGTTCTTTTTAATTTGTAATCAATCAAACTAGACACTCCTAGAAATGGAGAAAGATCTTACATAAACTTTGGACGTTCTTTATACTTGCAGATAAAAGTAGCACTCCATAATAACTTTATATGGTTTCTTCCAACAAGACCTTTCAAAAATTGTTAAAATTGATTATCGCCCTAGGACAAATTACTCAAAGTTTATTTTAAAATAGTTATAGTCTGTGATTAGTCCTAGGAATTGGTGTGCATTAAGGACTAAGGGCTTGTCTATATGAACATTTAGTTTGTGGCAAGCTACGGTGTGAATCTACCCCCCACTAGCCTGCTGCATACTAACTGTTTCAGTGGATCCTGCTGACTCTCACTAACAATTTGTTAGTGTGCTTTATTCTACTCTTGTTTCAAAGCAGGGTAGATCAAAGTCTACTAACAAACTTAATGCATGTTAGCAGGGTCCACAAGAACCTATAGAATGAGGCAGACTAGTGAGAGCAGATTCACGCTCCAGCTTGCCTCGAACTAAATGTTCATGCAGATAAGCCCTAAGGATAACATTTTCAAAAGCATTGAAAGTCAGTCGGATTTATCTTTTTATGTGCTGAAGTCACTTTTGAAAATGGCATGTAGGCTCTTAAGTCATTTGGGCACTTCTGAAAATTTACTCTAAATCGTTTACCAAATAGTTGGTGTTTTGCAACATAGCTAACTGAATTCTTAAAGAGCACTGACACTGAAGCTCCAAATGTGGTGACATAAGTGCGGCCTTACCAAATTCACGGTCCATTTTGGTTAATTTCACGGTCATAGGATTTTAAAAATCATAAATTTAATGATTTCAGCAATTTAAATCTGAAATTTCACGGGGTTGTAATTGTAGGGGTCCTGAGCCAAAAAGGCATGGGGGGGAGGGTCGAAAGGTTAGTGGATGGGGTTGCGGTACTGCTACCCTTACTTCTGTACTGCTGTTGGTGGTGGTGCTGCCTTCAGAGCTGGGCAGCTGGAGAGCGGTGGCTGCTGGCCGGGAGCCCAGTGCTGAAGGCAGAGCCGCCATCAGCAGCAGCGCAGAAGTAAGGATGGCATGGTATGGTATTGCCACCCTTACTTCTTAGCTGCTGCCTGCAGAGCTGGGTCCTTAGTCAGCAGCCAGTGCTCTCTGGCCACACAGCTCAGAAGGCAGCAGTGTAGAAGTAAGGGTGGCAATACCGCCTCCCCACTAAAATAACCTTGCAATCCCCCTGGAACTCCCTTTTGGTTCAGGACCACCAATTTGAGAAATGCTGGTCTACCCCGTGAAATCTGCATAGTATGGGGTAAAAGCACTCAAAAGACCAGATTTCATGGTCATGAATTTGGTAGGGCCCTAGACCTAAGTGGTAGCGTTTTTGTTGCTATAAATCAAAAATGGCTGCACCAGTTTAATTTTCTTTCAAATTTGGGAGAGATATTCAGTACTAGGCAAAGCTCATATAAACCAGATCTCAGCCTCCTGCTCTCTTCCCTCTGCACCATGGGATTTGGTGGAGGGAAGGAAAAATCAGCGTCACCTCTGCAGGGATCCACACCTACTCACGGGAAGTGGAGTAGTTAGGGGCCTGATCCTACTCAAGCTGAAGTCAATGGCCAAACCTGTATTGACTCAAATGGTACAGGATTGGGCCTTTAATGCCTACACAGAGCCTGAATTGTCATTGCATTAATCCTTACCTATTTACTTATTTAGATTGTAAGCTCTTTGGACAGGGACTAGCTACTGCCCTCTGTTATAGTGCCTAACACAATGGGGCCCTGATCTTGACTGATCCCTACTGCAATAAACACGATTAATAGTAATAACTCCAGTTTTATGTTGGTGCATCTCCATTGAAACCAATGGTGTTACATTGGTGTAAACTGGAGTAATGTATTAGTGAGCGTGGCCCATAGTCTGCAGTAATTTACACAGGTTCCCCTTGTGCAGCTTGGAACTCCCCTTCTCCTCCAACCACCCCTAAGGGGATTTCAGGGTAGTCACAGTTGGGGGAACACCTGAATGAATGGCACTGTGCAGGGGCCTCTAGCAGCAGTGGAGCTAAGGGACCTCAGTAAGATAAACCTTTGCCTCTAGCACATTTCCCCTGTAACTTTCTGATTTAGGCCGTAGAGCTCACAGCTTCTTCTCCAGGAGACAAGCCTCACCCTTATAACAGAAGGATTTCAGGGAAACTCTGCCAATTGAAATGTGACTTTACACTCACTCACGTGGAAATAACTTGCCTAGGGAAACATGGGGCCCATGGAGTTTGGAAGGAATTTTTTTGGATGAGTTAGAAACCTCTGAAAACAGGACTTTCTAATGCAAGTATCCTCTCAACCTTATTATACACTTACTAATGCACCATTTCACACATCCATGTTTATACATTATGGGCCTAATTTTTTCCCATGGATACATGGGTGCAATTCCCTCTGAAGTCAGCAGGGACTTCATGTGTGTATGTGAAAGCTGAATCAGCCCCCTGTGCATGAAATACTTGCGAATGACTGTTTAGAAGAAACAGCCACTTTTCCTGGCAAACATTTAGATAGTTTAGTCAGTGACCTTAAAAGTGTGGTTAACATGGGGTTATAGAGCAATACAAGCTTTCTGACAGCGGGCCTGCAAATTTTGTATTCATACAGGAAACTTCCATTGAAGCCAGATGTGAGTTTTGTGTCAGGTCTGCTGGACCTTTTATTAATATTTAGATCACTAGAAAGGGAGATTAGGCTGCAAGGTTCCTGTATTGTTCAAAACATAATCAAGATCAGTGGATGATTAGAATTCCCAGCATATACAATATGCACATTATATAGGTCACCAGTCTGATACTGCAATAGTTAATTAAAATAACATAGTTTAATTATTGGACAGAGTTTTCCAACCCGGATGTCTAAAATTAGTCCCCTAAACTTTTGATTACCCACCTAAATGAAACCTTTGGCACTCACATTCCTATTGATATGAACTGCAGATGCTCAGTACATCTGAACATCAGGGCACTACTACTGAAGTGCCTAAATATGCATTTAGGAGTCTAGTTTTAGGCATAGAGGTCTGAAAATTCTGGCAATTGGGGCTAATCTCCCATAGAATGCTTTTGGCAAAGTTGATAAAAGACAACCAAACATTGTTGGTCATCTGTACTGTCTTCATAAAATATTTTTTTGCAAGTTCTGCTGGTTTTATTTTCTCTTAAGGCGTGAGGGCTTTTCCTAATAATTATTTTAACTTCAGCTGAAAAGTAAGATTAAAAAAACATTACTCCAAATTGGGGAAAGGACCTAGTTCTATCCTGAAGGGCTTGTTCTAACTGACTTTTTTCACATTGAGACAGCGCTCTTTCTTTCAAACTGGGAAAAGTGGAAAGGGTTCCAAATTGCCATTTATAATTAAACTAAATCAATATGCAACACTTTTATATAGCCAATGAAACTTCTGCCTTAGTTCTCTATACCATCATTATCATCCTTGCTTCTAATGAACAATATCCAAATCAGGCCTTTTCTGGAAAATATTAGGGATACTTTAGATGGCTATGCTTAACCATGGCTAAAGCTGTGAACATCTTATCTTGCTTTGATGTTTTAGGCATCTATGACTGTGATAGCTGCAGATGTGAACAGTATACTTAATTGTTAATTATTCCTGAGTTCTTGGAATGTGAGTGCCTTCGATTCACACTAAAATTTTATTTTAGACAGGGCTTTGAGTTGTATTATAAACCAAAACCTAAAATTGCTTTAAAAAACCCCTTGACTTTAATGAATTACATTTAAATTTCAGAAGATGGCGTTGAAGATTAGCAATTAATATTCTAAACACTGTACGTATCCTATACATAGAAAGCCAAAAAAGTCAGTGTGCGATGATTGTTTTGAATGTGGTCTTTAAGAACAGAGGATGTGAATGTCTGTTAAAAATGTTAAAAACGGGCTGGGGGAGGGCTGCTACATGAATCGTGTGTGAAACCTGTAAGATACAGTACTAAACGACTTGTTGCTAGTCCAAACCTCGAACTTCCTCCCCGCGCCTAGTTTAAGAGAGTCGGGTGAACAGTTATCCTGTCTCTTAGTTGATATTTTTTTAAACAAAGATATTAACAAGTCATTTACAGCCAGTGCTCTTTTTGCTTATCATGAGTTTAGTCGCTGCACGGTTTAAAATGAACCTTGCTGAGAGACATTTGGTTTGCTCAATTGAAAATTTTCGCTATAAATTGATCGCTCCTGTTTGCATACATGCAGTTCTGACGCTATGAATGGTATGTGCATGATCTGTGTATGAAAGCAGCGTCTGTCCCATACCGTCTGTTCTTTTAGCATTAAAAATGTATCCGTTTCAGAATCCATCGATGTGAGAAAGGAAACTCGGAAGAGTCACCCAACAATGTACAGATTAGCGCTGTTCTAAAATCCATATGGCTTTATCAGAGTGGTTGATTAGAAATACTTTGCCGCAGACTTGAATTGTAACAATCTGAATCTGACACCCTCCCCCCGCAAGTTCTATTTCACAACTCGCAGGTGTCTTCTGGAACAAATGACTTTTGGGGCTACTGCAGCTTATTCTCCTTATATACCGTTTGGCTTTGAATCCACTTTGTAAAACATCCCAAGTGACAGAGAGGGCGTGGGGGAGTGGCGTGTGGGTATGATTATGCGTTTAGGAAGGGGAGCTAGTCCTGGGTAGCCCACGTGTGGCAGTTTCTTAGTCTGGAATGTCAGGCAATGTGTACAGCGGCACCTACCTTTCTCAGAACCAGCTCTCTTCCTGTCTCTCGGTTCAACCTGCTGCTTTGAGGGCAAAGATAAACAACCTTCTCTCGCAAGGCCTTTTTGCCACAAACTATAAACCTTCCCTCCAGCACCATCATACATTTTCTTGTAGGTGTGATCTACGGATCGTTTACAGTAAAATAAAGCTGGCTGTAAAGCAGGTGATCAGTCAGGGATTTCCCGTTCTATTTATATGTCTATGTACATAATATATAAAAACTATTAGGCTCTGTACTTTTCCCCACGTGTCACGGTGTCTAGGTAAACCCCCAGCGGCCCGCGCCGCTTCAGTGCAGCCCCCGCGCTCTTCTGCATCCCTCAGTCCAACTTCTGTAAGACTCCGCCCCCAACCTCCCCCCCCCCCCCCCCCCACCATCTGACAGTTCGTCAGTCATATAAGTTCCTGCTTTCGCTCAGTTTGGTTGTTTCATATCTTTTTTAACCATTTGAGAAAACAGGCTGCCTCCTGCACTGAGCGGCTGGGTGAAAGAGGTAAGAGACCGATCATCCACAATGCTGATCGTAAAAAATAATAATTGGGCGGTGGGGGGGAATGGGCATGCCTTTGTTTATTTAAGCAGGTAGTGATTTGATCCTGTTCTAGGAGGGTAGCATATTGAATGAGCATTATCTGCCAAATTCCCTCCCTCATTTTGCTTTACACACTAGCTTTCTCAAGCAAGAACTCTTCGACCCATATGCTCACCCCTTTAGCCCCAGAGCGATTCCTGTTTGGGATAACAGAAGTTAGAAATGGACATAATTTAGAAGAGCTGTCCCTCAGACAGAGGGTGTATCAAGCTAGCATTACAGTTGACCATGGGCATTTAGTGAGAATATTGCATAAAATGAATTCAGATGCAAGGGGGGGGGGGTGTTGCTATTGAAAACACAGTTACAGAATTTCTTGTTTTTTAAATGATACATTCTAAAAGTAGCCTGGCTGGAGTGAATGATCCTACATTTTCCCTTTGGGGGTGGGGTGGGGATAGACTAGACCTGTCTCTCCCCCCCCCCAATCTCTAATTTCTGTGATTCTAGGAGAACAAGGGTTACTGCAGCACTTGTAATTAAGCAAATATACATATTCATTTCTCTCTCTCGCTCTAGAAAAGTGTGTGTGTATATAGAGAGAGAGAGAGAGAGAGAGAGAGAGAGAGAAGTGTGCGTGTGTATATACACTTTTCAATCCTTAAATTACTGTAACCCTGTCCCTGGCTAGAACCTGGTAGGAGATCACACATTTTGATCTTCGGCCCCTATTCTCCTTGTCTGCTTTCCAGCAGCAGCCCACGAGTCTTGCAAGACACAGATTTTTCTGACTATACTATTATTTTGGAAAGGGAGGAAAAATAAAAGTTTGCGGTGGATTCCATCAAGTTACGTTTTTTCCCTGTCATTTTCTTTTTAAAATGATTTTTCTTTAATGTCTAAACCAAGCCAGCAGGGCAGCTCTGGGTTAAAACATGCGCCTGGCCTGGCTCAGTGGTCTAATAGGAAGCTGTTGGGCTTGCTACTACCATTCCAGACTCTGGTAATGCTGGCTCTGGAATACACCTGTCCTCACTGCTACTGGGAGTCCCAGTCTATGCCAAGAGCCTGCTGGCATTGCAGGCCCTGGTTGACTTCAATGGGAGCCGGAGAGGGCGTCATGATCCCTGTCCCTTAACCCCGGGCTCCGGACGGAACCCAATTCGCCCTCTTTTCGTAAATGTTACTGTAAGGCTTTTACTGCTGGGTCTCTAACGGGGAAGTGGAGGTGGAACCGCTCCGTGCGCTGCCCAGCGAGCGCTCCGAGGGCTGAAATAGTCGCTATCACTGTGAGATCAGGATGACCTTTTCCGCTCTCTGTCCCGAGGGCGGTCGGTCAGACCCACCCCCACCAGCTGCGTGGAAATGATGTTCACTAGAACAATGTAGTGATGGAAAAGTCCCAGGCTCGGCAGCAGCGGTGCACCAGTGGGTGGGTGCAAATACCAAAAACTTGGCCACTGAGTAGAAGTCATAAGGGAAACTGCAAAGCTAAGGAGCGCCACACACACTTACAGCTACACAACGTGTCTGTGTGCGTCTTTGTGTGTAAAAATGCATCACACGTCCATTTTCCCTGTCCACTCATAACTCGTGTGAATTTCCTTCATTTAGGATCTTTTCAGTCTATATCCAATTTTAGATCTGTTCAGTACGTGTCTGTGGGGACAGACATCGTGCATGTGTGTCTATGCAGATTATTACACACTTTTAGATAAATGACAGCAGCTTACTTGTATGAGGGATAGCTCAGTCTGTATCGACTTTTAGGTATAGGGATTGGTATAGTCTTGTATTGCTTGTGAATATTATAGATACACACACGTAGACTATATTATGTCCTCCATGTATGGTTTTGAAATATATCTTCTTGTGCGGACTTGTGAATTAGCATCATATGTATGCATACACCGTGTGTGTGTGTATATATATATATACACACACACTCTTAGAGATCATAGGCGCTATTTATGACTATTTGTGGTTGAGGTTTTCAAAGCAGTGCCGGGGGGTTAGTATTTACATATGAACACAGGTGTATACATGAACACATGCCCAGCTATACTCTCAGTATCTGTTTCATAAACACACACACAGGCGCGGGAGGAGCAGGTAGAGATAAATACAGCGTCTGTCGCTGTCTCTCCCTGTGCCCAGGAGCGCCTCCCTGCAGTGAGGGCGCAGTAGCTCTGAATGGCAGGGCCTGCCCGACTCACCCCGCCGGGAAGAGGCTCTTGCTGGGCCCCCTGGTTGCTGTGCATCGGGGAGAGGAACTTTCTCTCTTTCCCCTCCCAGGCTCAAGCCCGGGCACAAAGTTAAGCAGCCCGGACCAGCCCACGCCAGAGGCTGCAGCTGGCGGGTCTGCGAACTCCGGCGCGTGGTTTAATAGCGGGCGCCTCTCTCCTCCTCTCCCTCCGCCCCCCTTCCCCTCTGCAAGTTGGTGCCCGGGCGTGTGCAGCGAGCAGCGGGTGCGTGGCATGAACCTGGAGAGCAGCGAGTGCGGGATGAGCTCGGTGAGCTGCGGCAACGGGAAGCTCCGCCAGTGGCTGATTGACCAGATCGACAGCGGCAAGTACCCGGGCCTGGTGTGGGAGAACGACGAGAAGAGCATCTTCCGCATCCCCTGGAAACACGCCGGCAAGCAGGACTACAACCGCGAGGAGGATGCCGCCCTCTTCAAGGTAGGGGGCGGCCAAGGGCCACTCACCCGCCCTCTGGGCGTGTCTCTGGCCGTCCTGCAGCCCCGACACCCCTGGCCGGTGGGAGACAGGAGGGATCGAGTCCTTAGCAAGAAGACGGGGGTGGTGGGTTATCTCCCCTTGGCAGGACGTGGCTCTGAACAACAACCCGAGCTGAGCCGCTGGGGGTTCCTGCTCTCCATCTCCGAGCTCCTTTCAGCCAGGACCCACCGAGGCCCCAGCCCGCACCGTTGAAGCCAATGGGAGTTTTGCCATTGACTTCAGCGGGAGCTGGGTCAGGGCAGGCGTAGGGCTGTCTTTTTCAAGCGCATTGGTTACTGGCTGTTGCCTGGAGCCAGGCTGTGCAGTTTCTCCCAGAATTAATTGCTTTCCACAGCAAGCCCTCTCGGGTTTGGTTTTGTTTTATTTTAACGACAGGGTTGCCAGAGTCCATATGGAACGCTTTCCCCCCTCCTTCCTTCTCCAACTGTAATGTTAAACATTTGTATGGTTAAAGAACATTTATTTCTGCATCCACCCTGTCACTTTTCTTCTTTCTCTTACTATTTTCTCTTGCCTTCAATACTGTTCTTATTACCTTACCAAGAAACCACCTCCCATATACTTTAGCATAAACCAATATGGAATAAATTCTCCACTCAAGTGCTATTTCAGCTTTTGTGATTGTATACCTATAGCTTGATTTTTTTCTCTTTCTTTTTGAACATTTGAAACGTTTTCAGGCTTGGGCTCTTTTTAAAGGAAAGTTCAGAGAGGGCATTGATAAACCAGATCCCCCAACTTGGAAGACAAGGCTACGGTGTGCTTTGAACAAGAGCAATGACTTTGAAGAACTGGTTGAGAGAAGCCAGCTGGATATTTCTGATCCATATAAAGTGTACAGAATAGTGCCAGAAGGAGCTAAAAAAGGTAGGCCATCTTAGATTTTACATACATTTAAAGTCTCATTTTCCAGTGTGCAAAAACTGAAGAGATGTAAGTCACTCGTGTCATGTATAACCATACAGTCACTCGTGTCAGACTTGGTAGCAATCAATACAATAAACAAGATGTGCAATACTCAAGTACGTCTTATTTGGATAAATTTCCCTTTGACTTACATTGCCTGAAAAAGAATGGTGGGAGTCTGAATTGTAGCATTTGAAAAAATACTCCTTTGTTGGAGGTACAGGCATGCAGTATGTAAATTACTGGAGGGCTTAATCTTGGGTGTACAGCCTCTATTTCAGTTTTAAATAAAGTGACGCCTGTCTTAAGCAACCACTCAAGAGACAGGCAAAAATAAGTTTGCTTAATGGAACTGGACTTCAAATAAAGGTGGAGCAGACCTGAACTCGTTATGAGCCAGATTGTGCCTGACTACTTCAGGGGTGAGCAAGGTTAGAGGAGTGCATTATCCTCCCTAGCCCTCTTTGCCTCTGCATAGCAGTCAAGTATGGTCACAGTCCTGGCACTCCCCTGTGCCCCTATTTTTCTAGAAGCCCCAGACCCTCAAGACACCCCCAAAAGGACACACAGCAGGCAGGGCCATCAGTCATCCCTCCTATGCACTGGCCATCAGAGCTGGATGGGCACATAAAGGAAATATGCTGCACCCCTTGAAGGGATGTGAGCAGCAGGTACTCTTTCTTCATGCACTGGGAAGCTCTGGGAGACAGAATTCCTCCTAAAGGTCCCTCTGCATCACTCCCACTGTAGGCCAGTATGTATAAAGCACAATCAAGCTCTGTGTGTTTGGGGATGGTGTAGGATGGTCTCTTAAGAGAGGAGACTGCTTATTAAGGATGGTCCCTTGTACAAGTTCCTTTGCAGTAGATTATTTTCAAGTTTCTTTAAGATATGGTTAGTAACTTTGTTTTTATCCTCATCATGTATGTAGGAGCAAAACAACTCAGCCTAGAGGATCAACAGATAATGATGAACCATCCGTACACAATGACTTCTCCTTATACTTCACTACAGGCTCAGGTACAGTATCAGTCGTGTTATTTTTTGGCTTGTTTGTTGGGTGCCGATTGAGCTAATTTTTGCAGGACCGTATTATACTACAAGTCTTTCTATTCTGGTCTACCACCATTTAGTTCTGCTTGGAAAAAAGACTTTTTTATAAGAAACCGAGAAATCTGTAAGCAATGTTTTCATCATGTGAAACCACAGGGTAGCTGATCCATCTGGGATTTTTTAAAATGTGAATTACAGCTCTGTTTTGTTAGATATTTTTGGTAAAAATGGATGTATTGCCCTAGTACTTCTGGTGCCAGAAATTGAACATATGATGAAACATAGATATTCTACAGTAATGTTTTGCAACAGTGCTCCAGTTGCCTATTATAATTTTGTCATGTTTATAGTTTACACTAATGGTGACATGCATCTCATTTGAAAGCCTCCTTCTTTTGGCAAAATATCATCCAGGTGGTCTGTGTGATATTTTGATCTACAAGAGATATGGGAGAACAAATAACAAAAGGACTCATGCAGAACTAAGGAAACTTTCTAATATGGGAGATTATGTGAAAGGTAGCATCAGTTCTGATTACAGCCAAATAAAATAATGTCTCATTAAATGAACAGGTGTCAAACTACATGGTACCTCATGAACGTAACTGGAGAGATTTTGCCCCAGAGCAGCCACACCCTGACATCCCCTACCAATGCCCAAGTGTTCCTTTTGCAGCTCGCAGTCACCATTGGCAAGGTCCTGCTTGTGAAAACGGTAAGAACATCTCCTTGGAGGTCAATTGCTTGCTAATCTAAAGAGACAATATGTGACCACCATAGAAGGACCACAGATTTCATATTTGTTATTCATAGCTTCAGTGGCATAAGTATTGATGGCTTGATTTTCAGAAGTTCTGAGCATCCTTCAATGATGGCTGCAGGTGATCAGCACCTCTGACTATCATCCATATTGACACTTATTGTTGTTTTATTTTATTTTATTTTATTCTTTTATTTGTTTTACTGTAGTGCCTAGGAGTCTTAGTCATCACCATAGCATCTCATATTGCCAACCCCAAGCATTCAAAAATTGAGTCAGCCCCCCTCCAATGATTTATAAATGACTATGTATAGATAATTTTTTTATTTGCCTTCTGATTTTTAAGTCTCTATGGTTTACATTTTTCACATTTTTCTCCACAATCATGTAGGTTAGAAACTTACTCTCCCCCCCCTCCCAAAGGAAAGCTGAGATTCTCACATAATCTAAGTATCGTTAGAGTTGGCAACACTGAATCTGAGCACCTGAAAAATATGCGAAGTAGGGAAGTCTTTACCTTATGTGGGGAACTGAGGTACACAGCGATTAAGTGACTTGTTCCATGGTGACACAGGAGGTCTGTAGAAGAGCTAGAAATTGAGCCCGGATTTCCTGAGTTGCAGTCTAGTGTCTTATTCACATGATCATCCATTGTGCCATGTATGGCTGCAGGCTCAGACTCTCAAGGGATATATGCTCATTTCAGTATGCAGGGATTTGCTCCATAAGTACAGCTCCACACACATCCATATGAGAATAATCTTGCAAAAAGTAGAAATCCTTAGTCCAAGATGAGATGAGGAAAGAATACTTAAAGTGCACAGGGTATTAGAACTACAAAATGCAGTCCTTTCATGGTTTAAGTGCAATGAAATAAACTTCTGTTTACACTTGTCTACTGACAACTGAACACTCTACATTTAGACAAGTGAGCTATTTAGTTGAAATTTTATAAAATTCTGCCCTGATTTACACCCCATGCAATAGTTACTTCAATGGGGTAGTGAATGTAGGTTTTGGTCCTTATGATCTGTTGAACTTATGCTGAATAGAAATACTAATTTTGAAATGAAAAGTGTCATAAACTCTTAGATACCATGGTAAAGACTGGTCTAGAAAATGCTAAGATAGAGAATAAAAGAAACATGGCATTTTCTAATACTAGAAAGAAGACCATAACTGTAATTTTTCTTTGGAAAATTTATCTCTTCCCCTTTTTCTGTTGATTACCTGATAGAATTTTAGCATATACATATTAAAAAAATCACTGATATTTTTGCTTTGTTTTTTGTTAGTAACCATGAACATTATGTCATGCTTTAGTAAGAATATTGCTTTTCCTGGTTTCAATTTCATTCCCTCAACTCCCAGTCTTATGCTTATCATTACAGCTGTTCTTTAAAAAGTCACTGCTCCAAAGCATCATTTCCCCCCCATTGTATCTTCATGGGTCATTTAGGGCCCGATCCTGTGTTTCTTGGGGTCAGTGGGCATTCTGAAGACACAAGAAATGGAGGGCCTTCTATCTCTGTGGCTTAAAAGAAAATGAGTAAATCCCCAATGCAGCAAAGCATTTAAACCCGTGCTTAATGGGTCAATGGGATGTGAGCATATGCTTAAAATTAAGCACATGCTTAAGTGTTTTTTGTATAGGGATGGATGTAGACAAATTCTCAAGTGTTTTCCTGTCTCAGGGTCTAAGTGCTGCATTAAGCTTGTATCAGAGAATTGGGCAATAGTGGCTTACTCACTGGATTGTCTTGTTTGTCAACAGTCACTCACATATGCCCTTGGCATAAGTTAAAAAGTGAAGTAGCGTTGAGAAGAGTCAAATCTGTCTATGGGAAAGAGTAGTGTATCTTACCTGTGTCATAAATATTGTGTTTATGATATAAAGCCCTTTGAAGTCAATGCTAAGATTCCTGTTGACTTCAAGGGACTTTGGACAGGTGTTATCACATTTCAGTTTGCCTCAATATTATCTCACTCACAGGAAGGGATAGCTTGGGAAAGGACTAATGTTGGCTGTAGTATTAAATACTCTACTGCAGGAGAATCTCTTTTTCCTACAATTACCTTCTTTCTTTATCACAATTAAAGACATAATGACTTTGAATATTTGAGTTGCCTTTGATAAAACTTCTTAAGACCTGTGAGAATGAATGGATTATTTTTCATCAGCCTCCAAGATTATTTCTGTGGGAGAATAATATGCACTGATATGGTTAGGTAAAAGAACAACATTTAAAAAATCCAATTAAGAAAAATCTAGGTAACATTTTGAGTGGATAAAATGTTTTGGTCAAGGGGAAGTTTTTTTTATAGAGCTGGAGCTCAGAAACTCTCACATGCATAGCTGTGAACTCTAAATTTGTTCTTGGGTTTTAGATAGCTAGATATCATTTGACTGTTTTTTTGTGAAAACAGGTTGTCAGGTGACTGGAACCTTTTATGCTTGTGCACCATCTGAGTCACAGACTCCTGGGATCCCAATAGAGCCAAGCATAAGGTCTGGTGAAGCTCTTGCACTATCAGGTAAGTCTACAACACCAGGCTTTCATGGTGAACCATCCAGGAGGCTCTCCTTATAATTTTCCAAGTAAATGTTTACTCACTGTTTATAGGGACTTCCTTTGTGAGTGAAAGTGACATTTCCTTTCCAAATGAGTTCTGTGCATATACACTTAGGCCTCAGTTCAGCAAGATTTTTAAACACATGTGGAACTTTAAGCACTTGAGTTGTCCTCACTGAAATCTGTAACTCAGATTAAGATCAATGGGATCATTCATGTGCTTAAAGTTACACACGCTTAAGTACTTTGCTCTTTCAAGCAAATTTCAAGCAAATTCTTGGTTGCTCCTCAGTGAGTCGTCAGAGAGGACAACTGCTGACAGGGGAAGCAGATTCTTCTTTAGCTCACCACAAAGCCATATTGCTTTTGGATTCAGAGGTCTAGAGTTTTTTGTTTGTTTTTTTAAACCTGGACCATATCCTTTCTGAAAAATACTATTCCTTTGTTCAACATTTTGTCCTATGGATACTTTTCTGTCTTCTCTGTTGACTGCATTAGGATTTGCAGCATTTATTTATCCTTGATAAAATAAAACCTCTCGGTACTTTGGTGATGGCATTTTCACTCTCTGAAAAGAAATCTGTTCAGCCAGCTTTGCAGTCGTTCAGACTTAAGGGATTTTTTATTTTTATTTTATTCCTTATGTGGAAATGTAGGAGCTAGTTTGGTTTTTAAACTAACAATGGAAATTATATGGAGAAATTGACAATGCAACATTAAGGGGAGAGACTTGGCTGGCAAATGACAGAGTTAAGCACACACCTAAGTGCCCTTCCTGAGCAGGGCTGCTGTCCCAAATGGGTCTATTTGCACAGCCCTCCACCAGGATCGAGCCCTTAACAATCACTCTCCTGTGTCGAGTGACCACTTTAAAACTATGCCTCAGATTTCAAATATAATTTTGTCTGCGTTTCAGCCAAAGACCACTTCTATTAGGCAACTGATTGCATTTTTGCAAGTCTTGTGGGTAGTTGTTTAACAAGGTTACATACAACATCTTGAGAGAAGCATAGCTATTTTCTGATGTATCTAGGAGAACATACTGAGACTGAGCTTTAATTCCAACTATACCTGTGAAGTACAAACACTTTTTCCCCCACTAATGAAAATATGCAGCTTGCCAGGCATTAATATCTAGCATGTTTTCTGCTGTCTGCATCACAGGCTATTCGGTTCCCACTCCAGGGGCCTGTATTGGTAGAAGCTGGTGTTGGAGTTTGTGCTTCCATATTTCATTATTTCAATTCAATCTATGTTTTTCCCTAAATCAGGGCTAAATTCTGAGAGATGTTGAGTATTAGAAATGATAGGTGCATAGTACCTTGCAAGATCTGGCCCATTGGCCTTAATAGTACTGCGATATAATGCAAAATACTCACAATATTGAACGGCAGTAATTTTTTCCTGAAATATACTTACAGACTGTCGACTACACATCTGTCTATATTACCGTGAAATACTGGTGAAAGAGATGACGACTTCAAGTCCCGAAGGCTGTAGAATATCTCATGCCCAAAATTATGAGGTCAGCAGCTTGGATCAAGTTATCTTCCCCTATCCAGAAGATAATGGCCAGAGGAAAAACATAGAAAAATTACTGAGCCACTTGGAACGAGGAGTAATACTCTGGATGGCACCTGATGGGCTTTATGCTAAGAGACTTTGTCAAAGCAGGATCTACTGGGATGGACCTCTGGCGATATGCAGTGACAGGCCAAATAAACTGGAAAGGGAGCAGACCTGCAAACTTTTTGATACTCAGCAATTTTTAGCAGGTAATTCTCAATTTAGGTTACAAGTTGTCTATATAAATGTCACCAAATCACTGTCATTGTGGTTCCAGATGGGCACTATTAAAGGGCTCTTTGCACTAAAGTACTCCCACCAAAGTGGTTGGGAGACGTAGGTGCTCAGCTGCTCTCTGGATGTGGCCCTATATGTAGGTGTTAGAAGAGCACAGTCTCGGAATCGTGTTTTATTTGTATATTACTATGGTTAGTTCTGCTTTTGATACACTTATGTGGCTCCCATTGAAAGTAATGGGAACCACTCATGCTCAATTGAGGACAAGGTAAGGCCTGTGTCACTTTATACTGAGTGGGAGGAGCCCAACAAAATAGTCCTTCTTAAGATTGGATAGTAGATGGGACCACATTCTGATTTTGGATCCAGTGGTGTAAATCTTGAGTAACTCCATTGTCTTCAGTTGATTTACTCCAGACTTATGCCGGTGTGTATCTGAAATCTGACCCAGAGTATTTAAACATCAGCAAGTATTAATCCCAACAGATATTTTTTTAAATCTGTGTTTTGGTGTGTGCGTGTGTCTGTATTTAAACAAATACATGGGAAAATATTTGTGGGGTGAATTTATAAATTCTGACTTTCAACAATCATCCTATTAACTAATGGCATAGGGCAAGACTGTAACTTGCCCAACACACCTGCAAAAGTGAGTCAGATGTTTGAAGGCATGCCCTCAACCCCCTGCGCTGGTTATTTGTATTGTGTGTAGCAGAATGGAGGGGAAAACAGTCTCACAGGGATACCCCTGCTCTGGGAAGGGAGTGGATGGAGTCTTGGCTCCAATTTCCAAGATGGTGACCAGCACTTCTGAGCTAACACAGAGAGGTGAGCAACCTGCTCCAGGGAAAGGGGTGGACACAGATCCCTTACTCCAGGGGAGGGGAAGTAGAGAAACAAGCGCACAATTATATGCTGCCCCTTACTAGGGCTTGTGGCAGAGCTACAGTTGAGCTCTTAAGTTTTAGAGTGGCATGGTCTCCCTTCTGTGCAGGACACCTTACTGCCTTTCAGACCTATATATTGGTATAAGTTACAGTTTTGTAGAAAAATAATGCAATGCTTTAAAAAAATACCCCAAATGAGCCACTGCCTTTAAAATACTTCATTTTCCAGGCTTTGATGTGTCATCCTAGCAGAATTATCAAGCACCATATGCATTTAAACACACATCTGAAGAGGATATGAAAATTGACAGTTAAAAAGGGGAATTTGAGCTGAATTTATGGGGTTACAACTTCTATTGTATGCTAATTGTAAGATGTATCGTTATGCCTGCAATCATGTACCTGGAAGTCCCTTTTCCTTTTTCAGATGCCACTTTAAATTTAATCTGGCTCTTCCAAACCATTCACAGGATATGTGGCAGTATTTTTTTAGAAGCCTGTTCCCAAAGGTTAACTTAAGCACAGTTTTCTAAGCTATGTGTATGCAAATGCATCTGCAAACATGTGCACAATTGCATGCTTAATTTGTGTGCAGTTATCACAATAGTGTGTGCAAATTGGGCTGTAACGTGCAGCTAGCCAGATAACTTCTTAAGTGACTATTTTGCCATGCACATACCATAGCTACATATTAATTTTGGTTAGTGAGCTCCCAAGTTAAGTGCGCATTTGGGTGCGGACAGTCAGGAAATCAGACCCTTAGGGGATGGAAACACTCAGGACTTCTACTAAGAGATGCATGTCCCAAAGAATTCACAGAAGGAAGGTGCAGAACCAGGGCTGTGGCCTTTAATTGATACGGCTGCGTCTTGGTGCAGGGATATGTCCATATGGGACTCACTGAAAGACTGGGCTTTGTGATTCTGACATATAGTACAGGGGTGACCAGATTCTAATGTCTGGGTTATTTATGGAGAGATCTGAGTGATGACTTTAGCAAACCAGGAGAGGGAGAGAATTTAGAAAAGGCTCAAAGACTGGAATAGGAGAAGGGTATGAAGGGGTGTTAAGGAGGCAGGCATGGGTGGAGAGTAGGCAGTTGGAGCTAGAATAGAAGGAAATGAGACCTGATTTGGGGAGGCATGTGAAAACCTAACAGTTGAAGTCTGAATTTGACCCAGGAGATGAGAGGGAATCAGTGGAGCTGGTTGAAGAGCGAAGTGACATGCTCAGAGCAGTGAGAGGACCTCAAGTACATGTTTCATGCGTTTGGAAGAGCTGGGATTCTCTGACTCTCTTTCATATTGAAGATTATTCTTACTACTGAAACCCTTCATGGGCCAACTCCCTTCTCTATCCCATCTCTTCCCTGGGCTATTATGCTGCAATACTTTGAGAATCACTGAGGCTGAGGGCTTGTCTACACTTACTGGGGAATTGATGCGCGATGCATCGGTGGTTGATTTAGCGGGTCTAGTGAAGACCTGCTATATCTACCGCAGATCGCTCTCCCGTCAACTCCTGTATTCCACCTGAACGAGAAGCGCAAGGGGAGTCAACGGGAGAGCATTTCCCGTTGACATCGCCTTGTGTGGACCCCCTGGTAAGTAGATCTAAGTACGTCGACTTCAGCTACGTTATTCACATAGCTGAAGTTGCATAACTTAGATCGATCTCCCCCTGTAGTGTAGACAAGGCCTGAGTAAAATTCTGTGACAGAAGAGGGGTAGGGATGGGGTTCTTTCCCCAGTAGTAACACTGGGACTAATTAATCAGGAGTTGCACTGAACCCAGACTCCTCCTTGCCCTCTCTTATGACACCTAAGTGAATGCAGTGTTGGATGATCATACCGAAGAACTGAAAGTCTCCCTCTCTGCTCCTAGCAGGTTGTGAGTGGTTTTAGGGCTTGTTGGAAATAGAGAGAGAGAACATTACCTACTTTTTTTGTTACAAATAGAGTACAGTTCTCTTTGCATTAATTATTAATTATTAATTTATCATGAATCATTATAATTTATTATTCAGTAGAAACTAGAGGTCTCAACTGAGACTAGCGCCCCATTGTGCTGGGCACTGCTTTTACACAGAGTAAGAAACAGTCCCTGCCCTAAAGAGCAATGTATTTTAACCCAAGAGGAGCCCTCTTGTAAACATCTCCCCCATACAGGGAATAATTTGCCTAATAATATAAATAATATAAATATGTATATATTTGAGAGGCAGTATTGCCTAGTGACTAGAGCACTGGACTGGAATTCAGGAGACCCGGGTTCTATTCCTGACTCTGCCACTGTCCTGCTGAGAGACCTTGCACAAGTTACTTCCCCTCTCTGTGCCTCAGTATCCACATCTGTGAAATGGGGATAATGATACTGATGTCCTTGGTAAAGTGCTTGGAACTCTGTGGATTAAATGTGCTGTATAAGAGCTATATGGTATTGTTGTTGTTATTGTTTATTAGACTCAGAGGATGACTATAACCAAATTTGCACTTTGCAACCTTTTGAGATTTTTGTTGTACTGTATTATAAACTAACATTTTTGATGATGTTATGTTGTGCCTAAAGAATTCTCAGTGCTTTACAGAGCAATAAAAGGGATGGAATCCTGGCCCTATTGAAGACAATGGCAAGACTCCCATTGACTTCAGTGGGGCCAAGATTTCACCCAAAGTGCCTTCTCTACAGAGTTTGCAGTATAAAAATAGACATGACCCAACAAGTGACAGCAGCAGAGAGGGGAAAAGAGGATGAGGGGGGCAATGAAAGGTCACAGATGTTGCTGTATTTGAGCCTGGCCCTTTTCAAAGGGTCTGTCCACACTGCAATCTGAGATATGATTGCAGCTTGGGTAGTCAGACCCACACTGGCTTTCCCTGTGCTAAAATGGCTAAAAATAACAACACTGATGTGGTAGCGGGGGCTCCAGTGTGGACTATACAAGCATGCTGGGGACCCCAGGGACCTATGTGCATTG
Source organism: Emys orbicularis (assembly GCF_028017835.1). Taxonomy (NCBI): domain Eukaryota; kingdom Metazoa; phylum Chordata; order Testudines; family Emydidae; genus Emys; species Emys orbicularis. The sequence goes on from NC_088684.1 coordinate 121,260,673, forward strand.
CTAGTCCATGCAGCCTCATTCAGACTGCTATTTTTAGCTCTGCTAGTGAGACTATGTCTACCTGCACTGTAATCACACCTCCGATTGCAATGTAGACATACCCTTAGAAAGAGCTGACATGAGATCTCTGGGACCCTGGCTCCTGTAGTAGAAGAGAAAGGCAAACCATCCAGAAAATATGTGATCTGAACTAATTACATTCCTGTGGATTCATGACCTGGGGCGGCGGCGGGGGGGGGGGGGGGGAGGGAGGGGCATTGGACAGTATGCAGACACTAACATGGTTGTGTTTGGGCCTGCTCCTGCTCCCACTGAAGCCATTGTCTTAAGTGGGAGCAAGATCAAACCCTTACAAAGGTGTACCAGCTGCATTGTAAGCTAGTCCTGAGATTCGCCATCTACTTTCTAATGAACAATCCATCTTCTGATGTTCGGTCATCACAAGTAGTGGGCACAGAACTGTAGTTTGAAGTCAAAGAGTAAACACTTTTGTTACTTAAATTGCTCTCAGTTCTACTCTTAAGGGCGACAGGCCCTCCTGCAACATCTCAGCACCATTGTTTTTGAAAGAAGCCGTGCAAAGTGACTTACATAGCATGATCCTTCTGAAATGTACGTGTGGATAGGAGAAATGTAAACTGGCAAAGTTCAAAAGTCCTGAAGAATGTTTCAGAAGTTTCTGTTGTTAAGCCAAACACAAGTATGAATCTAAGGAAATCCCAATTGCTGTTTATATGAAATTACTCAAAATGCAATACAGATAGAATAATTGGAGTCTCTTAGCTCTTGGGGGGGACGACAAAGTTTTCAGCTATTTGTCCCTTGCTCTCTCCTTGATCTGTGGCAAAATCTCCAAGATTACTTTTCTATGCTGGTATCTTTCCTTTCTCCCAGACTCGCTTTTCCTTTGCTAGACCCTGTCATCACTTTTGCCAGTTGTCCAATAGAACCTCTTCATCGCTCCTGTAGTCTGCTGTTCTGCTCCAAGGTCCTTCATTACTAACTCTGGAACTCAGCCATTGATGGTGAGGATTTTCTGAACATATCTTTTCTGTCTTCAGAACTGCAAGCTTTTGCCCACCATGGACGTCCATTGCCTAGATTCCAGGTTGCTCTGTGTTTTGGAGAGGAATTTCCAGACCCACAAAGACAGAGGAAGCTAATTACAGCCCATGTAAGTATGATTTATTTCATTTCTTAGTTTAAAATGAAGGGTATGTGAATCAGCCAAGCAGCCTTCTCTACCGCTCATCAGTAAGCTGTGAGGGATGCAGTATACCCTAGTGGATAGGGCACTGGGCTGGGAGACCTGGGTTCACTTCCCTGCTCTGCCATTAGCCCGCTGGCAAGTCATGTCCTGCCCTGTGCCTCAGTTTCCCCATCTGTAAAAATGGGGATAAGAAGACTGACCTTCTTTGTAAAGCGCTTTGCGATCTACTGATTAAAGCACTTTAGAGGAGTGATTATGACTACTGGCTAAATGGAACAGCTTGGCTAGTGTCAACCATGTGACACTAGTAAGCAGGGCCTTGCATAGAATATGATTACATGGCGCATAATTGTGGATTCTTTTAAAATTGCCACATAAGTGTGCTGCAGCATCTAAGCTTTCTCAGAGATACCCTCTCCCCTTTCGCCCCTCCTAGCCTCTGGTGTCTGCATCGCAAAATGCCATAGCAGACTGAGGCAGGCTTTACTGCTTGGGTTACTCTTGCTTCACCTCTTGGCAGTAAACTTCATAACCCTGGGCCTTGACTATACTGCCTACTTTTACATTCATTTCCCTGCAGTAGTGCAGCTGCACCAGTGTAAGCAATAGTGGAGGCTGGGATCAGCCGCTTTCCAAAAACCGAGCTCCACAATGGAGATGTACCCAGGGTCTCCCTGCCCACCTAGAGGCAGGGTGTAGTTTATTGCCATTATCTCCGAGGTGGGAGAATATTGGTGTTTAATTTTGTAAGTCATCCAGATGCTAAGGTGATGGGCCATAGATTTTTGTAATAAAATAATTACCTTCCTGTTACTAGTTATGTGACTTCCTTACCACTATCTGCCTGCAATGCATTGTCCTGTGGTTCCCCTGGGTGGAGGATTATAGCTTTCAAGTTCAGTTTGCTGTCCTACCCAGACATCATCTGTTTGAATGAATGTTCCCATGGTCAGGTTAGCTTTTTCTCCCATTCAGAGATCCTCTAACTCTAACACATGCCCCCCTAACCCAGACATCAGTCCTGGATCTTTAGATTGCTGAGGAGTATCGGGCCAGGAATACAATGGAGTAATTATTTGAGCAAAGATCAGGGATATCATTGGACCTCAAGCCTCCTCATTCCTTACTTAGGCCCCCAATAGTACAAATTCTCTCCACCATCCATAACACCTCCCACTTCCCAACCACTCCCTCTCCTCCCATCTGCTTTCTACATTTCTGGCCCCCCTTCAAAGTACCCTTTCCCCACGGCCCTCCTCTCCTCAAACATATTCTCCCCCCTGCTCACAAAGACTCTCCTCTGAGCCTGTGCCCACTGCCCCCCCCCCCCCCCACCTCTCAGTGAGTTTGTTCTCTCCTCCAGCGCTCTGCCTCATACCTGAACCTCGTTATGCTGGCTGGCAGCTCAATCTCTTCTCTGGAATTGGCTCAGCCCCTGCCTTGGGCCCCCCTGTTCTGCACTTGGAACTGGTGGAGGATGGGGAGGGTGGGAACTAAGCAGGTTCCATAGAGCACCCAGTTGCATGGCTGCCCAGCAGAGGCCCAGAACAGCCCCTAGCAGCAGGTGGCTACACCTGCAGCTGCCTCCTCCTTGTCCAGATGACCAGTCCAACAGCTGATGAGGGGAAGTGGAGAGAGATTGCTGAATTGCTGCAGTCAGCATCATCCTCAAACTCCTGTCCCTTCTTCCATTGCCGATGTCAGCTGAAAGCTAGGGAGGACATGTTCTTCTCCCTGCCACCCACACACCTTTCCTCCATAAAATGATGTCTATGCAGGGATGTGTCTAAATGTTTAGAGGATCTCGGATCTTTTCTCAGAACATATTTGCTCCCCATTTATAAGTCTCAAGTTTTTATATCCTAGGAGTGAAAGTTAAGTATTTAACTAAGGCACTGTGCAAAGCTGGGGACCCTTGGGGCTAGTGAGACAAGCGAAATGAGTAGAGCCTCTCAAACATTGCCCAAAAGCTTGGCCATATTAGACCAGTGCAATGCTGAACAGATACAGTTAGTGATGACTGGACATACAATAATATTTAAATTTAGAAACGTTCAACTTGGACTCAGAATAAGGGACAGATTTTTAAAGTTAAGCATGTGAAACTGGGCCTGCATTTGGCCGTGCCTAATTTAGCCATGGAAATATGGGCACACACAAATCAGGCATCACATGCACATATGGACTAGCTGACAGGGCACATTTGCAAATGCATGCTTTATGCAATGGGTATTTGTCTGCAAAAACTGCAGCTAGCTCTAAAAATCTGGAGTCGAAGTAAAGGCAGAGCTCAATGAGAACAGAGAGCATTTTCTTTCCATTTTGGTATGCGGAACTGTTTTATTTTGCCTTGTTTTTAACATCTTTTTATTGTTGAGTAAATAGCTAATACGAACGATATGGAACATGCTATCACGCTTCAATAACATTTTTATCTGTTGTTAAGGTTGAGCCAATGTTTGCAAGGCAGCTGTATTACTTTGCTCAACAAAACAGTGGACATTTTCTGAGAGGCTATGATTTACCAGAACATGTCACTAGTCCAGAGGATTACCACAGATCTATTCGCCATTCCTCCATTCAAGAATAATCTCCTCAGAAGGAGCGTGTGCATATGATGCATATTGGAAGAACAGAGCTGGTTCACATTTTGGGGATCCAAATCACAGCTGGATTTATTCAGGAAAACAAAGTCTCAGAGACTGGAAAATGAACTAGAACAACAGTATTGTACAATAGAAACGACGAGGCTTCAAGATTTGGATGATACATCTCACATAGATTCTGCGGTTGCTGGGGATAATTGTGAAAACTGACAAAATATTTGATATGTTTACATTGTTTAAACGTTCTCCATGGTTTGAGGATGACTTCTTGCTGAAGACTTAAATTCAGAGTTTACAATGTTATGATATTTGCAGAGCTATTTATTTGTGATTACAAATCTCAGGGCAGGGAAATATATTGGCAGTATTCCCAGCATGAAGCTGTAGCTACTGTGGGAAAGATGGCACACAAGTGGCCTAGGCATCCATAAATGTTATGTTGTGAATAGCTACATATGTAAGTGGTTAAGAATTTAGATTGTTAAGCGTGGTAAACTTTTTATGCCTATATTCTTCTATGAAAGTTTCAGTGTGTATTTTTTTAAAAAATCCAGTCCTAATGAGATATATATTTTTAATGCCTGACATTTCTCTTCAAAGTGAATTTTGTCATTATTACTGCTGTTAGTGGATTGATACTCATAACAGCACTTAGAAGAGTTCTCTAGATGGTGTATTTGGGGTAGCACATTGTGAAGGGTGGTCATTTAACATTGCAGAGTCAGCAGGCAACTGATGCTTCTCTCTAACAATCTCTAGATCTGGGAGTTTTTGCTGTCTGTGTTGCAGGTGGGACCATTGACTTGAATCTAGACCCTAGAATAAAACAGGTTTTTGAGAAAATAACTGTAATCTTTGATAATTATTCTTTCATATATGATTCTTTTTTGGTGGTCATTCTCACGGGCACATATATGTAACATGAAATAGATTTCCAAGGTACATTTGTATAGATTTGGCAAATATTCACAAAAAGAGTCGTTGACTTACACAAGGTCAAATTCTGCTCTTGGCTGTGCACCTACAGCTCCCTTCCTCCTGTGCAGAAATCAGTGGGAGCCAGGTATCCAAAGAAGAGCAGGCTTTGGCCCATAGTATTAGTAGAGCTGGGAATATCTATCCTAACTTTTGTTTTAAAAAGTAAAAAAGAAAAAAAAGTATAATTTCAGGAGATTTACATCTTTTAATGCTGGGATGTTGATTATTTGCTTGCATATGCAAATGAACTTGGAACTCCTTTGTATGGCAAAGAGAGAGAGAGATCTGTCAATATTGGGGTGTGTGTGTGTGTGTGTGTATATATATATATATATATATATATATAAGTGAAATTCTACAGTCTATGTTATGCAGGAGGTCAGACTAGATGATCATAATGGTCTGTTCTGGCCTTAAAAATCTGTGAATTTATATTTCTCATGCCAGAAAGATCCTCTCCATGGTTAGAAATACATTTTGCTTGAATTTCTAGCTAGAACAAAATTGTATATGGTCTGACAGCAGACTCACATTCTAGGGAACTTTAATTTATACATCTTAAAGATGCATTCTATTTTGGGATATAATATCCCCCCTTTTCTCCCCTCCCATAAGGCCAGTTTATCAGTTCATTATGCTTTAATGTTCTTCCTTACTTGAAATATCTTTCCTGACTTACATGTTCTTAGGGGAATACTCTAGCTCATAGACATTCAAATCTCTGCGTTAGTCAGCCTCCAACCCTTTTTAATTTGCACACTTCTATGTATATTTTAGTCCAGTGAAGCATGCAGCGCTTCAGTTGAAATCAATGGGACTTTTGTGTGCAAGTCTGCAGAAATGAACTGATATACCGTATTGGATGTGGGTTTAACTTTTCCTAATAGTCATTGCTTCACTTGCTGAGTGTCTCACCACATCTCTCAGAATCAAGTCCTGGACCCCACCAGTTCAGTTCGGTAGATCAGATGTGTTGTTTTCTGAGGTGGGGTTAGTTCTTAAGGGCCTAATCCTGCATTGCCATCTCAGGCAAGAGGCCCAGTTAAGTCAGTGGGAGGTTTGTTTATGTAAAGATTGCAGGAACAGACCACAAGAAAGGAAGTCTGAAATATGAAAACATTCAGTGTTAGTTCACTTAGCAAAGCATTGAAAAATATGTATTTTTTCCTTTGCTGAACTGTAGACATTGTAGGGAATAAAAATAACTGAGGGCCACATTCTGCTATTGGATGCCTGGAGCTCCCATTGATTTCAGATTTTGGACCTTGATGTCTTCTATGGCTTATGTGAAATCCTGATTCTTAAAATCAAGGCATAGTGGTATCTGTTTTCAGTATCACTGCACATTGGAAAGACATTGAACTATTTGTCCAATTCATCAAGTTTGACTTGGAATATGCTGTTTTCAGGATGATATTACTAAATTCCTTAGGGAAAACACAAGAGGTTGTAAGTTAGTTATGTTGGCCCTTCACCCCGCTCCCATGGAAATCAATAGTGAAAGTCCCATTGATCTTCAGTGAGAACCAGATGATGCCTTATGGGAGCAAAGAATGGCACAGACTGTTAAGTGATCAGTTTGAATCCTTCTGGAATGTGAGGGGAGTTTCAGATTGTTCCATCAAGAGTATAAAGATCACAGCTTCATAAGCTTCTATGTTTTAGAATAAAGGCTACAGAAACACTGAAAGTTTGTATATTCATTTTACAAAATACATGTATTTTTTGCTGGTAGATATTTTAGGATAGGTTAGTGTCATGTAAGTCTAAAAGCCAATTGTGTTGAACTACTTGTTGTTTTGGAATGTGGTACCTTCCAGGAAAGCAGGGAATTGCAAGTATAGAATGAGGCAGCTTCTCAAAATGTGTTCCAGGTTTTACCCATTATGGCCCTGGAGAGAAGAACTTTCCAAACTTACACTGATTTTACCAACCCCTTGGTAATGCTGGCCAGCATTTCACAGGTTCATTGCAAACAACCTAGTATTGCTGTTAATGGTACTGCCCCGATTCAGCTAAGCACGTAAGCTCTTAGTTTGAGCATGTGCTTAAGTCCCTTCCTACTCAGCAAACCATGTGAGTGCGTGCCGAATTCTAGTGCTTTGCTGAACTAGGGCCTAAAGCTTGAGGTACTGGGGTGTGTGTGTGTGTGTGTGTGTGTGTGTGTGTTTGAGCGAGAGAAGAGGAGTTGGGATAGGACCAAAGGGAGATGTTTAATTTGATCAATAGGAACTGTCCTAGTAGAGTAGCAACAGCCTATGCCATTGTACTCAGTAACCCAAAGCAAGAGGAGAGTCTGCAAATTGTGCAAGAGATCTACTAAGCCTTTTAGGAAGGGGAAACTATCCATCTCTTTGTGTTGCATCTTCTATCATCCAAAGTCAGAAGTACATTGAGCTTGGCTTTGGATGGAGCTTTTAATTATACTCCCCTCAGGAGTGCAGTGTAAAGTTAGCAGCTGTTGAAGAAGAAGGGATTAAAAAAAAAAAAAAGCATCCAATAAGAAGTTGCATGTGATATCTAGTAGGACTGTCCGTAAATTCTGACCTAATTATGAGTACCCTATTTACAGTGTAGGAAAGCCTCCAGGTGAAAATGTATTTAACACAATCAAAAAGCCAGAAACATCTATTTTTGAAAAAGAGCAATGAATATCTAGAATGGTACCGTGAATTACATTGTAAATTGATTTTTAAAGACTGTATTTGACTTATGTGACAACATGCTATTGTTCCAAATAACCAATGGATAAATAAAGTGGGGGGAAAAAAACCCTAAACATTTTCTCTGATTAAATGTTTTTACCCCGTCACTAATGCGAGAGCATTTGAATTACTTCCTACTTCTGTTAAATTCTGTTTATAGCTTCTGAAGTCTACTTCCTTCCTGGTAGGATTTCAGTGGTATTATATCTCAAATGTTTTACTCCTAGCAAGATTGATGACAAAGATTGATCCGTGTTTTAAATGGAGTCCATTGTAATTTGTCAATATTGTAATCTCATTCTAATATATCAACATTGCTACAACTGTCTGTGATCTTTTGTAAGAGCTTCATGTCCAAATCCCACAAACTATTTGCTTTCTTTAAAAATTGGCTTTGTCTCACTTTGTGAAGTGGTTCAGTCTACTGTTAAAAGCTCATTAACAGTTGTGGGGATGTAGGTTAACCAGAAATGAGAAGATATATATTTTAAGCAAAGTACAGCGTAAGAGGCTTTGTGGAAAAAACACAGGATTCACGTGAAAACCCCCATGCTTTGTACGTATGCTGTTTACATCAGCATTTGTCAGCAAAGTGGAGGTGGGGAAACACCATTCTGATCAGAGAGCTTTGAGGAAAAAGTAAAGCATTCAGTCATGGTGCTGTAGATCATTGTCTCCTTCTAGACCCTAGAGATACCGTAAATATGTGGTTCCTTTTTAATAAGAATAACCTTTTTTTTAAAAAAAATAAATTTGATTTGTCCTTTCTCAGAAACAATTTTATGCCATTTGTGTCAATTTTACCTGGGCTTGGCGTGGGATTTGTGATCACTATGGTATTTTCAGAAGAATTAAATATCTTATCTCCTTCTTATTAAGTTTATAGTAGATTTCCATTTCATATTTATTAAGGACTAACTTTTAAAAGAGGTTGGTTGTTTAATTTTATACGCTGTTGTGGTCAGTAGCATTTAGATAGATTGGATCCAAGAAAAAAGTAGTTTAAATACCCTTTTTTATATGCTGGCTGTTGGAGAATTATCAGGCAGCATAGTAACAAGCCAAAAGAGATTTAGATTTTAAAGGGGTTCAGACTGAAGGTTAAAATATCTTTAAATGACAAAGGGATGAATATATCATTTACACATGTGCTGCTCCACAGACTTTCCTGGGGTTGTATATGTGTAAGCGAGATAGAAATTGGCCCCAAGTGTGCAAATACAGAAAACCGGAGGCTTAGGTTCTTTGAAGCGACATTCAAGAAGGAAGTAACAAAGTATCTTAAAATAGCAATTCCTTGATGTGCGCCATAGGCTAAACATCTGAATATCTGAAAAACACTCTGGTGTAGGATTTAAATGATTACATGGCGAGTTGGCACCTGTTTTTAATAATCAATAGACAGATCATATGTGAGTCCAGAAACAGGTAAGAAATCTTGGCTCTGATCCTGTGTGTGGTGCCGCTGCTTTTCATTTCAACTTCTGGCAATTTGTGATCCTAAAGCTGGTGTAGGTTCCAGGGGTGCTGGAACAATTTGCATAGTGGGGGTGCTGAGAGCCATTGAACCAACTGTAAACCTTGTATATGATGGAAACCACTTCAAGCCAACGGGTGCTGCTGCACCCTCCCCCACCCTTTGTTCCAGCACCCCTGGAGGCAACCCTGGGAGGATTATCCCAGTGCTGGAGGAATCTTCCAGTGCCGTAGAGCATAGGGGGTTTGGCCAGGTGAAAAGAGACTTGGCCAAGTTTTCCTTATGTCCCTGGATCTTATGAATCCTGCTGTTACTGGCTGCTATATAGGCCTCTTAAGCCAATTAGAAGCAGGTGTAACTGAGAGCAGCCTTCAGGTTGCTCTAAGCTAGGGTAGGGGATCAGCCCAACACACAGATGGCTGGGGATTGGAGGAGTAAAAAAGCCAGCTTTGCACAAATCCCCATGTGCTGTGCATACTTCAGCCACAGCTGAGAGTCTGAGTTCTTGTCACTTACTCTATTGGTTTATATGCTTAAATTACATATCTGGACAGAATTGTGATGAAACAGAGAGCATCTTTTTGCAAATACATTTTTATTCTCTATCATTGATCGCACAACATGACTAGACTATGTGCCTAGTCATGTCAAGAGAAAACTCCTGCCAGCTCTTTTATGATGTTGTCTGTTTGCCAAGTGACAGCAGATTTTGGAGCTTTGCAGTAGGTCAGCTGAAATTGGTTTCCCAGACTCACGGTATCATTGCTTGTTCTATCTTTATTCACAAAATATGCACAGTCCTGTCCCTTGAGCAGAGATGACAAAAATACCAAGACAATTTCATTTGCGGAAATCCGGGATTTTACATCTGTGTCCCATCCTGTAGCTGGGAAACAACTTCCTTTCTGACTGTAGGTGTCTCTGTTCTGCAGTCCAGGTGTGATTGCTGCAGCAAATCCTTATGGGAGTCCTTTGAGTAAAACTCCCTCTGTTAAACCCTTTCTATGGAGACTTTCATATGCAATACTTACATTGTTCACACATGTATTTCACTGCTGTCTTTACCATAAGCAATGACGCAAAACATCACTGCTCACAAGACATTGCTCCTTTGCACTTTATTAATTGAGGCCAACTTTTCAAATCTGGGCACCTAAAATGAGACAGCTAAAGGAATGGCCTGATTGTCAGAGATGCCAAACTTCAACATCTCCCATGAACTTCTATTAGAGTTGTGGGTGCTCTGTGCTTCTGAATGCTGGCCATTTGTTTAGCCACCCAGGTTGGAACTTGGGTTATATGCTATCTTTAGTCTCCTGCTCAACTCCTACCCATATTAATGGGGACTGGGCAGTTTTGTGTATGGCTCTGTCCTCTGCTCCTGTTTTTGGAAGTGCCCCCTGACATTTCAAGTCATCTAAGCAAAAGCCAACATTTATTCTAGGTCTTAGTTCCTTCTGGTATTTATGCCCTCCATCTCCCATCAGATGGCCGAGCACTATTCCTCCATGCAGGATCTGCAAGAAGAGGCAGAATGGTCCAGCAGTTAAGGCAGTGGTGAGTGACCTAGTCCTAACTTAGCCACTGACCTGCTGTGTGAAATTGGGCAAGCCATGTCACCTTTCTGTGGGTTCTTCTCCCATCCTATTTCTGTGTTGTCTATTTAGATTGTAAACTTTCCATGGTAGAGGTTGTTTTTTACTATGTAATTGTACAGGCCTAGCGCAGTAGGGCACAGATTTTGATAGGGGCCTCTAGGCACTACCAGAATACCAATAATTATTAGTAATAAGTTCTTGGGGCCTGCTGGTTATGATTCTCATTTTCTAACCCATAAAAATGCTCAGCAGGGCCTTGCAAACCATCCATGCTTGGAATTGCCACAGAAACCAAATATGCAGGGTATTTCAGGCTTCTCTAACACACTGATTGTTTTTTCTCAATGAGATGACTGAATTAATTCTTTCCTCCACAAGTGGAGGATGAGCATTTCCAGTTTCTAATGATAGTGTAGATAGAATGAGATAAGATCAAATTTCTCTGTCTTCCTCACTTTACTTCAGTTTCAGCTTTTCATACAACTCACGGCTTTACATCCTCAGAAACCAAAGTTCTGGGTCAGGACTAGCTGCACCTCCAATAAGTCATTTTCATTTCCTCTTTTCATGCATGACCAAGAGCTTCATCACTCTTCATGATTGTCCCCTCCCATGGAAAAACGCATGGGAGGGGTAGAGAGTGAGAGAGAGAGAGAGAGAGATTTGAAAAATATGGTGCGTTTCTAAATGTAGCGTGGCTGTTGCATCATCCCCTGCTTAATGCGGGGATGGGAGCCTTCTAGATCTAGGAAAGGTCGCGGCTACTTTGTGAAATCCGGAGAATTTCAACCAAACCTGCAGAATTGTTGACATTCTCTGCCAGTGGCTTCCCCTCCCAATGGCTACTTGGCTACCCCACTGCAGTGGTGGTGGTTGTATGGGGACAGTAATGGTTTCCCCAGAAACACAAAGCTCAGTAGCTTGTTGCCAGAATTGAGCTGGATGTGGAAAAACTAAAAGAAAAGACAGATTTTTTTACGGGTTTTCTTTTTGTTTGTTATTTTAAAAAAACTCAAATCCACCAAATACTTTCCAAATGAAGGCCTGTTCTGACTGAACGTTTTTGACCAGCTCTATCACAGAGGTCTGCTCATTGTCCCAAGGGAACATGTGTAAGGTGGCTGCTCCCCTCCTAACCATCCAGCTGCAGCTCCCCAACATTGTGGTAGCCCTGCAGAGGAACTTCTGTGAGCTCACAAGTAGGAGGAGCATGCAGTAGAGATGCTACGCCAGCCTGTGCATGTTTCCACTCCCTACTTGTGCATTTGGGCTTAAGTTCACCTGTACTGTTGGAAAGGAGGGATCACGTGTAAGGTCCTGTTTCTCACCTCATACCAGTTTAACAATGGCATCATGCCTGATTTACACCAGTATAAGAGAGCGGCAAATCAGTCCCACAGTTCTGTGGAGGAAAGATGAGAGAGGTGCTCTCCTACATTATAAGGTCAGAAAGGACCACTGTGATCATCTAGTCCAGTGATCTCACGAGCCACAGGTGGCTCTTTAATGTGACTCCTGCGGCTCTTTGTAGCACATGATATTAAAACCCTGCGTGATATAATAATTAACCAAAATTATTAACCAATCAGGATGCTTTTACTATGTTATTAATCAATTGTAGTTGATAAAAATAATAATACTTGGTCAGTCATTTTGCTGTAAGAATTATATATATATATAAAACAATGAATTCCCACTATTGTGGCTTTTTTGGGTAATGTTGGTCACTAATTTGGCTCCTGAACCACTGAGGTCTGAGCATCACTGATCTAGTCTGACCTCCAGCAGGCCATAGGAGTTCCTTGAATTATTTTCTGTTTGAACTCTCTGTAGCAGAAACCCTGAGCTGGCCTTTTGCCATTAGGAGGTTTGTATGCATTAATTAGGCTGGTTATTTATTTAAAGTTTGTCTGAGATGGAAGTGGGTGTCGTTTAATAGCCACTACACAGGAGAGTGATAGCCTCAGTGGTTTGGGTGAATTCTTGCCTTGCTTACAGCCAGTACACTACAAGAAAGGGCTTACCCAAATACCTTATCCACAGTGTTTAAATTTAGAATACATTGATCTCTATCTGTAAATTACAAGGAAATGAATATATCAAGTTGCTCAGGTGACATGAACCACAAAAGGGAAGCTTAAGTAGTGGTGACCTCAGAACTTTGAAAAGGCAACCCCAAAACTTTGATTGGTTGACTCTTGTTAAAGGAACATTATCCTAGCCAAGCTGAGAGTAGGCCAATTTGCACCCTTTTAGTGGTGAATACATCTAATGTGGGAACAATGAGCAAAGAAAAGTGCAACCACCCTTGTAAATGTTAAAATATTTATTTCCCTCCACCCCCGTGCCTAATCCTTCCCACTGTGACACCACAAATGCTATTGTCATGATTATTTCACATTTCTATGGTGGTAGCCCCTCAACCAGGGTGGGTCCCATTATGCTAGGTTCTGTACAAACGCATAATCAATGACAACCCCTGACTCACAGACCACTGGAACGAGTCATCTGGCATTGATGATATCTCTTCAGGGATCTCATCAATGCTGAATGCCTCCTTTCCCCCTGGCCAATGGTGACATTCAGCAAGGATCTCCGGTGCTGAGCTGCATGCTCATTGCGAAGTTCACCTTCTGGCAGACATAGTTTATGCAGCCTCTAAAATCAGATTGGTAAGATCACAGCTCACAGGCTGGCAACAAACCCAGAGGACTGGGTTCATTCATGAAGGTGGACATATGTGCACATAGGATTGGTGGTGCCAATGCTCCTTCCAGTTGACTGCCCAGGGAGCTCTCTTCATGCTGAGTTCTCTTCTGCTGATTTTGAACTTTTCAAGAATCCTTATCACAAGACAAAAAAAGAGTTAGTTTTATTATTTTTATTTTATTCATTATTACAATGTCCAAAATTACACTCAGCACGTTTGCAGAAGAAATAGCCCCTTTCCCAAAGAGCTTACAGCGTAAATACAGACATGGCTTACCACATGGATGCAGGAGAAACAAAGAGAGTGGAAAGGATGAAAGGCAGTCAAGGGTTGCTTAGAAATGAATTTACACATCTCCCCAACAGGCTAGGTGCACTTCATTTGGTGGTTATTCAACACATTATACTAAGCTAAGTGATTTGATTTGTTGTATTTTATATTTATTGGGTCACTTTTAACTAGAGAAGGGGAAGATCAAGAGTGGAGAGGTAGATGTATGAATTATCTGCCTAGAAATGGTAGAGCACTGTGAGTGGGTCAGGTGCTCCTAGGACAGGGTGTAGGGGGAGAGAATAGGAGGGAGCTGTAGGATAGAACAGTGAGGGCTCATCTGTGGAAAGTGGGGGAGTGGAGATGAACCCCCAAAAAGGGAAGTTGAAGAAATGGCTGGAAATGCAGGAAGGAGCTCAAGAATCCCAAATCAGTATCACGAATGCCAAGAGAGAGCAAGATGTCAAGCTGGAGGGAATCATCAACAATGTCAAAATCAGCAGCGCTCAAGGAGGAGGAGGATGGAGTAGAGGTTTTGAGATTGGCTCAGGAACATTTGGTCCCTTGGTGAGCAAGTTATGTGGAGTGAAGGGGGAGGAAGCTAAATGAAAGGTGATCCAAGATGGAGATGAAGGAGAGGACCGGGAGACAATGGTTATAAATGGCACAGCCTATGAATGTAGTGCTGAAGGGCAATGGGATGCTAGCTGAACAGGTAAGTGGAGGTCGAGGGAGAGCTTTTGGAAGATGGCAGACTGGGCCATGCTTATACTGTGAGGGGAAAGAGCCAGAGGAGAGTGAGAGACTAAGGAGGAGGTGTGGGAGGGGGAAATGCTGGGACGAGGAGAGACGGGAGGCAGGAAGTGATAAGGTTGCAGTGGCAGGTCCTGTGAAGAAAAGGAGGAGGCCTCAGGACAGAGGAGAGGTTTTTAGGTGGGAGCTGATGGTCATAAATGAGCAAGGGGGTTACATGCATGGGAATCAATAAGGGAGGGAAAGTAATGTGGTTTGGCAAGGAATATAACAGAAGTAAAAAAAGGAGGGAGAATTAATTACTGCCAGAGAAAGTCTCTGTGTACTCAGGACTTTTCCCAGAAGGCATTGGGGAGGAGTGGAGGAATCAGATGTTGGGGTTGCACCAAGATTGGGTTTAGGGGGGTGGACTTTGTGCCTGAGACAGCAGCAAGACAGCCAAAACTGGAAGAGAGAATGGAGTGAATGAACTCAATAGCAGAGTCTGGTAGAGAGAACAGCAGAGAAATCATGGACAATGACGGTATAGAGGTCATGAAAGGGCCGGGTGGAGAGGCATGAGAGTGGTGTGGAGATAGATGAGAAGATGGTGAGAGAGAGGGAACTGAGATACCAGAGATCAGATAAGGAGCAATGTTTAGACTGAGAACTTTTTAAAGGAGAGTGAAAGTTAACAAGTGGTCTTCATGTGGTGAAGCCCTAGTGAAACTGGGATGTTGAATAATTCCTCAGTTCCTCACCAAAGTTGAGCAAAGCTTCCCTGGGCTTCATGTAAGAATTGCCCACAACCACATACATGTTCATACACACTATGCAGACACAGCCATCTGTATCTACATGTGTAAAGTGACATCTGAATTTCTTTTTAACTTGTGGGAGCAATTTTTAACAAATACCCTTTTGGTTCTACTTCAAATCAGAAGGGACTTTAACTGTCTAGATGTAAAATTGCTGACATCAGAATGAGTGAAATCAGGCTCATGTCCCAAGAATACAAGTTTGTCAAATGATTGCAACAATTCAGGAGAAAGAAAATGCCTGTGAAGCAACTTCTGTGTCAGAAATATTTTTAAAAGAGGTTTCAGATCAAAAGGAACACTGGGTTAAATTCCCCTCGGGCCCCAGAGGGATGGGGTATGTTGCCGTAGCTGAAAGAAACTGCAACTTCTTCTGACATAGAGATTCTTCAGGGGGCCAGCGCTGCCCTCTCCCCCTTCCACCCTCTCCGCCCCCCCCCCCCAAATGGCTAGATATAGATCCTGGTTTGGGCTGAGGAGAGAACATCCCTCCTGCTCCCTCCACCAGCAGGAATCTCAGGAAGTGACTGGTGAAAACTAAAGCTCCTGGGCCTGATCTCCAGCTGGTTTAAACTGATGTAGTTCTGCTGACTTCAGTGGAACTCTGGCAGTGTAAGCCAGTTAGGGATGTGGCCTATTCTCCTCTAGTGGAATTCCTGCTCTTTGCAGAGATAGTCCCCTCTGGGCCCCTTGCGCCATCACTGGTTTTATTTCAAATCATATGTCAGGTGCTGGTCCCGCACTGATTTTGCTGGGAAGCTACACATTCTAAAAAGTCACCACCCTTTTATCTAGCACAAAAGAATAATTTATTTTGCTGAAGTCAAAGCCAGTTTTGCAAGCAAAGGAAGTGCATGACTGAGCCCTGGATCTACAGTATTGTTTTGAATCAGCCATTTCCAGTATCCTTGTTCCTTTCCTTTTCATATGTAGTGACTCGACCTGAATGCGGAGCAGCTGCCTCTTTTGCTTTGTCTCCTTCCAGCTGCTTCACAGGTTGCCCTGTGCTTTGCTTAAGTTGGCAGACAGAAAAAATCCCAGTGGAGTGTTGGTGGTGGAGTTCTATGTGAATGACTTGTTAGTAGAATGCCAGTAGCACCTAGAAACACTGGCTGAGAGCAGGGCCCTCCTTTGCTGGGCACTCTAAGCATGTAATAAGAGCTTACAGTCTAGATACACAAGATGGGAGAGAAACTGAGACGCAGAGAGATGGAGAGATTTTCCCAGGGTCACACACAAAGTCTGTGGCAGAGCCAGGAATGAAACCCAGATTTCATAATTTCAGGCATCCCAATCCAACATGTTAACCACAAGACCACCCTTCCTCAACTCATCTGGCTCTGCATTAGCTGGGTACAGGGCTGTTGGTTTAGCCATGATGCTAAATAGATTTGAATCAAGTCATTTTATAAATGTGTCCAAATGAAATATTCATTAGCGTCTTCAAGCTAGTGTTTATAACTACTTAAGCAATGACAACTGGGATTTTAAGATGTGCCCATGACAGGTTGGGAAGCCATAATTGTATGTGAAGCAACATAATATCACATATGGCCCCAATCCTGCAAACAAGTTACGTCTGTGTTTCACTTTATTAGTGTGAGTGCTCCCATTGAAGTCAATGGGAGTAAAGTGAAAGTGTTTGCAGGATCGGGGGGGGGTTTGCCATGGAAATAATTATCTCACTGTCTGATGTAGTCATTGTAGCAGGGTATTTGCAGTCACTAGTACATAAGCATTTGGTTAGGATAACAGACAAGCAATGATCTGGTTGAATTGAAAAGAAGAGCAACAGTCTAGGCATTTCAGAGCATGTGGGAGGAAGTGGTGTGTTTCCATTGTGACTGGCAGCGAAGTACGACTAGCTAAAAACAAGGTGGTTTGAGGAACAGCTTGCGTGTTGATGGCATTTCCCTGTTCTGTTTGTCAAGTAAAGGTGGGAATGTAAGCGTCAGAACTTACTTGAATCTCTCCTTTTACAAGAAAAGCCAAGCAGCCGCCACTGGAACTATTCTGAGTGCCTGGCTGTTGTTGACAGCCGGGCCAAATGTGTTTGTGTTGTAAGTGCTTGTGGGTGAAACAGAAAAAAAAGACAAAATGCTCAAATACACAGGGTACTGGTGATGCTAACGCATCTGTCGGGAGTATTGAAGCGCTGTGAGCCACAGTACGCGTTGCAGTTCCCTAGTGAACTGCAGTGTTGTTATAGCTAAAAGCAGAATGACAAGCAATGAGGCAGATTCCCCCCCAGTTTCGCACATTGATTTCCATAGCATTATCCTGGCATAAAACTGAAGTAACCCAGAGGTGAATCAGTCCCACTACTCGCTACGTGAACTGATTGCAGGGCTCGGAGGGTGTTAATTCCCTAGTTCTCCTTCTGACCACATTGCCAAGTCAATGGATGACTCTGCCCAAGGGACACTAAAACAACGCACTTTAAAAGAAAGTTGGCGGTAGATACCTAATTTCAGTATTTTCAGTGAGTTAATCTTTCAGTCAGTCTCTGGCGAAAGACTGAGAATGACAATGACTGCTATAACTAGCAACTTTAAGAGAACTCTCTGCCACATTATCAGAAGTGCCCACAGGTGCATTATCATCATAGGTGAGTGGGGAGTTTGGCAGCTCCCCTCCTAGGAGCTGGGGAGAGCTAGAACTGGGTGGAGTGGAGATGGTTGTGTATGTCTGTGCGGGAGGCAGAGAGGCTATAGAGGGATTTTTTTTCCTGAGGGACTTTGTTAGGAGATTGATGCGATTACTTTGAGGGTCCAGTATTAAGCATTAATGAGCGACTATGCGTGTGGAGTGGAGATGGAGGGAGATTAGGCACCATTTTGGAAGGAGAGTTGATGGATTTTCTGTAAAAATAAGGGCTCATCTCATAGTTTACTTGGGCAGGAGAGTAGGGGTCATCTAAAAATTATCACATTCTTCTCTTCACTTCAGTCACTCCCTGATCACTTCATCCTACAAACCCACCTAGCTCATCCACTCTATAGTCAGGTCACGTTATATCGGGGTAGAGGTGTATTTGGAACCATCAAGTTGTGCAATAATTAGTTTGCATAGCACAGAATCTTATTGTGGTTATTCCTGTCCTGCCTCTCTCCCCACCCTGTCTTCTAGGGTTTGTTACACTTGCTTGTTAAGTCACGTTTCAAATTTTGTAAACTTTTTGAGGCATATGTGTTTGTGCCGTACCTACCAACATGGGGCTCTGATCCTGACTGGGCTACCATAGTACAGTCAAAGAATAATAATAGTAAGTGGAGAAGGCAGGGCATGTACAACAAACACATTCAGAAAGGAAACACACTTACAGAGTGATCGGCTGCAAACCATCCATCACAAAAGCAGCAGATTATATAGAAAGCACCATCATCATTGTCCTATTACTCTCCTGAAAGCTACATCTCCCTGAAGCTTCCCAAAGTAACCAGCTCATTCTTTGGTCCAAAAGGACTTTTTCAGAAAACAGGTGGGCCGAGAGTTTTCAGTTACCGAGGTGATTTGGATGCCCTATTCCCATTAAAATCAATTGGACAGCTAAATCCCTTTGGCAGCTTTCAAAATCTCAGCTCCTGTGCATTTGCAAGCAAAATTGAATAGCAAAAAAAGTGAACCAACCCTTTTCAAGCAAGGGTCGTGCTGGTTTGAAGCTGTAGGGTAAGCTTCAGGTCAATCTTTATTTAATACAAATCGTTGCACTCAGCCCGTCTGTAAAACCACAGACAATGAACAACTGTTACTGGTTTTGTTACATGCTACTACGACTGGTTTCATATCAAGTCACTGATTTCTTTATAACGATGTTCTCTGTGTATCTGGGACATGCAGTCTCTGGAATGTGGCATCTGCGAATGCTTTGTAATACTATCAATAAGGATTACTTTATACTTTTAACTCAAGCTAAAAATGTTATGCATTTCTCTGTTACACAGAAAGACAGCACCATGCTTGACCACATTTACTTATGTAAACACGAGTGCCTTTTCTCCTGTGGTTGGCATCAGGAACTCCACGCTAGTGATTTTCTGTTTTATCATGTTTGACTTAACTAGCTTCCTCATCCCCGCTTCTCCCCCCTTACTGTTTTGTCTCTTTCATATGCAAAAATGTTTGCTGAGGGGAGTTAGATCGTTTGCATTAGTTGCATATTTGCAGTGTCATTGGCTTAGCTGGGTAGGTGATGGCTGACTTTTAAGAGGAAAGGGAAAATAGAGGATGTTTTTACATTTCCCCTGTAACTTTAAACAGTGCTCTAATGGCCCTGGAAAGAGAGCCTTCCTTTCAGCTAGGGAGGGAGCTGGTCCACTACTCAGGATGCTGGAACTCAAGGCATCTGGTGTTCAAATCCCTGTTCTGGGTGACCTTAGACAACACTTAGGGAACCATTTTCAAATGTGCATAAGGGCTAGAATGACCGGCCTTAGGTGTTGCAATGCCAAACTTTTTGGCACCCTGCCACACAGTGGAATTCACAGCCCTGAGCAAGGAACCCCGGCACCCCATGCATTGTATAGGGAGCGTTAGGAGCCTAAGAAAGGGATTCATGGCAGCCAATAGGAAATGCTGAGGACACGGGTGGGGATTAGGTCTCACCCCTCACAGGTAGTTAAGCACCTAGCTCCAGGCCAGAGGCCGCTGCCTCTCTCTGCTAGCGATTCCCAACCCTGAACTGTCTCCTGGAGTTAGGCACCTAAGCCAGGGCAGCCCTTTTGCCTGAAAAACCAGTGTTTAGGGCAGCCACCTGGATTCAAGTCCCTGCTCCAATGCAGGCAGAGGAAAATAGGCCTCCTACATCCCAGGTGAGTACCTATCCACTGGGCTCTGGGCTATCCTGGGGACACGGACACACACACAGGCTGTGTTTTGTGAGGGTTAGATATGCTCTGTGCACATCTACTGGATTGGGCCCCACAGATAAGATAGGCAAGTTTGGGAATCCTGCCAGGGCTTAGGCACCAGCTAGGCCGTGTGGCACTGAGTCTGAGAAGGGCAAAGTAAATCCCTGTCTGGTTCTAGCCCTTAGAAGCTGAAAGGTTTGTCTCCACTGCAATCACAGTGTGTGACTGCGACAGTGGGGCCAGAACGGGAGGGGGGCCGAGCAGCCCCTAGCCCATATCTCCGCCCTCCAGAGGCCCCCATCCAGGGTAGGTGGCGGATCCATGCCACAGCTACCCACTAGGGTTGCCAATTGTGTTTGGATGTATTCCTGGAGATGTAATCGTATGACACAATCTTTAATTAAAGATTAATCTTTAATTCCTGGAAACGCCAGGCCAATCCTAGAGGGTTGGCCACGCTACTTCCCACAGCTGCCCATGTGGCTCTGGGGCCCCGCTTCCCTGGTCAGAGCTGGGTTGGCGTAAGAGCTATGGGGAGCCTGGGTCCCTCCACCCACTCTAGTGCGGGGGGGAGGGTCTGTGGGTCGGGGATATGGGCAGGGAGCTGCTTTCGGCCCCCGGGCAGGGGAGGGGCTGGCTCCAGCTTCTGGCTTGGCTGGGGCAGGGTGGGGGAGGAGCCTCATGGGGAAGAAGAGGAGCAGGGGCCCCTGCCCCACCCCCACTTTTGGGAAGGCTCTGCCACCCTTGACCCATGCTAGCGGTAATCCAGCTACGAGAGAAGCGAAGCTGCAGAACAGACTTCTGAATGGGCTGTACATGTCCGCCTGGGACCCTGGGTAATTACTTAGATGGCTAATCCTCTCTGAAGCCCATGCTGCCAAGCTTGCACTGCTAGTAAAGTAAAGCGAGCTTGGGTATGTCTACACTGGCTGCAATCCCGTCCGTTAGGTTCTGGCTCCTCGCTGAGCTGGGAGGGTGGTTTCCAGCTTGAGGCGACAGACGTAAGCCAGCTCTCATTGAGCTAGTGCACCACAAATAGAGTATAGCCACAAAAGCAAAAGCCAGCCGGGGTTTATGCCTGTCAGGGACCCATGGTATGTATTTGGGGTGGCTACCCCCTCCCATTACTTGTGCTACGTTCTATTTTTAGCACTCTAGCTCAATTAGAACTAGCGTGAGTTTGTCGGGTTGAGACAGGAATCACGCCCTCCTTCCCCGCTCCAGGTGCAGACATAGCCTTAGTCTCACTGAAAATCACCCATAGGGCCTGGCTACACTTACGCTGGGGGTGTGATTCCCTGCTTGTGTGGCCGTATCCGTGCTAGCTTTGTTCCAGCTGGTGTCTAAAAATGGCAGTATAGCTTGGGTAGTATGTACCCAGGGAGGGGCTGGGGTGGCTTGCACTGAGCTAGCTAGCCAGAGCTGGCACACATGGTACGTTGGCTACATTACTATTTTAGCTGGTAGCCTAAGCAGCACTAGCATGGGTACATCTACAGAAGCTGGGCATCATACCTCTCAGCTCACATGTAGCTGTCACCCTCGTGTCCTGTCACCCATAGGCTCACTGCGCCTCAGTTCCCATCTGTGAAATGGGATTAATAGTACTTGCCCTAGCTAGATAGTTAAAATGGCCTTACATATGGTCTGTGCTGCAAAAGATCGTCAGCATGGTTCTGATCCGAGCTTATGTTACTGTAACTCCATTGACAGCAAAGGAATTGCTCCTGCTTTACAGCACTGTAAGTGAAAGGGGGGGGAAAAAATCAGGTCCCATGGTACTACTCAGTACAAAGATGTGCTCAGGGATGTCACCTCATGCTCTCAGCTGTCAGGAACTGGCGCTGATAAAGCAGCCTTCTCACCAGAGTGGGCCACTGCCAAGCAAATCTTTCCAGGTATTCACCAACCACTTCTGGCTTGAGTCGCCACTTCACATTTACACCTGAGCAAAGTGGGTGTACAAGGCTAGGAGTCTGAGCTGGTGGAATGTGTGTGGGCGTAAATGACTGCACAGGGTGCGAGACAGGGGAGATCCAGGCCCTTCCATGCAGCATGCTGGCAGCCTGCTCTGGTCATAAGGCCCATGGCCCAGCGCCTTGCCAGGATTTACATGTCTAACTTCCATTCATTTTACTGGGCGTTAGGTGCCTAAAGACTTTGCGGCTCTGGGCTCACATTGGCGTGTTTGCTGCAGCTGCATAAGCTATTGGGATGATGCTAAAAAAAACCCAACGTAGTCTATTAAATGGGGGGTTGGAGGGCGAGGGAAAGCAAGGGGCTCAGTCCAGCTAAAGGCTGTGACTCAGAGCCTGTCACAGTGGCACCTCTTTTGCTACGCGGGTGGAGTAGAAAGGCTAGCCACCCATGCTGAAACGCCTTAGAGCTGAGCTGCACCAACATGTAGAGTTAGGCGTACCCCACCCTCAGCCAAGGAAGAGCTCCTGACTAGGGCTGCTAGCCTAGCTGCTGAGCGGGATGATGCTGCAGTGACTGAGCCGACATTTAGTGTGACATTTAACTGAGGCTGCATGGAACTATGACACCGCTCGCTGAGCCAGCATGAGACCACTGCATTCTAGCACCTATTTCCTAGCTCATAAAGGGGGAGGATAAAGAAAAAAAAACTACTGTTAATTGCCTGTTACTGCTTTTTCCTCCCTTTTGCTCTGACTCGAGCGTTGCTGACATGGTCTGCGGTAACAGCAGGCACCATAAGGGCAATCAGTGCTATACTAGGTGGGCATTAACAAGTGAAACCAAACTTTCAAGCCTAATATTTGTGTTGTACGTGCCAGTTTTTTGGGGGGGAGGGGGGAGGAAGGTTTTGAAACTGAGCACCACCCACAGTTGCCAGTCAGCAGTGACTTGTCTGTGGTTTGTTCAACTGGTTTATTAAATTACAACTAGGTGGGATGAGTCCGACTCTTATAGCCTGTGGTCTCAGCCTGTTTTCATCTTCAACAGCAGCATCATGGGAATCTGGGTGCATCCAGTCCTTACTGGATGTTGTGGGAGGGACAGCTTTTTCCATTGCTGTCATGGGTCTGTCTTAGATCTCAAGGGAGCCCGACTCTTCCAGCCTTCTTTCTCTGGGCGCTATGGTTCACCCACCAAACAATTGTGTGGTGATGGGCTGTCTCCGTTCTCTGTACAGGTGCCATGTAACAGGCAGAGGCACTAGTTGCACTGGGAGGGGGATGGACTCCACAGCCAAGCCAACACTGGTGGCAGGGGTAGGACACTTAGCTCAGCATGGATAGCTAGGGTGGGAGGAGTAAGCTGAGCGCTAGGAGTGGGCCGGGCCAAAGCAATTCAACCATATTCTGCTAAGGCAGGACAATGAGCTGCGGGCAGTTGAGCAGACAGACAGGACCAGGTTGAGACTGAGGCACAAATTAAAGAATCAAGTGCCACTAAATCACACAAACCTGTCCCCCTCAACCAGCAAGCATGGAGCTCAAGAGCGTTAACCAATTTCCTGGGAGGTGTCCCCGGTACTTGGGTTTGCTGATGCAACATGGGGTTGACTCGTATCACCTCTTCCAGTTCTACTGTTCAGGCCCTGTGTTAGCGCAGTTCTATTATATGAACAGGTGTAAAACCATTTGTGAATACCACTATTACTCAGCGCAAGGGGCTCTGCTATAGGTTTGACTTGAACTGTGCACCTCCGAGTGCAGCTGTTGGGACCAATGTTTGTGTTACATTATTCAGGAAGAGTTCAGTTTTAACTGGAGCATGTGGACAATTCTGCCACCTGTATAATGTCTGGGGCAGGGGAAAAAAACACATGCTGCAGACCCGCCCCCCCACCTCTGCTCTGCCTTCGCCGGGTCTGAAAGGATTGTGGAAAGCAGCAAAGGGAGGGGCTAGATACAGCTCAGTGTTTTAATGCATGACCCCATTGTTCTAAAAACAGAACACTGAGTCAGATATGGACCAGGAGGAGACACCTCCATTTGCTCCAGCCTTGTTAGTCCCAGAGGTGTACTGATTTTACTGATGTAGTTACTGTATGAATTGAAGCCCAGAGCGGGGGGATGAATGTGTGGTCATTTGGTAAAATGAAGTTAATGGCAGTGGGGTGGTCATGCTTGGGGAGGTTCAAAGACTAACCAGCACCCATTGAAATTAGCTTGATTTTTTTACATTTAACCCCCAGCTCCATTCTCTCAGCGACATGCTCAAGCTACACAAACTGAAGTCCAGCCTATCCTGAGGTTTTGGGCTGTTTGATGCAGGCTTTTGTGACAGGGCTTCATTGTTGGAGTACACCATAATCATTTTATGTGACATCATTGGGCCCAGTCCTCACTGCCAGGCTTTACACAGTTGCAGGTGTAAGGGGGGGCAGGGGCAATGATGGCTTGCACACAGGCTTATGCCCCTTGACTGGGGGGGGGGGGCAATTTAGAGCAGCCCCTGGCCTGCACTAAGGTGTTCTTATCTGCCACCACTCCACTCTGTTGCAGCATTCCAGCCACACCCCTTTCCCTGACATGCCCCATCGAGGCTTGAGTTAGAGGTGGCCATACCAATGCTGCACAACCTGAGCTTGCAAATGCTCACGGGGGCTTCCTGGTCTGGTGAAGCCACCTGTCTGCCTCTCACAACAGTACAAAGCAGACATAACGGCAACCAACGATTCCCTTCTCTGCTTGATGGGGAGAAACGATTTGAATAAGGATAGCGCACTCCCCTAAGAGATGGGCAAATCACTGAGCTATGGGCTAGTCTGAGGTAGGGCTCCCTCATTCTCTCCTACTGAAGCTGTTCCACTTTGAACAAATAGCCATTGGTGAGACCGAGAGGACAAAAAATGATTCTAGTCCAGTGGTGAGAGCATGGAGGTGGGATCCCCAAGGTCTGGTTGTCCTGCTGCAATCCCTCTTTCATTATTAATACAAAGTGGAACAGCCTCAACAGGAGAGGATGAGGTGCCCACCCCCCACCAGAATACCCCATAGTTCTGTAGTTACAGCACTCTTCTGAGAATGGGGCCCCTATTCAAAGCCTTTCTCCCTATTAGGCAGATATGGGGACTTGAACCTAGCTCTCCCCCATCCCAGCTGAGTGCCCTAACCACAAGATCAAAGTGAGCAGGGAGGAAGTATCACGTCCTCTGTTCTCTTGCAAGAACAGTTTAGGCACGTAAGCTGGCTGACTCCAGGAGATGATTCTCAGCTGTAGAGTGCTGGCAGAGAGAGTCTGGACTTAGGGGTAGGGCTTAAGCCACACCTCTCTCATTGGCTCGCTTAGGCAGCTCCCCACCTAGCATGCTAGCTTTTGTGGATCCCATGCCCACCTCTTCCCATGCCTTGTGCTGGGAACCCAGGTGCCTTCTCAGGCTTTGTGGATTCCAAAGATTTTCAAGGTGCCTAAAAGTGGAGCCAGGCCTTGGTGTTTATCTTCCTTTGAGAGGTGGTGCTTAGGCCACAGTCCTCTCCTCAGCATTTCCTATTGGTTAGCTTAGCTTAGCTCACTGGCTTCTGATGCTTCCTTTCGTGGGCACTTCTCTCTGCCCATTGTAGAAGGGGCCTGGGCACCTAACTCGGAGCTGTGATTTCCACCCAAGGGCAGGCTGCCTAGCAGTTAGCTAGTGCAATGCTCATCTTAAGTACCCCTCGTCAGGTAAGTTCCTTTGGGGATTTAGCCCCATGACTAGCCAAAGGCCATACGGGGAACCTGGTGCAGAGCCCACATTTCGTGAGTCCCAATCCAGTGCCTTAAGCATAAGGGCCCAGATCTTCCAAGGTATTTAGGTGCCTAACATGGGAGTTAGGCATCTGTCTACTTTAAGGATCTATGCCAAGCTTCTTACAGTAAGTGCCAGGCAGACACAGGGACCCCCCATTGACTGCTGCCAGGAATCTGCACAGGGAGGAGGCCTGCTTGCTTAAAAGTAGTGCAGCGTCAGGACCTTAGCCTGAGGAATGGGCACATTTGCCCCAAAAGAATGGGAAGCCCTGGTCTAAGAAATACTAAAGAGACAGATTAATTCAACAGATGCAGCTGAGGGGTGGGGGTGAGGAGAAATTCAGGCTCAAGTGCACGAAACTCTGCAGTGCTTAATTGGGAAAGAGTAGCAGGGATATGATACCAGTGAGCAAGAGGTTTCAGATGTTACAGAGAGCATTAGGGCCTGACTTTCAGAGGCACTGGGCACCTGGAGCAGCAATTGACTGAACACGTGGGTGTTCAGTCCTTCTGATAAACAAACCAACCCTTATTTACAAACCCACTTTGTTGCTGAAAAGTTAGTGCAATAACTTGAACTCTCATAGGAAGTCTCTAATCACACAAGTTTCAGATCTCTTATTTGCTTTTTTTTCTTACTTTATACATGCTATTGCACATGAAAATGATATTAAAAGAGCAATATGAAAGTTGCAAATTCAAGTGCTCGGAAGTTAGGAAATGCCAGAATTAAGGTTGCCTCATTGTGCGTGCATGTCCATAATTTCCTAGTTTTTAAAAAAAAGCAATCTAAAAAACCTGAAATTCCCTCAGGTAGCATCTTATTGACACACACATGGATCAACAGCAGGGATGGAACCTTTAGATCCACTGCATAGACCTCAGTCACTTGAGCTAACAGAGTGACTGGTAGCAGTAGCAGGTTGTCATCCCCTATATTATCCAGCATTTGCTGGGGATGAGCTGCCATTGAGTTTCAAGACTATTTGCTGAGAGCAGAGAAATGATGAGAGTCAGGAATCTTGAGTTCCATTCTAGGCTTGGGAGGGGAGAGTGCTCTAGTGGGCACAGACTCTTCTGCCCATTCTCCCACAATCATGATCACTCCTCCCCCATTCTTCTCCAACCTGTCACAGTCTTGTCTCTTGTCCATGCCTGGATCCCTGCCTCTCCAATCATCAGGATCCTCATCCCAGTCTCAGGCTCCATGCCCAGCCAGTCCTCTGTGCTCAGTGTCCGAGTCCCAATCTCCCCCTTCTCACATTGAGTTCGAGTCTCCTTGCCCAGCTAGTCCTAGTTCCCCCTCCCCAGCCCCTCATCCAATCTGATTCTCCCCTCTCCCACTTCTAGCTCCCAGTTGTAATCTCTCTCCCTCAGCTCCTCAGGTAATCTCTGTCCTTCCTACCCCCTCCCTGGAGCCCTGTCCCCCCTTCTGTCTCCAGTCTCATTGTCTAACCACTTCTCCTCAGCACCTTGTCCAATCTTAGTGTCCCCCCGCCCACATCCCCAGTTTCCCTCACCAGCTCCCAGTCTCCCCATCACATGGTTTACAGTCCCAGTCTGCTTGACCAACCAATCTTAAACCTGCCCCCCATACTCAATCAGCATCTCTCCTCCCTTCCAATCCCTCCAGACTCTTTGACCTGATCTAATCCTGTCTCTCCCCCTGTTTAGGCTCTTGTCCCTTATGCATTCAAATCAGATGGCTTCCGCCTCCACGCTGCTTGGGTGGCAGCAGAGTGAGTGAGTGAGTGAGAGAGAGAGAGTGTGTGTGTGTGTGTGTGTGTGTGCACGTACATGTAGCACTGCAGGGACAGGCTTCCCACTCTTAGTTCCAGTGCCTAGTCCCACCCCAGTCTGGAACAGCTGACAGCAGCTATTACAGGGAAAATCCAGCTTTACGCCTGTAGGCTTCAGCTGGGTGCAGCATGTTCAGTTGCTCTGGGGCGGGGTGTGTGTGTGTGTGTGTGTGTGTGTGGCGGGGGGGGGGGGAGGGGTTATGCACAGTCTGGCCACATGTAAGAGCTGTGAGGAGATAGAACATGGTCAGTGATGACACTTTGGAAATTTTAGTTGTTAAGCACTAGCTAATCTCCACTGAGCATGTGGAACCTGATTTTTCAAAGGCTTATAACTTGGGCAAATTTAGACAAATTTTCACTGCAATGATAAAACACACATCCCTGACACAAAGCTCACCCCTTCTCCCCCATCAAATTTCAAGTCACTGCTGCAAAGAAAAGGTCACCAGAACTTTTTAACATGAAACCAAGTACTTTTTCTTAGCTACATTCTTGGAAGCAGCTGAATGATTTTGTCTGAAAGCTTGAGAAAAAAAAAATTCAGCCTGAGACAGACAATCAGGATGGAAAATTTCAGGCCTAACAATTAATGTTTAGCAAGTTATAATCAACTGAAAACAGGATCTTATAATGGGAAGTGTCAAGCAACCTTAATAATAGGTAGTGCAATCAGCTCTGACTATAATACAGTCTTTACATTCTCAAAGCATTAAAGCTATTGTCTGCCGTTTATTTGCCATGACAGTGAAGAACTAACCCTCTTTCTTAAAAAAAAACCCAAACAAACTTTTTTTTGACTGTAAGTGAATGGAAGTGTCTACTGCTCCATTTTACAAATGAACAATGAGGTTTCCTGAAATGAAGAGCTGTCTTTTATTCTGAGCTGGCTTCCATGAAGTGTGCATGAGAACGTCTTACTCTTATCACTGAAATTGTTATGGAGGAACAAGAGACTATCCAAATCAGCTTTGCAAGTGAGTCATTGGTCTTTGGGTTTCGTAGCAAAAAGATCTGAGTTTCAAGTACTTTCTAAAACTTGTCAAGAAGTTCTATATGGTTATAAGGAAACAACTGAAACCATTTAAATCACTCTCTTCTTCCCCAGTATTTCTTTCCCCTCTCCGAATTAATAGCAAACACTGTATGGTACACTTTGTGGAACTAAAAGAAGTGTCAAAGCTGCAAGATCAGACCATACAAACCCAGAAAATACTAGATAGGCTTAAGGTGGGAGGTAACAGTAATAAAACAAGAAAAGACATGCATGAATAGGGAGAGGAGGGGTGGTAGAAGGAAAAAGAGGAGGGGTTAGGTGGTATGGAGGTCTGGCATTCTTTGAGTAGCTTTGTCAAGTTGTAAAACTGCTTAATTCCACAATTCTGTTAGCCATTCGGTGAAGTGTGTGGTATTTGGAAACAGACACAAGCTATAGGTCATTTACCTTTTTGTACTTTTCATTGGCTGCTTCTTAACGAAAATAAAAATTTAAAAAGCGTAAAGCCTGCATCCTACAATAAGTAGGGAGACCCACTGCAGTCACATGGGGCGCCAGTTTCAGTGGAACTCTGAATGGGCACACTAGTCCACACAAGCTACATGTGGTTAGATCAGGGCATATGGACCAGAGTCCAACACCTAAATACCTTTGAGGATCTGGGTGTAAATGATTATCACATCACAAGCCTTACAACCCCTTGGCTGAGACAATCTCCCAGGATTGCTTATTGCTGATGCTCTTTGCCATTAATTTTCTTTCCTACTTGCAGGATTTCTCTCCCCAGCAGCATACTCCCAGAAGCTGCGTGCATGCTCCTTTCTCTGGGTCTTCTCGCTCTCTCTCCTTTGATGACATCTCTCTGTGGCCAGGGCTCTGTTGTCATTCTCTTCCTCTGTTGCCTGTGGCAGAGGTGAGATGTCTAGAGAATAGTAAGGAAAAGCTACAGATATTTTTTTCCATTGGAACAGACAGCACAAGAGCCTTCAAAAATACTTCACATTTTATAAGATCCACAAGTCAAACGGGTACCTGGAGGTCACAGTCACATAGGAGAGTTCCAGGCACTCATTGGAGACTTTGGGCCAGATCCTCAATTGCTTTAAATCAGTCTAGCTGATTTACACCACCTGCGGACTTGGTCTAAATTGGAAAAGACAGATTAGGTTATCTAGTGCTGGCTAGATCATTTATGGACCATCAGGATTCTGCCTCAAAGTAAATAACATGTTTATTAATGATAAATTATTAATAATAATTATGGTTATTCTTCATGTATCTTGTGGTAGTACTCAAAACAGGCTATATGGCATACATACATAAAGGAAAAAAATGCTAAAAGGAAACAGTTGTTTATATTAACCTGTGGAACTCAATGCCAGAAGGTATTATTGAGGCCAACAGTTTAGTAGAATAAAAATGGTCTAGACATTTATATGGATAATGAGAATATCCAAGTTAGATAGGATAAAAATGGGCAACTAATGTAAAACCTTGTGCTTCAGGGCACAAGCCAATCACCGACTACTATCTATAAAATTATTCATCCAACACTCTCTCTCCTCCTGCCCCATACACTTGCATGCTTTCTCTGCTTCAGCACACCACAGAAACTACTGCAATGCAGTTCTGGGGATGCATATCACCTCAAATGCTGTGGGGAGCAGGTGGGACCATGGTGCTGCGCTCCCCCATGACCCTTGGAGTGGGCTGGTTGCAGGGCAGGAGCAGGCTGCACTACTTTAAAGGACAGTATAGCTTGCATGCTATTGTGCTTCCTTGAGGGGCAATGCTTCCCTGAGCCTTGACTGTGGTGGGGCAAGCCGAACTTTACCCAACCTGGGCTGGGGTCCAAATGGCACAATTTGGCTCCCAAACATAAAATGACTTTCCCCTGTCTATCTTATTCTATTACACCATGTTACTTTTTCAAAACACAAAGCACTTTCCTGTGACAAAATGAACAAAACCTTTGTGAAGCTGGAGTCAAGGTTGAAATCATGTATCAGTGATTAGCACGTTAAAGGGTTTTATAAAAAAAACACTGGCATGTCCAAAAAACCCAAATCAGACTCACGGTTCGAGAAAGGTGTAAGCTTCTGAAAAGAAAACCAAAGCAAACCTCAACACTGAAAGAAGCTAGGAACCGAGACATGAAGGTTAGTATTCCAACCAGTCTAACATTTAACAGCAAGGAAGTTCAGTTAGTTTGGGATTGTAGTTGAACTGCCTCACTCTCCCCTCCCCACGCTAAGCAGCTTGATAAAGAGCAGGAAGGATGTTAAAGTACTAGCCACAGAAATTAAAAAAAAATAAAAATAACCCAATTTTCAAAGGGAAGGAACCTAAGAGTCATTTAGCGAGATTCACTCATACTCGTATAAGCCCAGATAAAAAGGGAACAAACTACTTAACCCAGCTAGTACAATCTTGGCATACATGCTTCATCTTAGACTTTGTTGATGGGAAATGTTGTGTGTATAGTGTATGAATTCAGGCAACACCCAACAGCAAGCAGCACACAGCAAGCTGATTTCCAAATGAGTATTTACTACTATGTGGTCAGTAGAGGCCGACCAATTGTATGCATGTCATATCCATAGTGTCATTTAGTAGTACATATAATTTTAAAACTTTTTTTTTTTTTTTTAAACTAAATCTTCATTTTATGACTTCAGAACAGTTATAGGAGTCATATGGTGCTCTCCTGGGGCGTGTCTACACTGCCAAAAAAGGTGTGTTCTTAACTCAGGCTAGCTAATCCATGTTAGCTAACTTGGATTAAAACAGCAATGAAGATACGGCAACTCAACTGTTAACTCAGGTTCAACCTGAGGGGCCCCTATAGGCTTTAACTCAATGGTGTAGTGGTAAAAATAGAAGTGGGTAAACTAATCTAAACTCCATATTCTCCAAATGAGAAGTGGCTAAACTCCATTGACTCATATCTACCCTTGACTATTCTACTGCTTTAATTTGAGTTGCTAATCCAAGTTAACTATTAACTGCTACTTTAACCAGAGTTAGCTAGCATAGGCTAGCTAACCAGAATTAAAAATACACCTTTGATTTTATTTTATTTTTTGCAGTGGACACATACTCATCATTATAATAAAATATATAACCTAGTCAGCATGAACTGGCCACAAGACTAGAAAGGCTGTTTGAGGATCTGAAGCATGTTTTTCAAATGAATATCTTTATTGAAAGCAAGATATTAAGGTTTAAGATAATAAAAACAAAGAACACATGTTTCTTGATTTACTATAGTGACACTCTAATCCTGGTGGCATTGGGAAAACTGCAGTCAAAGAAGGTGATTTAAAAATCTAAATGCTCATTTTCACAGGATAACAAAAATGACTGGGTTTATACCTGATATTTGACATGATTTGCTGCTTAGGGGAGACTTGGGAGGGTGTATGTCTAGTGGTTAGAACACGGAACTGGGAATTTGCATTTCTTAGTTCTATCCCTAACTCTGCCACTGATTCACTGTGCGACCTTGGATGAGTCACTTAACGTCTCCATGTCTCAAGTGATACTTCTATAAAATGAGGCCAATAATGCTGACACAGAGAGCTGTCTCTTTTAATTGATAAACACATGTGAGTTTTGTCACTGACTTCTATGAGGCCAGGAGTTCACCCAGGTAAGCATTTTGAGGTCCTGAGTTGAAAGGCCTCATTTGGCATAATTCTATTTCTCTGAATTTGTAAACTAGTTTTTTCACATGGAAATAGATTTCATGTTAGGGTATTGTTTAACTAGCATGGTGCTGATTTCTCTGGAAGTTGACCAAGTCCTGGTCATACATGGTCATTTATAACTCATAGTATAATGCTCATCTATGGTATTTGCCATTCTTTCCATACAAGTCCAAATCATGCAATTTTAGAAGAGGAACAATAAGCAAAGGTTAGAGGAGAAAATGATAACTTTAACGTTAAAATAGAAGCTCTAGAGCTACATGGGAGAAAAAGGTACACAAATACACATTTAATGTAGCATATGACCAAATACAGAAGCAATGTTGTCTCCAGTATAGCCCATATGTTTGGAACTACAATCCTGCCTCCACTTATGCATGTGTTTAATTTTAAACATATGAGTAGTTCCACTGAAATAAGGGGGACTATGAGCATTCTTAAAATTAAGCTAGACTGCTTAGATTGTCTATCCAAGAACCAACTCCAAATTACTAAGCTTAGCACCGTTGGTCTCTCTCACAACCTGTTATGTCAGTGCTCCCTCCACTTAGCAACTAAAGTCAAATGGTCTCTAGACAGAAGGTGACATAGGCTTTCCAAGTAAAGACGACAGTTTTTTTTGCACGGAACGCATTATCATTAGGGCTGACTGAATTTTTTCCATCAAAACTTCTTTTTTAAAATGTCAGTGTTTGACAGAAACAAAAGTTTTTTCTGCTTTTCACAAAAACCTGAAAAATTTCCAAGAAATATTTCAATGAACATGAACAACTTTCATTTTTGTAAAAAAAAAACAAAAAACAAAAAACAAAAAATCCTGACCAGTTCTGACTATGCTGTACAAGTTCTTAGTATTCAAAATATCCCTCCATGTTATCTTCCCCTTCTGTGTCATTGGTTCTATGTCTATGCTGCATGCTTCTTTCAGTGGTGTGTAGAGTATATACTCAGGTAGTCCCTCCACCCCCCTGCACGTGCTTAAGTACACACAAGCAGAGTACAGACATGCCTGAATGGTGTGAATATGTACCCATGTGCATATTCTACACTAGTGGCTCACATCTTTCCAGACTACTGCACCCCTTTCAGGAGTGTGATTTGCTTTGCGCACCCCAAGTTTCACTTCACTTAAAATCTACTTGCTTACAAAATCAAACATACAACAGTGTCCCAGCTCACAACTGCTGAAAAATTGCCTACATTCTCATTTTTATCATATAATTATAAAAGAAATCAATTGGAATATAAATATTGTATTTACATTTCAGTGTATAGTATAGCATATAGAGCAATATAAACAAGTCACAAGTATGAAATTTTAGCTTGAACTGCCTTTGCTAGTGCTTTTTATGTAACCTGTTGTAAAACTAAGCAAATATCTCGACCAGTTGATGTACCCCTGGAAGACCTCTGCATACCACAAGGGTACATGTACCCCTGGTTGAGAACCACTGCTCTACATGGCTCTCTACTTGCCCAAGCGGTGCCTTTCTGTCTACACTGCTATTTTTAGCCATGTAGTGTCTTTGCTACCTCTCAGCTGCTGGAGCATTTCCCAGCTGCAAGGCAAGACTTGGGCAGCGGGGAGGGGCTCTGGCAGCAGGGAAAGGCTCCACCCAGCTCCCCACTGCTGGAGCCTTTCCCCACTGAAGCAGTGAAGAGGCAGCAGGGAAAGGTTCTGGCAGCTCCCTGATCTTGGGGTCCTTCCCCACCACAGGAGGCTTCCACTGCTGGAGCCTTCCCCCGCGGCACAGAGAGACTCTGGCAGTGGGGAAAGGCTCCAGCGGGGGAGGCAGTGGGGATCCTGTCTTTGCTGCCTCCCCCCAGCCATAGCCTTTCACTGACACCTGTAGCTACACGCTGCAGTGTGGACATAGCCTGTTTTTCACTGTGGCGTGTAGCTACACGTACCCTATGCACTGCCACCAGTGGTGTGTAGTGTAGATGTAGCCTAAGATTTGTAAGCTCTCTAGGGGCAGTGATTGTCTTTTTGTTCTGTGGTTGTACAGCACCTAGCGCAGCGGGGTCCTGGTCTGTGACTGGGGCTCCTAGACCCTGTTCTTCCCTGCTGCAACCCTCATTCTACTCCTTTCATGCTCACTTTCTCTCTTCAAGTGTAACGGGCATCATGCTACCATAACCGTCTCCCCCTTTCTCTTAGAAGAAAGAAAATTTATTTTCAGCTACACTCTCATCTACATCATGCTGTGACTGGACAACAGCCTGTCCCACATCCTCTGTATTCAAAGGGACCACTCAATCCCCAACTTCCTGCTTTTCCCCCCAGAGCAAAATAGACTGAGTTCTGTGACCTTCACTATGGTGGGCCACGAGCAGAAGTGCCAAGTTGTTTAAATATTGTTCTGTTACTGGGAGTGGAGAGAGAAAACGTAGGTTTAGGTCCCATATAAGTAGCAGGGCGCAGCCTCACAAACACAAAAGGTCAGATTTGTAGAAATGTTCCTCAGACCCCTGATTGGTACACAGACATGGAGTCTACTATGGAGGGTGCTGGTGGTCTGACTTTATCCTTCCCAGCTACACTATGCATGTACATGAGTGATTCTATTATTAAGTGTCTGTGACAATGAAACGTGGTGAAGAAAGAGAAAACTGGAGATTCTATAACTGCATTTTGCAGAAATTATTTCAACTTTTCAGAAGTGATTTATTGTACAAGATAGGGCAGGGATAGACAATCCTGACCAGTTGTGATTTTAATATATGGACTGGGGCCAGTTGTTGCTACTCTTCAAGCGTATGAGGAGCTGTAGAAAGTTCTCATTTACAGCACTGAAATATAAATCCACTAGATGAAGGTGGCATATGATTGGGTTTGGCAGTATTCAATTTTTTAAGCATTTGGCAGATCATATCAATGTTTATTTTTAAGCATTTCCCCCCTGATTTTTATCTATTTAAATTTTATGGGGCAGGTGGGCCAGACAATAATTATTTAATGGCAATAGCCATTGGGATTCGAGAAGTTAATAACCATTAAAACACAAATTGTCAGCATCACATACCAAAATATACAAAGTATATATCATTAATTCAAATTCTAATATGTTCTCAAGCAGCATTTTTTTTTTTTTTTTACTTTGCCTATATGTAAATGTCAGTTATTATCAATGGAATTTTTTTTGTCAGACTGTGTAAGTACGGTGAAATCAACGTTTACCGACATTTACTGATAAAAATCTAATTTTCCAAGCCTACATATGACACGCAATGCTCACTGCTCTAGGTGTTTTCTACAGGTGCAGAGAAGAGAAGGTTACT
Organism: Emys orbicularis; assembly: GCF_028017835.1. Lineage (NCBI taxonomy): Eukaryota > Metazoa > Chordata > Testudines > Emydidae > Emys > Emys orbicularis. The sequence goes on from NC_088684.1 coordinate 121,296,115, forward strand.
CACCTTGGGCAGTAACTGAGGTGCTTCAAGATGGTTGTCCCTGTGGGTGCTCCACTTGAGGTGATGGAGTGCCCCTGTGCTTGTAACTGGAGATTTGTAGTAGCAGTGCCTGGTTGGGTTGCTGTCACCGTCTCATGCTGCTTCAGGCAGTTATATAGCACCGTGCGACACCCCCTCCCCCCTGGGTTCCTTCTGTACCTCAAAGTATCTAGTGTGAAAACTCCGAAGTAGGGGAGGGGGGTAGTGGAGCACCCAGAGGGACAACCATTTCAAAGAACCTCAGTTACTGCACAAGGTGAGTAACCTTCTCTTCGTCTTCTTCTTCGATGAGTGTCCCTATGGGTGCTCCACTTTTAGGTGACAGTGGAACAGCACCCCTCAGTGGAAGGGAGGGGCTTCAGAGTTGCAGTCATGGTGGATGATAAAACCATTAGTCCGAACAGAGCATCTGATGATGAATGCTCTATGGCAGATGTTCTCAAACTGTGGTCCGTGAGCTCCATTTAGGTCGTCCGCGGATAGTTCCCTCTAAGGGTACGTCTTCACTTACATCCGGGTCCGGATGTAAGCAATCGATTTTCTGAGTTCGATTTATCACGTCTGGTTAAGACGCGATAAATCGATCCCGGATCGATCCCGGAAGTGCCCCGGATCGATCCCGGAAGTGCTCGCCTTCGACGCTGGTACTCCAGCTCGGCGAGCGGAGTACGCAGCATCGACGGGGGAGCCTTCCTGCCGCGTCTGGACCGCGGTAACTTCGGACTAAGGTACTTCGAATTCAGCTACGTTATTAACGTAGCTGAATTTGCGTACCTTAGTCCGAAGTGGGGGGGTTAGTGTAGACCAGCCCTAAGGTGCACACAAGAGAATGAAGGGCCACCCACCTAATTAGTGGAGCCACACAGGCCTGGCTCCACTAATTAGGTGCCTGGACCCTGGAGAAGACATACATGTAAGGTGAGGTGGTGGCCTTGGGGGGAATAGGGGGTAAGTGGGAGGGGGCAGTGGGGTGAGAAGAGGAGGTGGGGAGAATTTGGGATGTGCAGGGCTGTGGCAGCCAGAGAAAGAGTCGACTTTCCCCAGCTCCAGGGCTGCCGCTGCCGGGGAGAGATGGCCCTCCTTCCCAGCCTCAGCTCTGTGGCTGCTGTGACAGGGGAGAGACCCCTCTCCTTCCCAGCCTCAGCTCTGTGGCTGCTGTGACAGGGGAGAGACCCCTCTCCCTCCCAGCCTCAGATCTGTGGCTGCTGTGGTGGGGGAGAGACCCCCCTCCTTCGCAGCCCCAGCTTGGGGGCTGCCACGGCGGGGGAGAAAGGGCACATCCATTGCATTAGAAAGGTAAAACTACTGATATGAAAATATGAATTGTGTGCTTTTATTTGTAGCACAAAAAAAGTTAATTATTATTAAGATTTTTTTTATATAGTGTTTTTATCCAAAGCACTTTACAATAGTTAGTTAATGGTACAAACAACATTTGGAAAGATCATTAAGTGGTCCGCCGAGACCCGCAGCAATTTTCAAGTGGTCCGTAGAAAAAAAAAAGTTTGAGAACCACTGCAATGGCATAATGTTGTGTGAAGGTGTGGGCTGATGCCCAGGTTGCTGCTTTGCTGATGTCCATAGTGGGGACATTGTTAAGGAAGGCTATCAAAGCAGACAGAGCTCTGGTTGAATGTGTGTGGGTCCCCGGTGGGGGTTTTAGGCTACGTCTACACTATGGACCTTACAATGGCACAGCTGTAATGCTGCAGCTGTTGTTGTTGATAACAAAAGTTAATGCACTTGGAGATCCATTTAGATAGCCTCTGTCTAGATATGGCCTCTCCTTTTGATCATTCTGTGATGGAAAGGAATAATTGTGGTGACTTTCTGAAAGTCTCTGTTCTCTCGATGTAAAAGGCTAGCGCCCTTCGGATGTCTAGGGTATGGAGTGTTGGTTCTCATTTATTCCTATGGGGATTTGGGAAGAACGATGGGAGATGAATGGGCTGATTCAGATGGAATGAGGAGACAACCTTAGGTAAGAACTTGAGATGCAGTTTTAACGTAACCTTATTTTTGAAGAATGTTATATATGGGGGGGGGGGGCACTACTGTGAGGGCTCTCAGTTCCCTACCCAGTGAGGGGACATGATGGTGATGAGGAAGGCCACCTTCATTGAAAGGTGGAGTAGTGAACATGTTGCTAGTGGTTCAAATGGGGGTCCGGTAAGGCCTTGTAACACCAGATTGACATCCCATGATGAAGTAGGGGTTCATATTTTGGGGTAGATGTTACGAAGGCCCTTGAGAAAATGCTTGGTGATTGGATGAACGAAAATTGAGAACTCATCCATCTTGTGGTGGAACACTGTGATAGCTGCGAGATGTACTTTGACCGAACTCATGGAGAATCCCACTGTTTGAATATATTCCATAGTACTCGTGTCTTGGGAAAATGTTCTGCTTAGTGCATCTGCAGTGGTACGCTGCCAATGGGTCCCAGTATAGCCACTGTGGTGGGAAAGAAAAAATAATATATGGAGATATACCTATTTCATAGAACTGGAAGGGACCCCGAAAGGTCATTGAGTCCAGCCCCCTGCCTTCACTAGCAGGACCAAGTACTGATTTTGCCCCAGATCCCTAAGTGGCCCCCTCAAGTAACTCACAACCCTGGGTTTAGCAGGCCAATGCTCAAACCACTGAGTTATCCCTCCCCCCCCATGGGTGGTGGCATCCAGGGATGTCTGTACCAGTTATAAGTTTCAGGTCCCAGGTGATAGTCCCTTTGTTACAATGGACCTGCTCTGGCAGATATATGGGGAGGTGAAGAATGATGGGAGGAGTAGATTTCTCCTTCATCCTCATCGTCCTCATCACTTGAAAAGGGAGGAGCAAATCTAGATGGTGTGGTAAGATGGTTTGTATGGAGTCTGCTGGAGTGAGGTCGATACCGAGGAGAGGAGAGTCTGACGTCGAGGAGACTAGGAAATTCTTGTGGCGAAGGAATTGCAGCAGTACCAAGAGCAACGGTATCGACGAAGGTGTTGTTGGTGGTACCGACATCTGGGGTGCAGTTGTTGGTGCCAGGGATAGGGCTCTGTGCACTGTGGAGACAGAAGGTGGCACCATAGCCTGCAGTGATGTCGAGCTGCTTGGTGCCGAGTGCCTCATCGGCTCCAATAGTACTGAGGCAGAGGGTTTCGCTTTCCCATTGCTGCGCTTGTCCGAGCTAGCCTGCTTAGGGTCTTTGCTTGTGAAGTTCCCACAATACTGGATGGTCCCTCAGAGGTGGAAGGTCCCGGTGCAGTTGGTACTGATAGGGTCTGCTGAGTTAGAGAATGCTGTTTCTTGGTGGATTCCTGAGGAGGGGAAGTCTGAGCCCGCTTTTTAGTTGCCTTCTTGGTGGAATGCTCTTTTGCCTGAGCCTGTAAAAGGGAGCCTCTGTCAGAGGCTGCCGTGGGAGACTGGCATCCGGGGGGTTGTCCATGATCCGGGATCAGATGTGAGGTGCAGAGACTCCTCCATCATAAGGAGTTTCAATTGCAGGTCTCTTGCCTTCCTGGCTCAGGCTTTCAGGTTATGGCAGTGTGAGCACTTCTGAGGGATGGATGTCTTGCCAAGGCAGCGGACACACTGTGAATGCCCGTCAGAAACTGGGATAGAGAGTCTGCATGTAAGGCAGTGTTTAAAACCCGGGGAGCTGGGCATGCCCCTCAGAGAAGGGTTTTCTCCCATGAGGGAGGACAATATGCTAATCTAAAGGTTCACTAACAACTGAAACTTAATATCCCAATATAAGAGAAAAAAGAGGTTTTTAAAAGAGAAATAAAATAAACGGTGAAGGAGAGGTAATTATAAACTAGCCAACAATGAACTATTCACTAAATAACTAGACTAGCTAGGTTAAAGTACAGAGGCGCTGCTAAGTGCTTCGACTCAAGCCAAAGGCAGTAGAGAAGGAACGGGGTGGGGGTGGGGGTTACACGGCACTATGTAGCCACCTGAAGCGGCATGAGGTGGGGACAGCACATATGCGACCCAACCAGGCACTGCTACTACAAATCTCCGATTACAGGCAATCACCTAAACAGGAGCACCCACAGGGACACTCTTCAAAGAAGAACTGAGGGATTCGGGTTCCCACAGAAAGTTATGGGCAGATTTAGTGAGAAACTATGTGTGAAGAGAAATTGCAGATTCTTCAGGCTTCCTGAGGAGGCAGTTTCTGGCAGGAAGTTCTCTTGGTACACGTGCCTTTTTGCAGCAATACAGAGGAAAGACACCCAACCATTCATACGAGACCACCACATTTTTCTGAGCCCTCATTAGCTCTCCATATATTCATTATACACTTATCTATTACTAATACCAAAACTGATGGACGGATGTCAAGGTTTTTCTACATAACCGGGCCTCCCAGACTTTTCACTTGAGAAAGGACACCACCACCACTACTCTGATATGTTGATTTCAATGAGAGTCCAGAAAACCTACATTGCCAAGTTTAATACAGCGCCAGCAATGGAATCACATAAAGCTGCAAGACATCAGACAATCAGAAACTTCTCCAAATCATAATCTCAGAAAGTCTAATGTTGCCAGAAGACATGTCATTGAACCAGCTGCTAGAGATAGGAAGTTGAGTTTAACGTATCTGTTTTATTAGTAACATCCAAGACTTATTCTTAATACAAAACACTTGCAGATTTCAATGGCCACACAGAAAAGAGAGTCTTTTCAAAGAGGCACATTCTCCCTTTATTTTGTAAGCAGACAGATCTCCCATTAATCTCAATGGATGTTGCACTATGAAGAGCATAATGTCTTTATACACACAGGCATAGGTTATTATGTGAACATGTGTCAACAAGCTGACACTTTAGTACAGCCACCCTTCAACTAACCTAGGACTTGGGCTACCTAGGTTCAAGTCTTTTGCCACCGACTTTTAAAATGACATTGGGCTAGTCCCTTCCCCTCTCCGTGTCTTAACTCCAGGCCTGGACAATGAGGATAGTAGTACGTTGCCTCACAGAGCTTCTGTGATGGAAAATACATTACAGATTGTCAGGTGCCCAGATACTACGCTAATCGGGGTCTAAATACCTACAATCAAGAGCTAGGGCTGTGCTTTTGAAAATAATTCTGAGGTATTTTCATAGAGTTTAAGGCCAAAAGGGACCCCCAAGTCATCTAGTCAGACCTCCTGTATGGCACAGGCCACCAACACCAGCCAGTGCCCACACACTGACCCCAGCTGTCACATCACAGTACACAGTTTAGATATGATACTGCCGTTCTTTTATGACGATACTTTAAAAAATATATGCAGCACATCCTTAACCCGTGGGATTTAATTGTCAAAAGGTATCATCGAGGACAACAGCTTAGTAAGAATCAAAAAAGTATTCAGTGTTTATATAGGTAAGGAGAATATCCAGTTAAATTAGATAGCATAACCTCCCTTCCCCCACATTTTTTTTTTAAAGAAGGGATATAAGTCCTAGTGATTCAGGGTTTAAGCAGCTGACCACAGTTGCTAGCACATAACCTATTAAAGCAGCAGGTATTTGCCAGTGTCAGAGACAGGATAGTAAATAGACCACAGGTCTGATCCCACCTGGCACTCCCTATGTGATGTACCTCTCTCTTTGTGCCAAAGAATTTAAGGTGCTCTCCTCAAGGACATTATTACTTTGTGAGCTTTCAGAATGCATGATAGATTTTCTTCTTACAACATGCAGGACTTTATTGAGGTTTACTTCTATCTTTTGGCTGGTGGCATTTTATAAACTCAGATGATCATAGCTAACATGTCACTGTGCAATTTGGATGGAGGGATCACCTTCTGCCACTTTGAAAGTCTGACATTCAAATGCCTGAACAGAAAAATTTGGAGATTGCCCCCCCGTGCATGCATGCTTTTGTGATTAGAAAAGTTGCATTCAAACATTTACCTTATAACGTTTCAGAGCTGCCCTGGCTTTATTAACTCATTCTCAAATCTCTCTGTGAACCTACCTACTTATTTAGTTCACAACCCAAAAATGCTAAGTAGAACATTAGCATTTCAATTTTATAATTATCTACTGAATATCTAAAAGATTAGCTGAAAGGGGAAATCACCTCTTTGTCAATATAAAAAATGCAAGCCACTTCAATGAACAAAATTCATCAGAAAATGTGAGTAATGAGCAGTGATGAGGATTTTCTCATCTTGCTAATTTTACATTATATACTATCTGATTTGATAATATATGCTGAAAATCTGCTTATGACCAACTAAAATAAAATAAAAATAAAAAAATGAGGAAAGTGCTCTTTTTGCTGAAGCAGGATCTTCTACCACAGTGAGAATTTCAACATACTTTTGTTGAATTAACAGAAATGTTAAAGCACAAACCCCCCATGGCACTGAAATTGAGACAGACCAGGACCTCCCAGTTGTTCCTAGATCATCCAAATATTTAGAAACAACAAGCAAGGAGGTTCCATTTAAGACCAAATTCAAATCATATCTCTCACCTTGTTGTTCCCGCAATCTGTTATTGACAATGATTTACAGATGTTTGATCCAGAAAGATGCCAAATGGTCTAAAAGCCAATCATAAGTATATAGTATGCACCAAGATCTGCTACAGATAAAGCTGAATTCCGATTTCTATTCTGATCCTCCTTTTTCAAAACCTTCCAACTCAAAAGGAATTTGAGAATTTTCTATACAAGAAGAAAGTTTCAGCCGAATTGATTACACTATTTTATGTAATGAGAACATGAGGAAAAGAAAACACATTTTGCCCATATATTCTGATCAGAAAAGGTTCACTTTGACAACTGAAAAACAGCTGCATTTAGAAAAAATTGTCTTACCTGTTAATTTCATTAGTCCCAAAATAGCAAGATCTTTTGTTACTAATGGAAGGAGACAGCTAGCTACTTCATTTAAGTTGCTCACAACTATCTTCTTTTAAAGGGCTTAAGCACTTTGAGTATGTCTAAACTGCAATTAAAAACCTGCGGCTGACCCGTGCCAGCTGATGTCAGGCTCATGGGGCTCCGGCTGTGGGGTTGTTTAATTGCAGTGGGCTTGGGCTGGGAGTTGGGCTTTAGGATCTTGCAAGGTGGGAGGATCCCAGAGCTTGGGCTGAAGCCCAAGCCAGAATGTCTACACTGCAGTTAAACAGTTCCGCAGCCAGAGACCGGCAAGCCCAAGTCAGCTGGTATGGGCCAGCCACTGGTGTCTAATTGCAGTGTAGATATAACCCTTTAAGTGGGTTTGTTCAGGACTTTATATAACAGCCTGCCTACTCCTTTGGGGAAACTGGAAGAACTTAAAAATCACAGGCCAATAGCTCTGTATTAAAGAACTCATGCCAATTAATCTCTGCACTTGGAATTAATGGTGCTCATGAGCCGTAGAGGACAAGAAGGCTGCTGCATCACGGAGCCTTTAACACACGGTAACTCTAGATGAAGAAATTTACAAAGGTGAAGACAAATATTTGTAATGCTCCCCTCAGAAAAATAGCTCTGGATTTTTTTTCTGTTCTTCAATAATCCAAAGAAACAAAATGCAAAAGACTATTGTTTACTGAAATGCTCAAGTAGAAATATCAAACTCGGAACATTCTAACACATAATGTTGCTCTTGCAAAAGTATCTTGTCTACATTTTACATTATGTAGCATTTTCTATTTTTGTTCCAATTGAGTGAAAGGAATATAGAAGCAGCCTTCACTTTAGGAATCGCCTGATACTTGCATGCACGTTATTTGAAGCGTAACAATGCATTAATGCTAGGATTTTGCATTTAATAAGAAAATCACTTCGCCTACCACTGGAAGAAAAGCAGCCACCTCTGGAATGAAATGTAGCTGCTGTTAGTGCTTAGTATTACTGCACAACAGTTTAGGGAAGGAAATTAATAGCAGTATATAAAATAAGCTCTTTGCATTTGTCTATACAGTGTCTACAACACTGAGGGTGCTATCATATTATAAACCATTAGCAATAAAAATAATATCCATTTGAAACTGCAGTGTGAACCTTTTAAAACTCGATTTTGTGTCATTCAATAGACACTTAGTGCCCCCCTAACATGTTGAGACATTGTTCCAGTATAGATTGCCACTTGCTAAACAATCACCACAATTTCCTGAAGTACCTGTTGTTTTGTTTACTATCCACATGATGACCAGGCCTCAAGCCTTCCTAGTATATGAAAAGTTTATGATCGTTACTCAAGGTGGTATAGCAGTTGGATAGTAACAGCTTTTGGTCACTACCTGCCTTGCCTTGATATTAAGCAGTGACATAGAGGTAACAAAGTCTAAACCCCCTTATTAATTCTCTCTAAGCCATTCTGTCCCCTGGACAGATATAAACAAATGTGTCGGTCCCATTAAAAAAGATATCTGAGATAAAAAGGAGCCAATAAGAGTCCCTATCTAATAAACTTTTAAATTGTTTGGCATTATTTTAAAATTGCTTAGCCTTTTTCCTTGGGTATAAAATTTGATCCTGGACTAAGAAATTTTACGTTAATTACCATGCCAGAGTGACTATTTTACTGCTGCGTGACAGTATGTAACCCTCTCAACAACATGGCTTACATCAGAAATGCTAACAGACTTGCCATCACTCTAGTCCCATTGAGGTCTGCCATCGGTGTAACAAGGTTAGCTGCAGACGTAGTTCACATCGAGTCCTGAAACCCAGACACTCCAAGTCATATTTATGCTCTACAGCACAACATAATAAGCTCTACTGGCATGGCAAGTAATACAAGCGCTGCCAATTGTTTTGACAATAGCCACATATATTTTACCAGCTCTAGCCAAATATTACAATTCCAAGTGCCCATGTGTGCCACAATTCATAACATGAAGCAGATTTGCTGACACATACAAATGTCCTCTTATTGTCACAGATCAAGATGGGTCCAAATCAAACCCTCAGATCAAAATACCCAAAACTGTGCAGAGTTCAAGATCCAGATCTGAATTTAGGGTTTGAGCCCATCTGTAGGATTAGATACCATTTTGCTTGTATTTCAATTTTCATTTATTTTGATAAAGGTCACTGTAGATTTCACATTGCAAAATGGTTCCACGCTTATAGCAAATACAAAAGATGCAGGGCCCACTCATTCCCTAGCGAGATCCCAGATTGGGACAGACGTTAACTCTGTCTCTTTGGAAGTACATTTTCTGCGTGCACCTGGGTTTTCATGTACAATTTAACAATGGGACTAATCCAAACCCCACTGAAGTCAATGAGTTTTTCTATTGATTACAGTGGGCTTTAGATGAGGCCCACTATAACAGGAGTTTTGATATGTTTGTACGTTGTCTTTTCTAAAAGGAACTGAAGATCACATGTAATCATGGTAACAGCCAAATTCTTGTCTTGATGTTGCCATTCTCACAAGGCCAGAATAATCTCTAGAACATGCCATTTTTGCATGATGTCACAAAAATCACACACACTTAAGGAAAACGCTTGAACCACTTAATTCAAAACCCCAGGGGTCAGTTCAGAAATAGTTTCTAGAATATATTTTCTAATGCTTTAACCAGTCAAGTGTTAAATGTGTGCAGGCAGGGGACTTCCAGCAAGTTCCTGGCAAGTCATAGATCTCTGAGTCAGGAAATTTTCTGTGTTAATCCAGTTTTTCTTTTTAATTAATCCCCATTTCACTTCGTTTTGCATCACTCTAAACAATGCCCCTCCCTCTTTGGTGTTTAGACTTTCCAAGTATCTGCAGGAATGCATTCTGTTCCCCCATACTTGTGGCTCACCTTAGCTATATTTTTTTCTAGGTTTTTCCTTATAGATTAATCTATGTTGTACTTCAGTCATTTTCTGTCACTGATTTCCCTCCAGTCTGTCTCTCTCTCTCTGGTAATGGACGTACCCAGAAATGAATGGTTCAATAGTTGCATGGCAATAGGGTATGTGAATAAAACTCTCACCTTTAGTACACTTCTCCTCAGGGATGCAGTAGGCTTGGCAATGGTTTGGTAAGTGGGTAAATTCAATCCTTCAGTCATCCCCCCTCCCCTTGTGCTACAGCACATAGAGCCTCCCAGAGCTACAAAATGTCCAGCCCCAGCCCCCCCAGCACAAGTGTCTCACCTCCTTCTTGCTGTCAGATAGTGAATTTGTACTGGTTCTGGTATATTTAGGGGCTTTTGATGCATGCGGGTGGGCAGAATTTGCTCGACATCCATGATCCACAAATCACGGCCCTGATTCTGCAAAGTCTTACACACACGTTTCACTTTAAGTACGAGCAGTCCCCTGCCTAGTCACAGTTCAGAGTGTGTGCAAATGCTTGCAGGATTTTGATCCACGTTTCCAATCTTCTAGGTTCTTCTGTATTATTTCTCTGCCCCTAAGAGTGTTCAACAACTCTCTCTCAGATATTATCTGCAAATTTCATTGATGTACTCTAGACCTTCCACAGCCTATTAATGAAGATGTTTTAAAACTCAGGTTTGTTTGCCAGGATTTGTTCTTCATTCCCACACATTGCTTGTTTCTTTTGGTGACACTATCCTCTGTATGTTTATGGATTGTCCCCTTATTTTACTAAGGACTGACATTCAATTTAACTAAGTCACTCCTCCCCGATTAAGATTTTTTTCTTTTTAACTTCAGTACCCCATTTGCTTTCTCCCAATCTTTAGGTACCTCCCCAATCATCAGTGACTTTTCAAAAAGTAATTCTCAGTAGTTCAGTAAATTAGGGCTCATCTACTCAGTGTACTAGTTCGCACTAGAGTGGCGTAAATTCTAGCGGGCACTAGTTTGGGGCACACTAGCTGGTATGATGTGTGGACCCTGCTGGCACACAATAAAAACTCCCGAGTGTGCATTAACACAGTACTGTTTGAAACAGGACTGCATTAATACGCACTACGGAATTTTCATTGTGCACCAGCAGGGTCCACAAGGAACAGGTAATGCAAAACACCCTAACATGCGCTGGAATTTACACCCCTCTCGCGTGGACAAGCCCTTTGTGAGCTAATTCCTTAACACCTCAAGATGCAGAACATCTGGACGCACTGAGATGTGTATTTGAATTTTCCAAGGTGTCCTGCACCTGTTATTTTTAGTGAAGATCTATTTGTACATGCTTCTTGTCACTTCTCAATTTCCCAAGTTTATTTTTCTTTTAAATGGTAGATGAAAAGACCCCCAACAATCCCAGCTCAATCTTTTAGAGTCGTCATTAATCTTTTTTAGGCATCTAGATGCTGATTCAGAAGGGATGTACATTTGCACGTACATAACTTTAAGAATGTGAGCAGTATCAATGACACTTAAAGTCAGGCATGTTCTTAAGTACCTTGCTGATTTTTTGGCCTTATAGAGGCCTCTCAGGGTAGTATCTAGGTCCATTTACTAATTGGCTGAATTTTTCTCTAGTATTGCCATTAAGCCGTACATCCTTATAAATACTCTTAACCCTTAAAACACTTTTTGCTATCATGAAGTGTGTGTGCGTGCATCTGCATTTGTGCTCTCTTCAAGTCTTATCTGACTATATATTCTGGTGTGGTCCCCACAATGCTTTTCCATTTCCAGTAAAGTTTTTTTTACTCACTGTATCTTTGAACAGGTCCTTCTGAAGCCGCATTGACCACTTCTTGTTCCTCATAATCTTCTTTTTCAGAGGAACTGTCGTCTATTGTACCTTAATTATGGTATCGTAGCATTCCTAACCCCTCTTCCACACAAGTAGATTTTAATAATTTCTTCCATTGCACCTTCTTCATTAGGTTTCTGCATTTTCCCCAAATCTGCTTTCTTGAAATCTAATACTCTTGTACTACACTGGTTCATGACCCCTTTCCTCACCATGTTTAATTCAAGTAGCATGCAATCCCTTTCCCATTATTCTTAGCCCCTCTGTCAGTAACATTCAGCATGATTGTAGAAAGACTGAACTAAAAGCAAATGGCTTGGTTTAGGTTTTGAAGAGAACAACCAATCTCTTGTTACATAAGGTGACCAATATAATGACACTCTGAGGGATGTTTCTTACTTTAGCATAAAAGCTTCAGAAATGTTGCAACCTAGCTGATGCAAATATAAAACCTCACATATTATGTAAAGAAGGTCATAAATTCTTCAAAAATAATGAAATCACAAAAAGTTAATGGTCATCTTGCTTAAACACCACTTTATTGTTCTGAAGTTAGTGCCTTTACAGGTCTAACAAACTGTACAATCATATCAGAAACTGTGACTATAAATTTATATACTCAGCTTAGGTTAGATAACAGATTTAGGAAAACAACAGTGGTCCAGGTAACTGTTTAATACTCCCTCAATAAGCATATACACTTAAAAAGTTTCAGATTTTCATTAAAATGCTCTTAATGCTTATTTAGCTACATATATAGGCAACACATAGTTTATTATTGAAGCTCTATATTTTATTTTTAAAGCATTTAACTGTATTGGCAAGATAAAGAATTTCTGGTGATTCATGAAAAATATTTTGTGAATTCAAATTATGGCTTCTGTAAACCAGGCCAAAATAACTTTAAATACATAAACAGCAGATAATTATTGGCCATTATTAGTTTAGTAGATCAATAAAAAAAAACAACCCCCCCAAAACTAACAGCCTATACTAACTAATATTTGTTTTAGTTTATGGCATCTTTATTTCCTGTACTTTACATTAAGTCACAGCATGTGAGTCCTTAGGGTCAGTAGAGAAGCCACAATACATACACAGCTTCTAGGATTACACTCCTATGGCAGTAACAACAGCATTTGTCTTTGGTCTGCTTAATCTCCACCCACCCACCACAGGGATTCAGTATTTCCTGATGAGAATGATACAACCATGGAGGGATGGCAGACAGAGGGAGTAAGTCTAAAAGGAGGAGAAAAGGCAGGAGAGGAAGTGGGAAGGAAGCAGCAAAATCCAGTGGCCTACACTACACTATTGGTAGCTTATTTTTGACTATCTGAGAAGTTGTTTGCTCTTCTGGCCCTTAACCAATAAAGAATATTTGATTTAGTGAAGATTTAGATTATTTAAAATACTGCAATGCTTGCATTTACAACGCAGAGTAGTCACTAGCTGTTAAGTGGCCACTGAAAAGGTAACCACACTGTTATATTTCGGCTATACGTTTAACCTTGACTTTCTGACTGAACTGGAATAGACAACACAGTATTGCCCTGCCCAGGAGATCAGCTGAATTTAAAAAACACCAAGAAGTCAGATTTGTGAGCACTTGAAGACAATGGCAGAGAAATTACCTAAAGTGCTAAATTTTTTAAACATGCAGCTCCTTCTCCAGCATACTATATTTGAATGTGTATTAGAGCCATCTGCAGTTAGTAACATTTGTAGTATGCATCTGGATAGTTTATACAACATGCCAATATACAAATCTGTTCTCATCAGCATTCCTGTGCATCCAGGGAGTTTCAAACTGGTACACACAGATATTCAGAAATGTCTAACATGCCCCATGTTCCAAATATATTTCTAACAAATGAAATATACTTTGCAGCACACAAATGAAGATTTCTCTATAAACATACAGCTGTGAAGAGGATATTAGAGCAAAGTTCGTCTAACCGCCTTGATACGATGAAAAACAATAGATAATTTTTTTTTTACAGTGACATTTCTAATAATCTTTCTTACTTTGAAGGCTACACCACATGAATCACACCATTGCTTGCCAGTAAACTGAAACACCACTCCAATGAGAAAGTATTCTGCCAAGTGTTCAAAGGAAATGAAAAAGGACGGGAGTAATGGGAGTATGTTTATCTGTGTTCTTTTGTGGGATGCTTGTATTTTGCTGTCGTCTATGTTTTCATCATTGCTGAAGAAGCTTGAAAGCAGGTGAGCTGCAGGTGCATACTACTTTTAAATTTGTTTAGTAGCTCTTCTAATAACCTGTAAAAAAGAAAACATTGTATAACTTTGGCAGTTTGGAGTTTACAGATTTGGGGTGTTGCAAGTTAGGTTTACCCATTTATTTAGAAGGTAATTAATGTAGCATATATCCCAAGCTCTCTGAACTTGGACACATTAAGTCAGTAATATTTTTGTATACATTAAATAGTTCAGTTTCTCCAGTATAGCATACCAGGAACAAACATGCACTACTACAAAAGCAGGTACTGTAGATGCACACCTATTTTTTATCTTTTTTAAAAAAAAATCTACTTATTGTGGGTAATGCAAGGAAAATCTTATTCTTTTGCGTTCAAGTTCCTCTAATACTTTCTTACCCTCCCACAGTATCATGTCAGACAACTGGGTGCTCTGAAGTAGTTTTACATCCTTTGGTAACAGATCCTGTATAAACCACTGTTAGAGACCAGATACTTGAACACAGAGACTTCTGATTCGTTTTAGTATGAAAATTCTTATACACTTCTACCCCGATATAACGTGACCCGATATAACACGAATTCGGATATAACGCGGTAAAGCAGCGCTCCGGGGGGGCGGGGCTGCGCACTCCGGTGGATCAAAGCAAGTTCGATATAACGCGGTTTCACCTATAACGCGGTAAGATTTTTTGGCTCCGAGGACAGCGTTATATCGAGGTAGAGGTGTAATTTCTCACAATATAGCAGGAAAATGACAAATTCCACTGCAGTGACACCAACAGACACATACTGGAAGCAGCAGCTTTCAGGGAATCAGTAGCGGAGCATCGGGAATGTTAGGACCAGATTGTGTTAACTTGCCACTTTTTCTTATAGTCCCACAAGCTTGTTCTTTTAGAATGCATCACAAGGAGCCTGTTTTCATGTGGCTGAATAGGATGATAAAGGAAAACCCTACTTAAAGCGTTAGCAGTTATTTCTGTGTTCTCAAATACATGGTCAACTTAAATCAGATCAAATGCTGGCACTTTGATCCACAATCCATATATAGCTGATGTTTAGATGTACAGCAAGCACATGTTATATTTAACCTGCTGCATAAGGGGACAGTAAAAATTATGTGCTCATGGAAGAACATAGCTTCAGAGGTATTATCAAGTTGTATGCTTTTGCCTTCATATAAATGCTATCTTCAAAAATAAATTTTCATTAAAGAGGTAACCTGCAAAAGAAAAAGTAGGCTTGTTTGTCCCAGCCTCCCACCTTTTTCCCCCTCCTTATGGTCTAGGTCTATTTAGACTATAAACTCTTTTGGACAGAAAATGTTTCTTTCTCTGTGTCTGTACAGTGCCTACCACCCTGAAAACACAAACACACACAAAATAATGTCAGGTTTCAGAGTAGCAGCACAAAATAATGTGGTCTGAAGTTTTTTTTTGGGGGGGTAAAAGCCTGGTTTGCTACTTAGGAAGAGACTATGGTGCCTGGAGAACTAGTGAAATGGCAACACAAAAAAAAAGTCAAGAGATTGAAAGCTGAGCAAATGCAAGGTAACGAGATTTTCCATCAGGCTATTTAAAACGCTTTATTGTTTATGTTAGCACCTATTGAACTCAAGGTAATGATTTGTGTCACAGGCATGGCTAGAGGCCTCAGATGAGACTGGGGGTCTCACTGCACTAGGCACCGTACATACATATAATAAGAGACAGTTCCTGCATCAAAGAATTTACAATCTAACACTAGACAAAGGATGGGAGAAAGGAAGTACCATCACCCCCATTTTACAGATACGGAACTGAGCCACAGAGAGGTTAAGTGCCTTGTCCCAAGTCACACAGGAAGTCTGTGGTAGAGCTGGGAATCGAAACCAGATCTCCTGAACAATAGTCGAGTGCCTTAACCACAGACCGTCTTTCCTCTTCAGCTACAACGCATATGGAGTATTTGTGACAGGGTGTCTTTGTTAAAGATTCAATGCTCCCATCGCTTTAATTAGGTCACACTGAACATCTCAGATTGACAAGAAATTCCTCCAGCAAAACCAGAGAAAATCAGAATTCATATTTCTAAGGTAAAATTAAGTGTTTTTGGGGGAGGGGAACCCCCCCAAAATTTTAGGTCTACATCAAAAGAAGCAAGAAAGGGCAGCCCACACAATTTTATAAAATCCATTGAAGGCTTCCTTTAAGCAGATGTCAATCATTTCCTTCAAAAAACAAATAATACGTTGTGTGCTGTAAAATTAACAGGTGTGTGTCTTTCCTACGATCAGCGAGTGAAAGCACAAATTAATACCCACTTCCCCAACAGCCCCTCTGGGAAAGGCTACTGAGGACATCCATCATTCACACGCAGGCTATATTTCAATATTACATGGAGCATGTTATTGGTAACACCAGCAGCTCTAAATCATTCCATAAAAAATACGTTTAACATAATTATTTTTAATTTTGTCATGAATGGTGTGGGGGAGTTTACAGATGTAGTGGTAACATACCTGAGAAAATAATTTAAGGTATAGAACACATCCTTAACTCTCTGGGCCTCAGAGCTGCCCTCTGGGTGGAGGTAGAGCTGTAAAAACTGTACAGTGCTTTGTTTGTGAACCGCCCTCTGTAGTTCAGCGCACAGTGGTTGGAAACATACCAAGTCCTATGGGTTTGTCTGAAAGTTTAATTTCGATGAACTCCAATTGCAAAGGGGAACCTTCCTTCCCCCAAAAGAGGCTCCTTTTTTATCTTCAGACCCTCCTGTAGAGCTCTTAAAGGTGGGGAGAGGTCTTGAGGCTTGTGGCTGGCAGGAGCAAGGAGTAATTGTTGGATAAATGGATGGAGGCCCATTGCAGGGAGGCAGGGTTCACAAATGTTGTAGCTGTGCAAGCATACTTTGCTTGTGTCTACAGAATATTGAACTAGGGTGATGTCTGAATGGAATCCGTGCAAATGTTTCACCCACACCTTTGCTTTCAGTTTCATAGACAGAACACAAACCAATACCAAGTTTGTTTTTCTGAGACATGTGTGCGTGTGATTGTGTGTGTAAATACATTCATTATGGGCTCAACATTGTAAAGTGCTGAGCACTCTGGCCCCAAACCAGCGAAGCACTAACAACATACTTCACCTTAAATGTGTGAGTAGGCCCATTTATCACATGGCATTACTAACATGCTTTAGTCTAAGTGCATACTTAAATTCTTTGCTAGACTGGGGTCACAGTGGCCATCATCTTCAGATCTGAATCCTTCTGGGCCAGTATCAAGGGCCCTTGTATAATACAATTAGATGATGGTATAAGTGGCTATTTTAAAAAAGTTATTAGTTTTTAATTATATTCCAGAATCTAAGCTTTCATTTAGGAAAAAAATGAAGTTTCTAGCCCTTCAGTTGTGAAAAAACAGTGGAAATGAACACAGCAACATTTGCTTGAATTTGCTGACAGCCTGAAACAATAGGTTTGGAGACATGAATCTGTCCATTCACCACAATGGGTGTTAACTCTGAAAGTTAATTATGACAATTTAAATGTTGGCACTATTTCTGATTTTAGTCCTAACATCAAGCTAATGTGCTTATCCGCCACTGTATAGATACTGGTTTAGATGTAGCATGGCAGAATGCCTTTGTCAAGGGCCTGCTTGGATTGGGAAAGAGGAATTAAATTTCCTCTTCTTTTGAATTTAAAGGAGTGCTACATTCCCCTCTTATTTAAAGCCTTTGGATTACAAAACCAAACAAAACTGTCTTCCAAGTTCCCCAAAACACCAACTGTCAAAACCTTCAGTTTTCCTCCCTGGCTATTTCTCCAATGCAGTTATTGGTATTCAATAGAATAAGACAATGCAGCACACTGAAACTTGAAAATTAGCATGAAAAGCTATAATTGACTGTAATTCAAAAATGATACTGTATTGATTAGACTGGACTAGGGAACAGAGCAGTGTCACATAAAGCCAAAGTTTCTACTGTAAAATTTAGGTCTAATGTGCCACACTGAATCAGGGCTGCCATTCTGTGACTCACAAAAGTTAAATGCCATAACTTATTCTTCAGCACCACTATCTTGCTACTGCACTAAAAAACCAGTGCTCTTGCGAGTGGTATTATAAATGTTAAAGGAAGTACAAGTACACTTACTTTTTGTCTGCTCCACTTAAGAGTTGTGGCAGGGCTTCCAAAGCTTGCTTAAAACTTGAGCTGTAATGCAAACATATTTAATTTTTCCCAGGTATAATAGCTCTCTCTCACAGCCTCCCTCTGTATCTCCATGAATACACACTTCAATTTATGAAATGTTTTGACTGAGCTAAATTAACACATTATCAACTCAACACCTCAGGCTTATGTATAATTTGAACATAGCCAGCCATAGGCTAAGGTAGACTTCTAGCCTGAGGAAATTCCACAGCCACTGAAAATACCTGATACCAGAT
This sequence comes from Emys orbicularis, assembly GCF_028017835.1. NCBI lineage: Eukaryota > Metazoa > Chordata > Testudines > Emydidae > Emys > Emys orbicularis. The sequence continues at coordinate 121,314,419 of NC_088684.1, forward strand.
AAACCCTGGAGACTGACAGCAAAAATATTCATGCTGAACACAGTCGCTGTGAGGGGCCATAGAGGAAGAGGCAGTCTCCAAAATAACTGGTCTTAGTCATTTATGGTGCTATAGACAATAGTTAACAATCTGAATTCCACCCAGAAGTGAACAGGAATAAAATGAAGAGTACAAAGTACAGATGTATATGCTCTCACTGGCTTGCTGTACTTAAGAGACAGGCCATTCCATTCTATACTAGCTGAACAGCTGACTGGCATTCCAAGAGTCCTACATAGAGGGTGTTACAGTAGTCAAGTGCTAAGTTGACAGAGCTGTAGGTAACAGTGTCAAAATCTGCATTCAAGTCGGAAGGGTACATTTTGGCCAACAGAAGATGAACAAAGGTATTTCTGGCCATTACTTCTAGTGGGGAGTCCAGGAACCAGGAGGAGCCTAATGAGACCCAGAGACTGTGAATGACTTTGTTTTGATTGCAACAAGCAGCATTTTCATCTTATCCAATCTGTGTTTATGCCAAATTGTTTTCATCCAGATCCCTATCTCTGCCAGACACTTGGAGAGTGGGGAAGCAATACTCCCCAAATTAGATGAAAAGATACTGCTCAAAATCTGATAATAAAAGTAACAATACTTCCCATTATCAGAGATGAGTTTAATAACAGAGTATTCATTGTTTGAAATTAATTTGAAATAAAATTTCTTTCAACAAATATTTAAACTATATGTAGTGTTTTTTTCATATTTATCAGGCATTTCATTTTAAATCAAGAGCACAATCTACTTAGCATCTTACTTGCTTTCTGGTGTTAGGTATACGGCCACAGCATCTCTCAATGCACAGATTTCAAGCCTTGCCTAGAGACAGAATGTAACCATTGTTACAAATTTAAAACATTCTTTGGTTAATTAAACATATATGTCACAAAGCCTCTCGCCTGTTTTCAGAAGTAAAATATTACTGCACACTGCAACTTTAAGCAGCCTTAACTTCAATAACTTGTTTCCTGTATTTCTGGTTACCACTCTGCCATGTCAGTTAGGAAGTGCTACAGGAACTATTACAGATTTGTGAAATTGAAGTCAAATTGTTTATCCAATCACTATGTAGTTGTCTCCAAACAAAGAGCGGTCTCCCAGTAACAGTACCAAAGCATGAACTCTGGTGCTCTTTTTCTGCTTTTTCCATGCTTTTCTACGTTTAGCTATTGCTTTCTACAGGGCAAGACTAGCACCTTACAGCACAGCTTGGCCAGAGAGGAAGAAAACACAAGAGAACAAAAATCGGTTAATACACATTTTAATCTGGGTTTTGCTGCTGAATTTTCTTCTTCAGATGAGGAAGTAGATGGTTCTGCTCCACTTCTCTCATCTGTCACTTCGCTGAGTATACAGGCTTGGGGATTTTGCCTCAGCAATGTACCTGTGTGTCAATTTCCAGCTAAGCAGGCTACGATGGAAAATGAAGTTTGGGTACATTTCCGAGGTAAAAGTGAATCAATCAGGGTTTAAGAGATTTTCTTTGCTCTCATTGAAATCATTTCCATCATGGATTTTATGTGAAGATGGTAACACCATGAATTTGATCAATACTTAAAAAAAATCCCATTTACACATTTCTTTCTAGAAATGGATTAGAGCCACAAACTTCACCATAATTCACAATCAGCTTTTGTTCAGCCCATTACAGAGATTCTGGTGGATCCAATCATGAAATGCAGAGACTGATCCAAACTTAACCAAAGTTAATATAACCACGTCAACTTTCTAATTAAGCTTTTTAAACTCTAACATACATATTTATTTTCAACTGTAATGAAGGCTTTTGTTTGGGAATATTTTATACATATATCATACATACAGAGTTTTTATTTTCCCCTGCTAGATAGGCAGCCAGCATAGATTTGTGCGTTAAGGGTGCAGGACTTCCTGGCAAGCATTAGGATTTAGCTGACCACCAATTTTATGTTAAGGAGAAAGGTTTCTCTTGTAGGAAAATGGCAAGCAAAGATGGGCCTTCTCAACTTCCTTGAACATCTTGTAGGTTCTTTCAGGATGAATGGGTTAGGATTTTTGAGAGCTGGGTGCCTTAGGCGCTTTTAGACCCTGGTTCTGCCACCAATAAAATGTTGAGTTCTTGGGTTTTAATGTAACACTAAGTTGTGTAGTTTTGTTTCAGTTTTAAGAGGCAAAAGCCCACTGTGGTAGTGGCACATTATCAGAAGCCATAGTTTATGCCGAACGTCAAGCACAAGGCTGGGGAGTGAGTGAAGCCTGGATATGTAGGGGGTGGCTGGATTAGGGGAATGGCTGTTAAATACAGATTGAGGCATCTCTTGTCAAAGCTCAGTTCTTTCCACAGAGAATGGGTATTATTGAGCAGTTTGGTCTGGTCCATATCCTACTGGTTTTGGTACAATCAGTCTATCAATAGTGAGGGTTGATTATGGCCAGAATGATAGAAAGGGACCACAACTGACAAATTTTTCTGCTGGGAGAGACAATTCTTTCAGTTATGGGTTCAGGGAGTGAGTTCAATAAAAGGTGGGCTACTTATTCAACTCAAAAATTAATTGTGTAGAGCCTTTATTTACCAACTTTACCCGGCTGTGACAAGAAGTCCTTCCCACATGAATTCTCCTTCAAATGCTATTCTACTAACAGTACTTGGAAAGTATTACAAATATATTTAAAATCAAAACTGTACATAAGGTTTATAATATGGTGGGATTTAATATTTACATTTCCCCACACCAGATGCCAAGACTGCTGGAGAGAATATGAAATGGCAGCTGGTAGTTCCTGCAAGTCCTAGAGAGGCTGTATGTCAGAGAAAGTGCCTGTTGAGTCAAAGGGAGCTTTCTTTTTTCTTTAGACTTCTCTAGAACTAGTTCAAACTAATGGAGCAATCAGAAGTGAGCAGGGCAGTGTTAAAATATCTGTTTTACCCACGGATTGGTAAAGTGCCACCACTTCCATGGTATGAGTTCAAATCAGGCACTGCCACAATCTGAAAGACCCTGCCACACAGTATAGGTCATTTGTTTAAAAAAATCATAAGCTTGATTTAAAAACAAAAACCAAATATTTGAATGTAGTCCTGAGACTTTGCATTTAATAACATTATACAACTATTGTGAGTAAACTCCTCATCCCTCCAAAATCCCGTTTGGAAAATATGCACAATTAATGGTAGGTAAACTACCAGAATGCTCATGTATGCCAATATGGAACACAAAGCTCCTTTGTATCAGACCACTGTGGATTACATCAGATCACATTTCGGTCTCAAATATTTCCTTCTCTCCTTGTCACATTTGTATTTAATACATTTACATGTAATTACATTTTAAATATACACTAGTTAATTCCACCCTTGTAATTTCACTAGGCTATGGAGTCTTCTGCTCCAATTAAGTTTAATTGCTAACTAAAAAGCATAACTAGTCTATGGACCTCCTCTTTAAAGGTTAAGTTGATAATACTCTACATTGTATCTTCATTACTAAGAGTGTAATATATTTTTAAAAATAAACCCATTTTCGTTTAGATTTTCAGTTGCTTTAGAATTCAAAAATAAATCTGAAAGAACAGTAAGATGGGTGTTGGCTGCAGATTTCTATTCCTTTTATCTGCATTATTAAGAATGGGTTTTAAAAGCTAAACATGCTTTTTAAATACAAGACATGGAAGAATAGAAGTAAAACCCGAATATGAAGATATTTTAAGATGCACAATTGACTGGACTACAAACAATTCACAGACCATATATAGCTGATAGGTATTCCTCAGTCAAAAGATTCAAAAGCATTGACTTAAGAGGTTTGTCTGAGTAAGAACTATTGGATCTGATTCTATGAAGAATGTGATTAAACCATGTCTTCTATAAATATTTTGCTAATGACGCACCAGGGTTATAGTTATTTACAAAACCCTAAGAACTTACCCTTCCTTGAACCTCATTGGGAATCTTAATTTCACAAGAAAAGCACTCAAAATAAATTGTTAGAAACAAGGGGGGGAATAGCTCAGTGGTTTGAGCATTGGCCTGCTAAACCCAGGGTTGTGAATTCAATCCTTGAAGGGGCCATTTAGGGATTTGGGGCAAAAATCTGTCCGGGGATTGGTCCTGCTTTGAGCAGGGGGTTGGACTAGATGACCTCCTGAGGTCCCTTCCAACCCTGATATTCTATGATTCTCTGAATGGGCCAGCACACATTCCCACCCACCTCTGTTTATTTAAAATACTCTGGTCACAGTTCATTTGCTCATTGTTGTTAGTACTGGTTCATCTAATCTGAAATGGGAATGGCAAGACTTTTGATAAATGGATCTTTAAGACCTTCTTTTAATGGTAATTTTTGCAAGTGTTTCCATAGTGATGTCATTTTGCAGATATTTTGCAGCTATGCCTTCCTCTGGAGTCGTACAATACAGGAAATGTTTTTATTCTCTCTCCAAACAGTGGAATAATATACCACTATGACACATCACTACACTGACCTTTCCACACTAATACCAACAGATTTAAAAACAAGCTATAAAATACAATTAAAAACATTATTAAAACCAAAATCTTTGAGGACAAAAATAAGAACACAATAAAAATATTTAATCAGCTGCTGTAAAATAATGGGTAAAAATATAACTTCTACAACAGCTGTTTGTTGCATTTGAGTACAAACAGGCTATTACGCTACAGTCCAATAACAATGGGGAATCTCTCTCTCTCTCACTCTCTAGCTACAGTATTTCCAATTTTCTCAACTCAGAAATAGAAACTCAGAGTCTTTATCTACCTGTAAAGCTCCATTTTTACTGAACGATGACACACACTGCATCAGTCGACTTAGTTCTTCAGCAACAGATTCCACAATCCTTGACAGTACTCGAGGCACTAATTCCTTAGAGATGGTGAATACCTGCAGGTTTTAAATCAGAGCTATGAATTGGGTATCTGTATTAATATTTATATTGCATCTTAGTATGGACATGCAAAGAGTTAACCTTGATTGCATGTTTCGTTGCTTTTCCCAGAAGCACCTTATCTTCTTCCCACTGCTCAGCCAGTTTGTTCCACCTGTTATGGCTTGTCATAAACCTAGACTGAAAACTCTCTTGGACTGTCTTTTTTATTACTTGCTTGTATAACACTGAGACCAACGGTGCCTGGATTCCCAATTAGGGTCCATAGTTGCTGCCATAATTCAATTTAATAATAATACAAGATCCACCTCCTAAGAAGCTTACAAAATAATAGAGTAATAAAACAAAAAGATAGTCAGGCGCCAAAATGAGATCAAACAGTGTCAGAGTTCTGAAGCTTGGCAAAATAGTCAGTTTTAAGGAGAGATTTAAAGACAGTAAGAGACTGTTAGTGCACTGGAAGAGGGATAATGTCTCAGATAATTAGGAGAGAAAATTGGGCAGAACACGGGGCAAGAGGTGGGTAAGAGGAAATGAGATTGAGTTGTGTTAAGCCTTGACGATGAAAATGAGGAGCAGTGTGGATTACATGTGGAAAAGAGAGGGGAAAGAAAAAGGGATGGTGATTTGAGGAGGAAGTGATGTGATCAGAGTCATGGGGAAAGATGATGATTTTGGCTAGAAATTTCATTATTCATTTATTCAGATTTCTTAAAAAAACAAACAATCAACAACAAATGATTGGGTCACACTTTTACTATAGGACCTTTGCTTTATGCGAAAGTTAGGAGCGTGTCTGACTTGACAATGAAAAACTGCTTTATAGAAATGCATAATCAGTGGAAAATATTTAGAGAAACACCAGTATGTGGATGAGTAAAACTCAAATATGAATTTAGGAACCATACCCGATTTTTCACGATATATGTGAGAGTGATGTGTCATGGATTTCACAGACTAGACAAACAGTAACATAACAGATTTGCACTACAGCCACGGCATGCTGACCACACATATGCTGGCTATCAGTCACTCACCTACGAGTTCAAATAATCATCTTGCTTTTAACTGCTTTGACCCACAAAAGCCAACAATTTTGGTCACATACAGAGAAAAATGGTAAAAGCAAAATGGGAAAAAGCCATTTCATGCAGGTGTTGCTGAGCAATACAACACAAGCATACCAAGAAAACGGTCAAAGCCTTCTACTAAGAGGAAACTATTTGTTCCCACAATGGCCATTCTCAACATTACTTGTTAGAACTCAGGAAAAAAATTCTCAGCCATAGTAAATCACCACATTTTTGCAAAAACTATACTTATTTTGGTTTCAGTTCAAATTTGACTTTTTAGTTAAAGGAACAATTTTTTTCACCTCGGAACCTGCTTATTGCACAGTTGATGGTTAACTATTGTTGTTTAAACTACAAAAATCAGCAGTGTTGCTAGCAAAATCTAAGACTGAGCCAGATTGGCAAAATTTCAGCAGAAAACAGTGTTACTCTTGTGGAAATTGTAAAATTTCACACCAGTGATCAAATTCACATACTTCAGCAAGTACTTGCGAAAATGTCATTTCACACATAGAAATTCATGCGGCAAAACTTAACACGGGAAAATCAACTAGCATCCAATTCAATAGGGTATTTATGCATGTACCCTAATTTTAAGCACAAGTAGTCCAAATGAAGTTAATGAGACAACAAACTTTTTTAAGGTAGTCATATGCTTAACTCCCTGGCTGAATCAGGACTTTAATAATTATACCTACTTAAAAGGACACAGCCAAGTTAAAAATCATTTTAAAAATGTCCTTACTTGTGTTTATTAAAAACAATTTAGATTATTTTAACTGAATTTAAAAGAAAAATCTAACTTATTTTGTTTGTTCCTTTCATGTAATTTACTCATCCTGGAAAATGAAAACAGACTAATCATTTTCACTGTGGTTTATAGTTATGTTAACTCCTTCATTCTTAAGTACTGGCACAATGCTGCAGTATTTGTGCTACATACACTGAAGGTAAATACCTGCATCAAAACAAAAATCTGTTTTAATTGGAATTCCAAAAGCCATGAAAATATTTCAATTAGCATTAGTCTCTCTAATTAAAGAAAATATTAAAAGGAGTCTAAAATACTCAAAAGCCAATTTTAAGCAAGTAAAGAGGGTCTAAAGACTGAACAGTGTTATTTGTGCTATGTGAAAGAATGGTTTTGGTAATATTAATGAGAAAATACTTTTTGTGATGGCGAGGGATGGGATTATTTAGAACAGGTGCTATAGCTTAAGTACTGTAGAAAATTCCTGCAATAGTCTATTTACACTTAGGTATGCATCTGGAAGTGTGCAGCTCTGCAAATAATTATTTCAATTTTCATCAGTATTTCACGCTTACTTTTTTAACATACACTCCTCCTCTCTGTTGCAAGCCATGGCCCATTTTGGGAGTCCAGATGCTACATATCCGCGGTTCCCAAACTGGGGTAGTGCCCTCAGCAGATGGGGTTGTGGGTCCAACAGGTCAGATTCGGTTCACAATCTGACGCTGTCTGCCCCCAAACACGTCCGGACTTGCTCCACAGGTGCCACACCAGGAGACCGCTATTTTGATCTACAAAATGGTGACCTCTACAAAGTGCGACCTTACACCTATGGTGTGTGTGAGGTCACTCTATGCAGAGATCATCATTTTGTAAAACAGCAGCTTCCTGAGACAGTATTTGTGGAGCAGGTCCAGACACGTTGGCTGTACGGAGGTGGTTGTATGGATGCCATTTAACCATTTGCACCATCTGGCTGTGCCAGCATCCAGGGGAGGGAGATTTGAATCCAGAAGATACTTATCTATGGGCAGCAGTTTTACCACAAGAGCATCCTCTCTGCTTGAGTCAGTAGGAGTCTGTGCTAGCTTTTTCTGAGATGGGAAGCTGCAGTGGCTTGTAAGCTCCTTAAGACAGGGCCCATATCTTCTTTTATGCCACCGTAAGTATCCTGTTAGTACTCGATAAAGAATCATTGTAAATTGCTGTCTCTGTGCTGTAAGTTATTGGCTGATAATGAAATTATTTGGCCTCCCAGACACGTGATGACTGAGCATCTCAGCCAGATGGAGTAATGGTTTGCATCCTTTTTCCCTGACCTTGTACTTATAAAGTATGACTGGGTGTGAAACCTGTTTGCAAGCCTCATGCCATGGATTTGCCAGCAGCTGAAATTGAACAGCTCATCGAAATTTCCTGCGATTGATTCTTGGGAGTAACATATGCCCAATTTTCTCTCCCAGAGTTCTGGGTTCACCGTCAAGAATGAATATCCTGCACTCTCAACACATGCATTGAAACTGATGGTGCCATTCATGAGCACATATTTGTATGAAGCTGGATTCAGCACATTTGTGTCCATCAAGTCTCAGTATCGATCTGCCCCTAATGTCACAATTAGATTAGATATGCAATTTCTACTACATGGCCGGATTTAGAGAAGCTGTGTTGCAACACACAAGTCCATGTGCTCACATAAGAGAGCACTAACTAAAATTCTTTGGATTCCTTGGTTGTTACGTTGCTTTGTTGTTGTCTGGGTCACAGGAAACAGAAAGTCTCAAAATGGGGTCATGCAGGCAAATATATACTATGCATCCACTCCAGATTTTCTATTTGTGCTTGATGAATTTCCATGCAACATGATGTATGTTTTCCCGCTCAAGCAGCACATGTTCAACACTTCCCCCACACTCCCATCTCTTGAAGCACAAACTAACTCAGTTCATAGAAAGAGCACTGTATTTTTTTAAAACATACACGGAAAGAGAAGAATTGAGTTTTATACTTTGACTTTCCTCTTTTTCAGATTGTTGAAAGAAAATAAAAAGCACACACCAAGGATTTGTCTCCAGAGGGAGTTATTCCAAAACAGCTACCCCTGATTAACTCCACATGTGGATACTTATTCCAGAACAAGAGTACCTTATTTTAAATTAGTTTAAACCATACTAATTTGGAATAAGGCACTCTTATTTACTCTTAGCCCTGATCTACACTACGAGTTTAGGTCGAATTTAGTAGTGTTAGATCGATTTAACCCTGCACCCGTCCACACGACGAAGCCATTTTTGTCGACTTAAAGGGCTCTTAAAATCGATTTCTGTACTCCTCCCCGACGAGGGGATTAGCGCTGAAATCGACCCTGCTGGGTCGAATTTGGGATAGTGTGGATGCAATTCAATGGTATTGGCCTCCGGGAGCTATCCCACAGTGCTCCATTGTGACCGCTCTGGACAGCACTCTCAACTCAGATGCACTGGCCAGGTAGACAGGAAAAGCCCCGCAAACTTTTGAATTTCATTTCCTGTTTGGCCAGCATAGCGAGCTGATCAGCACAGGTGACCATGGAGTCCCAGAATTGCAAAAGAGCTCCAGCATGGACCAAATGGGAGGTACTGGATCTGATCGCTGTATGGGGAGACGAATCCGTGCTATCTGAACTCCGTTCCAAAAGACGAAATGCCAGAATATTTGAAAAAAATCTCCAAAGGCATGAAGGACAGAGGTTATAACAGGGACCTGCCGCAGAAATGCGAGAAGCCTACCAAAGAACCAGAGAGGCAAATGGCCGCTCCGGGTCCGAGCCCCAGACATGCCGCTTCTATGATGAGCTGCATGCCATTCTAGGGGGTGCCCCTACAACTACCCCACCCCTGTACTTCCCTCCTCTCCCACCCCTCCCGGGCTACCTTGGCAGTTATCCCCTCATTTGTGTGACGAATTAATAAAGAATGCATCAATTTGAAACAACGATGACTTTATTGCCTCTGCAAGCGAAGATCAAAGGGGGGGAGGGGAGGGCGGTTGGCTTACAGGGAAGTAGGGTGAACCAAGGGGGCACGTTTTCATCAAGGAGAAACAAACAGAACTTTCACACTGTAGCCTGGCCAGTCATGAAACTGGTTTTCAAAGCTTCTCTGATGTACAGCGCACCCTGTTGTGCTCTTCTAACTGCCCTGGTGTATGACTGTGTGTAATCAGTGGCCAGGCGATTTGCCTCAACCTCCCACCCCGCCATAAATGTCTCCCCCTTACTCTCACAGATATTGTGGAGCACACAGCATGCAGTAATAACGATGGGAATATTGGTTTCGCTGAGGTCTAACTGAGTCCGTAAACTGTGCCAGCACGCTTTTAAATGTCCAAAGGCACATTCTACCACCATTATGCACTTGCTCACCCTATAGTTGAACTGCTCCTTTCTACTGTCCAGGCTTCATGAGCCATGGGAGCAAGGGGTAGGCTGGGGTAGGTGCGACCGCGCGGTGCTGCCGACTGGGAGAGCAGCCTGAGGCAGAAGCCTCCAGCTGGCATGATATTCCAGGCAGGACTGAATCTCCATTAGACAAAACTTAAAGAAGAGAATGACCTGGAGTCATTCCCATTTTTGTCCAGGCGCCCCCGACCGACCTCACCGAGGCCGGCCAGGAGCACCCATGTCTGCCCAGGCGCCCCCGACCAACCTAACCGAGGGACGACGATGACGGCTAGCAGTTGTATTCTACCATCTGCCGTCCGCAAGGCAAGGCAAGGCAAGGCAAGGCAATGCTGCTGTGTAGCACTGCAGTACCGCGTCTGCCAGCAGCACCCAGGAGACATATGGTGACAGTGAGCTGAGTGGGCTCAATGCTTGCTGTGGTATGTCGTCTGCATGGGTAACCCAGGAAAAAAGGCGAGAAACGATTTTTTGCCGTTGCTTTCACAGAGGGAGGGAGGGGCCTGACAACATGTACCCAGGACCACCTGCGACAATGTTTTTGCCCCATCAGGCATTGGGAGCTCAACCCAGAATTCCAATGGGCGGCGGAGACTGCGGGAACTGTGGAATAGCTACCACAGTGCAACGCTCCGAAAGTCGACGCTAGCCTCGGTACTGTGGACGCACACCGCCGACTTAATGCGCTTAGTGGGGACACACACAATTGACTGTATCAAATCGATTTCTAAAAAACCGACTTCTATTAAATCGACCTAATTTCGTAGTGTAGACATACCCTTAGTGTGCTTTGACCTACCCTGTTTTGAAACAGGAGTAGATTAAAGTGCACTAGGGAACTTTTTGGGCATGACAGCAGGATCCACACAGACAGTTAGGATAGCAGCAGGATAGCACAAAGTAGACTTACTTCCCAGTTTGCTGCGTACTAACTGTTCACATAGGTAAACCAAATTTAATCCATACTAATTCAGAATAAGGCACTCTTATTCCGGAATAAGAGTGTCTACACCTAGAATTAATCAGGAATAGTTAATCCACTTTAAATTCACACGCTACTTTATTCTGGATTCTCTTTCAGGGTAAACAAGCCCTACAATTTGATATATGGTGTTACTGATGGAAGTTTATACAATTTTTAACCACCCCCACCTCTTTAATAAAATCTGTATTTAAACACGTAAATAAAAGTGGCCTGATTTTCAGAGTGCTCATTTCCAATGAAGTCAGACAACTTATTTTGTTTGACGCTTGTAATAATGTGAATAATCTAAAGTTACCTCACCTCTGCATGCACAGCGATGATATTCACTAATGCTTCTTTCAAATAGTTTCTGACACCTAAAACAAAACAAAAAGGGCAGTCAATCACTTTCACTGTGTTATCTTGACAGAGCTAAGATATTCTACTGTTCAATTCTACTGTTTAATAGTAGCCTTTTTCTTTTCATTTCTTTAACTAACACATTTGCAATGATAGAGGCAGAAAGAGAAAGTTCCACAGCCACACCACCACAATCTATTTCCTTTTTCAAAATCAAATGGAGAAAGGCACATTTCCTTACAGCAAAAGGTTAAAGAAGCCAGTAGGTTCCTGTTTCAGTATTCTTCTTCTTCTGTGTGACAGCCTGACTCTGATAACCTTTCAGTTTACCACAGATCCAATATTAAAAAAATAGAAAAACCCCTTAATCTAAAGGTCCTGTTGATACACATACAATATAGTATATTACATGTATAACAGGCAAGTGATGTTTTAAGAAGCGAACGTAGACAACAGGATTACATAGCTTGCAACCAGAAGATCTCATTCCTATTTCTTTTGCAGCTTCTTTGATTGTGAAATATTATCATAAATGGAAATAAGAATTCTTGTTTCTATGGAAGTGGTTTTAGAAGATATTACTCATAACAATTTGTAGCAGATGTTATGCTTATATAGGAGAAGTTTCTTTGGGGAAAAGAGTTCAAGCAAGCAGTTTATTTTCTAACAAAACTTTTACAGTAGCATATAAAATATTTGTTCAGTAAATCTAGAGTATCAGAACAAATCTGGTTCTTTGTGTATCTTGCTTTGCAAGCAATGGCAACATAGGGACTATTTTTTGTTTAAGGGTAGTTAATTTGCAACATACAGGCAAGCAGAATCATTGAAAGCACAAAAGCAGTAGAGAGAGAGAAGGGGTAGATGTACATGACCGGCCAGATTCTGATCTCGTTACACTAGCATAAATCCAGAGTACATTGAGCCCACACCAACTTCTTTGTACATACTCCAAATGTAACTGAGATCAGAATCTTGGAGAATATTGAGGCTCTACAGATTGTGAGTTACAATGGATATTAATATTGCTATTATAAAAGTTACATCAAAGATACACTTGTAATCAGTTTGTCTCATTTACTCCATCTTTCTTCAGCTACCTCAGTCATTATAGCACAGTTCTACTTTGAAAAGTGACTCTAAAAATGACATTGAGGGAAACAAAGTGCATTGTGTCTCAACTGTCATTTCAAGTGTACTCAGTTTATAAAATATATTTGTGTGTTTATTTTACTTGCAAATCCAGCTTGAGATTTAAAAATCAGGCTGCACTCTTTCCTTCCCATCAAAGCTAGTTCAAACACACCCAGAGTCCCTCTGGCACTCACCCCTGTAATCCTTATCACTCACAGCTTATTATTAAACATGTATTTTGTGTATATTTACAAATCTATAAATTTTCTCCATTATTCACAGCTGGACTGAGCTGAAAGGCTGAGAGGAGGCAGATACAGGACGGTTGGAAGATTAAGAGAAGAAGCAATGGCCTCCTGGGGCTCACCCCAGAGCAGCGGCTCCCCAGTTAAGATTTAGGGCTTGTCTACACTGGCAATTAACAGCGCTGCAACTTTCTCACTCAGGGGTGTGAAAAAACACCCCCGAGTGCAGCAAGTTGCAACTCTGTAAAGCGCCAGTGTAGACAGTGCACGAGCGCTGGGAGCTACGCCCCTCGTGGAGGTGGTTTTTTTAGAGTGACCATACAAGGCACGTTAAAGCTTTAGCATTGCCAGTGTAGACTAGCCCTCAGTCAGATGTATTTTTATGGTCCGTGACCTGTCCATGACTTTTACTAAAAATACCCCTGACTAAACTGTACCCTTAATTATGACCTTTGGTCACATCTGTATAACTCCACAGTCTTCAAATTATGCTTTGAATCACACGTGTGCAATACCATCGCTCTTAATGCATTTGCACCAGTATAAGGTAATCGATAACCTCTATAATCAAAACTTAGGAGACAATTATGTTAACTGGGCACTGGAAAGAACAATCACTCTTTGTTTGTTGGTTCTGAAAGATTAACAGGAATAAAAAGATATAACAATCTATTTATGTCACTAAAGTCAGTAGACAGGATTCAGAATACAGACAGGGAGCAGATCTGTTCAGGAAGAAGATTCCATTTTTACATAGTCATATTTAGGACAGAAGTATACTTCGATCTAATGATGTGCCTAGAAACAAAGGTCTTCTCATAAGCTCTATTAGGTAGAAGTGCCATCAGGCTTTTATTCATACCTCCACACATTCTCTTCCCTGAAAAGTTTTTCATTTAAACTAAACAAATAGGAAAAAAACAAAACAAAAACTGTAGTGCATTAAAGGTTTCCAAATTTTCAGAATTTTATCAAGCCCTCTCCATTTTTGCTCTTTATTACAAGGTGGAGCGGGGAAAACCCTGCAATACAAAAAGTTTTTATGATTTGTGAAACTGGCTGAAATAATATGTTCCTTGTAATTAGTAAACCAAAGTGGGGATATTACACAGCACTATCTGTACCCTGTCAAAAGTTCACAGGCTGATGTGAGATTGTGCCATATTCCCTTCGCCTCTTTCCCTCTTCATCTTCCTTTCCCTTCTCATCCCCTACTTTCCTTTCTTAGGGCTTAAATCCTCTGAGGGCTTAAATCCAGAAGAGGACAACGCAATCACATACCATCAAATATAGTCTGATGATTTAGCATACCACATCAGTTCTGCCTTAGGAAACCCACTAGCAAATAAAGAGGCAGACACATTTTTACAATAGATGTTGTCACTGATAACACTGGTCTACAATTTTTGAGAAGTCGTCTGCTTCAGAGATAAAATGTGCTATTTATTATGTATTTTGATGTGCTGAATTCAAATATGACAATTAAAACAACTGATTGGCTACTGTTTCTAAGATATTTAAGTTTTTACATTTTATGTCTATGTATATTGTGTAGATAGTAGAGTTTTAATCATAAATTGTAAACCTAGGTCTTTTCATGTGTTTATGGTTGCTTTACACGATAATATTTCACCTGTCCTGTTTATGTAACACTTTAAAAATCAGCAAAAGGGTTATATAAATAAAATTTATTATGAAACAAAAGGCAAAAAACTATTATGTACATAGTTTAGTCCTATTCAGTGTCTACTCGGCGCTTCTTGGCTTGTCTCTTGTATTCATTAAATGGAGCATCTCTTGTCACTGTCCAGCAATAGTCTGCAAGCATTGATGGGCTCCATTTGCCCTGATAGCGTTTCTCCATTGTTGCAATGTCCTGGTGAAATCGCTCGCCATGCTCGTCGCTCACTGCTCCGCAGTTCGGTGGAAAAAAATCTAGATGAGAGTGCAAAAAATGTATCTTTAGTGACATGTTGCAACCAAGGCTTTTGTATGCCTTGAGGAGGCTTTCCACCAACAACCTGTAGTTGTCTGCCTTGTTGTTTCCGAGAAAATTTATTGCCACTAACTGGAAGGCTTTCCATGCCGTCTTTTCCTTGCCACGCAGTGCATGGTCAAATGCATCATCTCGAAGAAGTTCACGAATCTGAGGACCATCAAAGACACCTTCCTTTATCTTAGCTTCACTTAACCTTGGAAATTTTCCACGGAGGTACTTGAAAGCTGCTTGTGTTTTGTCAATGGCCTTGACAAAGTTCTTCATCAGACCCAGCTTGATGTGTAAGGGTGGTAACAAAATCTTCCTTGATTCAACAAGTGGTGGATGCTGAACACTTTTCCTCCCAGGCTCCAATGACTGTCGGAGTGGCCAATCTTTCTTGATGTAGTGGGAATCTCTTGCACGACTATCCCATTTGCAGAGAAAACAGCAGTACTTTGTGTATCCAGTCTGCAGACCAAGCAAGAGAGCAACAACCTTCAAATCGCCACAGAGCTGCCACTGATGTTGGTCATAGTTTATGCACCTCAAAAGTTGTTGCATGTTGTCATAGGTTTCCTTCATATGGACTGCATGACCAACTGGAATTGATGGCAAAACATTGCCATTATGCAGTAAAACAGCTTTAAGACTTGTCTTCGATGAATCAATGAACAGTCTCCACTCATCTGGATCGTGAACGATGTTGAGGGCTGCCATCACACCATTGATGTTGTTGCAGACTACAAGATCACCTTCCATGAAGAAGAATGGGACAAGATCCTTTTGACGGTCACGGAACATGGAAACCCTAACATCACCTGCCAGGAGATTCCACTGCTGTAGTCTGGAGCCCAACAGCTCTGCCTTACTCTTGGGTAGTTCCAAATCCCTGACAAGGTCATTCAGTTCACCTTGTGTTATGAGGTGTGGTTCAGAGGAGGAGGATGGGAGAAAATGTGGGTCCTGTGACATTGATGGTTCAGGACCAGGAGTTTCATCCTCTTCCTCATCTGACTCAAGTGAGAATGATTCTGGTGCATCAGGAACCGGTAGTCCTTCTCCGTGGGGTACTGGGCGTATAGCTGATGGAATGTTTGGATAATGCACAGTCCACTTTTTCTTCTTTGACACACCTTTCCCAACTGGAGGCACCATGCAGAAGTAACAATTGCTGGTATGATCTGTTGGCTCTCTCCAAATCATTGGCACTGCAAAAGGCATAGATTTCCTTTTTGTGTTTAAAGCCATGTTTAACCACTGGCGAAGATTTGTTGCACAAGTGTTGCGGCATATGTGTGGGGCCCACCTCTTGTCCTGATCTTCAATTTTGCAGCCAAAATAAAGGTGATAGGCTTTCTTAACCATAGTGGTTATACTGCGCTTTTGTGATGCAAAAGTCACTTCACCACAAACATAGCAGAAGTTATCTGCACTGCTCACACAAGTACGAGGCATCTCTGCTCACTTTGGCTAAACAGAAATGTGTCCCTTTGCAAAATCAAACACTGACAAATAAGAGAGCATGACACTGTATGATTTCTAGAGCTGATATAGGGCAATTTGTTCAGCAGAGTGATGTAAGCTTCGTTATGATTGCATCATCCATGACTTCTAGGAATAACATGATGCAATTCATATCATGTATGATGCAATACCAGCTTCAGATTGCATCATTCATTGTTTTGCCTAAAAAGCAAGTACTGTCCAAACCCAGTCATAGATTTATTCATAGATCCAGTCAAAGATGTATTTTAGTCATTTCTGGTTTAAATTGAGATCCCTTCCCTTTATAACTCACTTATCCTCCGCCATTCCCAAGTCAAGGGTCGTATATACTGACCCAATAGCATATCTTGAAAACTAGAGCCAATCAACAATTTTAAGCATCATTTTCGTTCTCAGTGACCCAGAATTAGTAAAGTTTGATTACATTTATTTCAGAAGCATTTTGGCTGTACAGCAGTGTAATAATAGCTACCAGTGATATGGAAAAAGATGAAGAACGAATACGAGCCGCATCAAAGCACTGGGATTTAGGTCCCATCACACCATAAAGACTTGGGTCAAAAATGTATTTCTTTTTCATAAAGTATTTCTGAATTAAATTATACATTGCATTATTCAGAAGAACAGGCTGCATTAAGCAAAGACAAAGTTAAGAAGAAAATATACAGGATAGGTAGGCACAGTTGAGTTACGTGATCTCAGTACAAACTAGGGAAATGACATGGTGCTTGACAAATATTGTTAGCAACTGGTCCCCCTAAACCAGTACTGAAAATTTTCAAAGCTCTTATGGAAAGATGACAAACAGTTTTGCACCTCTTACACTAGTAAAGACCGTTTTCAATAGTTGTTCAAGGAGACTTGTTGTGACAACCACTGTCATCAATGAGTCAATTTCCAACCATACACAGAGCATGAGCAGTTACTAATGTAAAGGGGGCGCTCCTTTTCTTCTATTTCAAGAAGGATTTTTATTTTTCCATGTGGATACACAAAACCAAACAAATCAGGACCTGCAGGCATAATGAACAGCTACAGTATATTTTGAACAAAAATAAATAAATAAAAAAATTAAAAAATTAGAGTAATAGTTTTTATATCCCTGCAGCTTTTAATGAGCACCTTCATGGAAGCAAAGCATTAGGTTTTTTTTACTATAATTGATTAAAAATATGAGCAACATCATCCAACTGTAAATTTGTTAGAAAATTCTGTTCAGAAAGTAAAATTTCTATGTATAATGTATTTTTGTTCAGGTTTCTCCATGCCCGCAGCCCACACAATTATAGTTTTGGGATACCATGGCTGCCAATCCTATTATATAGCACTAAAGCATATGTACTGTATAACCATAGGTTGTAACTATTAGGCCAATCAAGTGAAATGTAACAACATTCTTAAATTTAAAACAGTTCTTATTTAGAGTATTGAGACATAACTTCCTATGGGAAGCAAGTCTAAGGGGAAAAACAATTGAAGACGGTTGGCAGTTTTTCAAAGAGACATTATTAAGGGCAAAAGAGCAAACTATCCCACTGTGTAGGAAAGATAGGAAGTATGGCAAGAGACCACCCTGGCCTATCTAGGAGATCTTCAATGATCTAAAAAAAAAAAAAAAAAAGAAGGTTGGTGGCAATTGGACGTCTAACATAGTGAATACCAGTGGAAAATGAGATAGGATCAGAAGAGGCTAAAATAGGGAAGGAACAAGTTAAAAATTACTTAGACAAATTAGATGTCTTCAAGTTGCCAGGGCCTGATGAAATGCATCCTAGAATACTCAAGGAGCTGACTGAGGAGATATCTGAGCCATTAGTGATTATCTTTGAAAAGTCATGGAAGACGCGAGAGATTCCATTAGACTGGAAAAGGGCAAATATAGTGCCCATCTATAAAAAGGGAAATAAGGACAACCCAGGGAATTACAAACCAGTCAGTTTAACTTCTGTACCCGGAAATATAATGGAGCAAATAGTGAAGCAATCAATTTGCAAACATCTAGAAGATAATAAGGTGATAAGTAACAGTCAGCATGGATTCGTCAAGAACAAATCATGTCAAACCAACCTGATAGCTTTCTTTGACAGGGTAACAAGCCTTGTGGATGGGGGGGGGGGGGGGGGAGGGGAAGAAGCGGTAGACGTGGTATATCTTGACTTTGGTAAAGCTTTTGATACTGTCTCACATGATCTTCTCATCAACAAACTAGGGAAATGCAACCTAGATGGAGCTACTATAAGGTGGGTGCAAAACTGGTTGGAAAACCGTTCCCAGAGAGTAATTATCAGTGGTTTCACAGTCATGCTGGAAGGATGTAACGAGTGGGGTCCCGCAGGGATCGGTTCTGGGTCTGGTTCTGTTCAATATCTTCATCAATGATTTAGATAATGGCATAGAGAGAAAACGTATAAAGTTTGTGGACTATACCAAGCTAGGAGGGGTTGCAAGTGCTTTGGAGGGTAGGATAAAAATTCAAAATAATCTGGACAAACTGGAGAAATGGTCTGAAGTAAATAGGATGAAATTCAATAAGGACAAATGCAAAGTACTCCACTTAGGAAGGCACAATCAGTTGCACACATACAAAATGGGAAACAACTGCCTAGGAAGGAGTACTGGGGGTCATACTGGACCACAAACTAAATGATGAGTCAACAGTGTAACACTGTTGCAAAAAAAGTGAACATTATTCTGGGATGTATTTGCAGGAGTGTTGTAAGCAAGACATGAGAAGTAATTCTTCCACTCTACTCTGCGCTGATTAGGCCTCAATTGGAGTATTGTGTCCAGTTCTGGGCATCACATTTCAGGAAGGATGTGGACAAATTGGAGAAAGTCCAGAGAAGAGCAACAAAAATGATTAAAGGTCTAGAAAACATGACTTATGAGGGAAGATTGAAAAAATCGGGTTTGTTTATCTGGAAAAGAGACGACTGAGAGGGGACATGATAACAGTTTTCAAGTACGTAAAAGGCTGTTACAAGGAAGAGGGAGAAAAATTGTTTTTCTTAACCTCTGAGAATAGAATGAGAAGCAATGGGCTTAAATTGCAGCAAGGGATTTAGGTTGAACATTAGGAAAAACTTCCTAACTGTCAGGGTGGTTAAGCACTGAAATAAATTGCCTAAGGAGGTTGTGGAATCTCCATCATTGAAGATTTTTAAGAGCAGGTTAGAAAAACACCTGTCAGAAATGGTCTAGATAATAATTAGTCCAGCCATGAGGCAGGGGACTGGACTAGATGACGTCTCAAGATCCCTTCCAGTCCTATGACTCTATGATAACACAATACTTTTCCACAGCTTCTGAATAAAAGGTGTTAAAGAATAACCAAATAAACCCTATTGTACAAATACTGTATATTCCACTCCCAGTGCCTTTAAGCTGCAAAATCTGTCTTGCCAGAATCCTAGCTGCCACGAGCAATTATTGGTACAATTACGTAATAAAAAACACACATTCCTGATAATGTTCTAAAGACATGCAGAGAAAAGCTGGTTGGGAAGATTTAAACAGACATGTAGGCAGTTTCAACCATACTTTGGCTGATAGAAACTTAAAAAAAAACCAACATCTTCCCATTTGGGGCCAACCACAGCAGTTTCGTACTGATGAAACATTTGGGAAGACAATCTATTATCTGTTAAATACAATTTTCCATGTTATGTCTTAAATAGTTTAGTTTGTGGCAAACAAAAACCCCCAGAAAGTTCACTTTTTAGAAGAAAGTTTAGCAAAGAATGTAAAGCTTTTGCAATGACTTGTACGAACTATGTGAAAAACAGAAGGGAAAGATTTGTGGTTCTGAGAAGTAACAGAAACTAAGCTTGCAGTCACACTCAATGGAGAGTAGTTCAGGAGAGAGTCAGATACAGTATTATCCTACCAAATGTACTGCACTTGGGTATACAGGTTTAGCTGTACTAGAACTATACCACTGAATCCTCCAAAAACAACCATAAAATGCACACAATATTGCATATAAAATCAATTGGGTTCTGAGAGTTGGGTTTTCCAAAAGTATTCAGCTAGTGTAAGTCTTCCACAAAAAACTGCTGAAAGGCAGAATTTGTGTGGAATGTATATGTGTATACAAGTTGTGCAAAGTTTTAAAGTGATCAAATAAACATGAAAATGTTGAGACTTTTATACATTTGTATGTGCAAGTTTAACACATTTTAAAAGAAAGCAACAAAAATCTGCATGCACCTGAACACACAGAGTATATATGAACTCGTCAGGACATTTTCTCTATCTGCATGCAGCAAGCTAGTTCTTCAAGTGTTCAAAGATATTCAAGAGTAAACTGATACAGAAAGAGGATGTGACCATCAAACATTTTAACCTCTTCCACAGCCTAGAAAACTCAAAGCTCAAAGAACTTTGAATTCAGCTAGGACAGCAGGAGCATACAGGAATTTTTTTTAACTCAGCCTAGATTTAACATATTTTAAATGTTTTAAGATTTGAGTTGCTTTAGAAATGATGTATAGTATTGGCACAATTAGGAGTTTTAACTCTCGTTTTCGTTCTCTCTTGCCAAGTGAGCCAGTCAGATCATATGCTGTGGGTCAAGTGGTGTGAGTAAAGAAGGGATTAAGGTGAAAAAGTTTTAAGAAAAAGTGGGTGGCATCCTTAAATAGTTTTGCTCACAGGTAGTAAACCATACTAGTGATGAAGGCTGATGTAATGTTAAAACTTTAGGAAGGAAGGTAGAGAAGAAAGAGAAGCAGTAGAGAAGGACCTTAGGGAAAAAAAATTACCTACCTTTTCGTAATTTATTGAATGCACACATACATTCTGCTGTAGATGTGTGTGCATCCTGTGCACAGTTGCTAGAAATTTCCCCCCTCAGCAATAACTGTCGGGGTAGTGTGAGCACCCTCTGGTGCCTTGCACCACTGCACGAGTGGTATAAAGGACCATGCTTTCCCCCCCGCCCCCAACCCCTCAGTTCCTTCTGGAAAGACTCCAATAGAGGGGAAGGAAAGCGGGTCAGGGAATGGACATGTGCAGCACATCTTGAAGAACAGTTACAGAAAGATAGATAAGCGTTTTTTCTTCTTCGGTGATTGCACATGTCCATTCCACTATAGGTCCATTCCATTCCCAGGCAGTTTGAACTGGAGGTGGGCGTGGAGTCTACTTGAACAGGGATTGAAGGACCACCTGTCCAAATCTGGCATCGTGTTTAGATTGATGAGAGATGACATAGTGAGAGGCAAACATATGGACTGACAACCAATTTGCTACCCTACAAACACCAGATATGGTTACATGAGCCAGAAAGGCTACAGAAGTTTGCCTGCAACCTGGATGAGCGAGCCACCATTTTACTGGAAGTGCAATATCACCCAATTGGTAGCACAAACTCAGCTAGAAATCCACGAAGAGATCCTCTGGATGGCCCTTTACTCTGTCTGAAACTGCATCGAAGAGCTGAGAAAAAGATCTGAAAGACCTAGTTCAATCCAGGTAAAAAGCCAAAGCTCTTCTAATGTCTAGAGTGTGGGGCAATTCTTCCCCTTTACTCAAATGAGGCTTTGGAAAAAAACGTCAACAAATAAACTGCTTGATTAATGTGAAAATCGGAAAGCACTTTCGACAGGAATTTTGGGTGAGGTCAAAGGAAAACCTTGGTCCTAGAGGAAATTGTATAAGAAGGCTCTGATACTGAAGGTTGCCGCTCCCCTACTCTCCTGGCCAAGGTTATAGTAACCAAGAAGGCCACTTTCATAGACAAGTATAACAGAGAACAGTCACTAGCAGCTCATTGGAGGGGGGGGGGGGGGGAGAAACTCAGCTTTGCTAGAACTAAATTTAAACTCCACTGTGGAACTGGGCTGAGGATCTGAGGATATAATTTGAGCAAACCTTTTAGAATGGACATAGGGTTTCAAAAAACAAAATAGGTTATCCGCGGGAGGGTGGAAAGCTGAGATAGTTCCATCAGAGTCCATTTGGTGGCTAGGAGCTAACCCTTGTTGTTTCAGAAATAAAAGATAATCCAAGATATGGAAAATCAGAGCTTGAGCTGGGGGATGCCTCTTTGTAAGGAGGAAATGGAGAATCTCTTCCATTTAGCAAGGTAAGTAGACTTAGTTGAAGGCTTCCTACTATTTAGCAGAACTTCCTGCGCCGTCTTAGAGAGAACTCATTCCCAAGTTAATCAGCCATGAAGCATTCATGCTGTCAGGTGGACGGCCTGAAGGTTGGGATGAAAGAGGCAGCAGTGGTTCTGGGAGATCATATCCACACCTCCTGGGAGCAGTAGCGGAGATCTGACCAATAGGGCTAGTAAAGTCGAAAATCAGTGTTGATGGGGCCACGCTGGGTCTATTAGAATAAGGTGGGTGGAATCTTCCTTGACTTTGGACAAAACTTTGGGCAGGAGTGGAACTGGAGGAAAAGCATACAGCTGGCCTTTTGATCACGGCAGGAGGAAAGCATCTGTCAGTGAACCTGGGCTGTGACCCTCTTAGGAACAAAAAAGATGACATTTCTTGTTTGGTGTTGCAAACAGGTCCACTTGGGGTGTTCCCCACTGCTGGAAAATGGACCTGGACACATGTTGGCGAAAAAATCATTTGTGGTGACCTGTAAACAACTTGTTCAGGTGGTCTGCCAGAGTATTTTGAACTTCCAGAAGGTAAGCAGGTTGATGGGACTGGTGATGCAGAAATTCCAAAGGAGGTTCACCTCCTGGCATAACTTTGAGGACCTTCTCCCCCCCCCCATTTGTTTACATAGAATGTGGCTGCTGTGTTGATGTGCAGAAGGAATGCCACACAAGCTAAATGGAGCTGAAACTCCCTGGTATTTTTTATGGAGACTTAGATCCTGAGGATACCAAAGGCCCTGAGGGACATTTAAGTGAGCTCCCCAACCTAGGTCGGATTCATTTGTGTCTAGAGTGACTGTCACAAACATCTGCAGGTTCTACCCACCAGTCCAGGAGGACAACAGCTGAGCAGGTACTTGAACCACCATGTCCATATGATGATGGGCCAGTGAGTACATCAAGGCTAGCCAACCCTGCAGTTCTCTGAGGCGTAGCCTAGTATGCTGCATCACGCAAGTGCACGCCCTCAACCTGTCCTAGAAGTTTGAGGCAATTCCAAACTGTAGTGACAGGGTGCCCCTTTAGACGTAGAGCAATGACCTGCATTATTTGGAACCTCTGCTCCACCAGGAAAGCCCTGGCCTTTGTAGAATCCAGGTCTGCCCCAATGAATTCTATTCTTTGAACAGGCATCAGGAAAGATTTCTCTGTATTGATTAGGAGCCCCCACCTGTCGAAAGTGGACTGAACAGTAGCTACACTGGACAGTATCTGATATCTGGACCAGCTTCTCACTAGCCCATCATCTAGGTAGGAAAACACATGGATTCGTGACCTTCACTGGAATGCCTCTACTACAACCATGCATTTTTGTGAATACACGAGGAGCTGCTGACAGGATGAAAGGCAGTACTGTGCATGCAGTTTCCCCTGCACGGTCCCGGTCGAGGGACAATGGTGACCTTGCCGCAGATGCTCCCAAAGCCTAGCTTATGTAGAAGGGCAAGAAGGGAGCGGAGATGCTCTAGAACAGGGGTCAGCAACCTATGGCATGCGTGCCAAAGGTGGCATGCGAGCTGATTTTCAGTGGCACTCTGCTGCCGGCCTGGGGTTCCGTCTGTAAATGGCTTTCCGTTTTTTGCAGTGCACTGTGCAATCTTGTAACTTCCTTCTGAAGCTTTGGCTGTAACACCTGGTCTAATCTCAGTTGCTGATGACTTATGACATGCCGGAGACCAGGCTAAATAAGCTGGCGGTCCCGTCCGGCCGTGGACTCTCTGGCTTATCTGGCCCCCATCACTGCAGTAGCTGAGCAATTCACTATTTTTAAGACACTTACCCTCCCAGCAGCCATGCGGGGCAGGGCAGTTGTTCCCATTGTACAGAGGGAAAACTAAGGCACAAAGGAGACATCCACACTGTGATAAAAAACTCACCGCACCAAGACTCAGCCTGGGGCAGCTGACTCAGGCTTGCAGGGCTAAAATTACCAATGTAGATGCTGCTTGGGTCAAGACACTTGATCCGACTTTGGAGTCTGATGAAAAATCTGCTTCCTCAGACCATAGTGGAGCTGACCCCAATGGTACCAGGGAGACTGACTCCAAGTCTGGAGATGGGGGTATCAACAAGATCATCTCTGGCTTCCCTCTAGACTGAACCCTATCGAGAGGAGCTGCAACTATAGAAGCCACTGGTACCAAACAGTGCTCTGGGGCCAGAGTGCACTTCCAAGGCTAGTACCAGGCGAGATTCTTGAACAGCAGAGGAAGCTGGCACCAACAGGTTAAGCAACTTTCTGGGTGTCTCGAAAGCCTTGGGTGTAGATGGCACCAAAAAGGCCTCCTGAGTCTGTGGTACTGAAAGCTGCTCTAGCCCTTCAGGGGTTGGTCTCAATGGACTCTTCCTGGGCTCTGAATCAGCAATCCCTCCTGGGTTTTAGACTGTATGGGGGTGCCTCTTCTCTTAGCACCCCTCCAAGTCCTTGCCTGAGTTTGGTGCTTTACTGTAGATTTTGAAGGCCACAGTTCCAAGTCTTTGGGAGCCTGACATTGTCTCTTCTTAGATACCTGTAACGAGTATCTGCCTCTGGACACAGGCAGAACAGGGGAAGCACTCCTAGATAACTCAGATGTGCTTGGTACCCGTTCCAAGTGGGAAACACAGACTCCATAAACAACCACTTGAATCTGGCAGCCCTGTTCTTTTTTGATTGGGGCTTGAACCCTCTACAAATGTGACATTTATCACTTACATGTACTACTCCCAGACACTTAAGGCAGCTGTGGCATGGGTCACTCACTGGCATAGACTTATTACATGAGCAACAGGCCCTGGAGCCAGGAGAATGAACAATTAGTCCTGTACCGAGGCCAGTCGCTAACAAGGAACTGGGAACCCCACTCTAGAAAATTACTATCCTATACTTATTCTTATATCTATATCTTTAGTCTAGTCTACACTAGACTAAAAGCTAACTCTACAGGTTCTATATACATTAAAAGAGAGAAGTCTTGCAGATACAAAGATTGGAGCTCCAACAATTGTCACCAGCAGTAGGAAGGAACTGAGGAGCATCGGGGGCAGTGTGGCCCTTTATGCCTGCATGCAGAAATGTGAGGCACAAGAGGGCACTCGCATTGCCCCCCAGAGTACTGCTGAGGGAAAAATCTCCAAGAACTGAGCACGAGGTGTGCACACACCTACAGTGGAATGGACATGTGCAATCACTTGAAGAAGAATCTCATGTTGTGAGGCAAATTCACTGTTAGAAAGAAACAAGATGGGTGAGGTGATATTTTTTATTGGATCAACTTCTGTTGGTGAGAGATGAGCTTTCGAGCTCTAGAATCCTTAGAGGAAGAGCTCTGTGGAGTTCGAAAGCACATCTCTTTCACCAACAGAAGTTAGTCCAATAAAAGATATAGCCTCACCCACCTAGTTTCCTCTATATTCTGGAACCAATACAGCTACAACACTGCAAATATATAAGAAAGAAACACAGGCAGGAGTATAACTGCTGCTGTTTTTCCATGCCTGGAAGCAGGATGTTTTGAGAAAGAACAACTCATGGGAGATCCTATGGCTGCCAACTGCAAGTTCTGATTGTCTCAAAATCCCCAAAGATAAGGGGAATGAATCACTGACATAGAAATTAAAAGCGCTTCATATGGTTATCATGTCGCCAGTCCTTTTTTAGACAATTTTCAAGATTGAACTATTTGACTTGCTGATGAGAAATCTAAGGCTAGGTCTACACTACCCGCCTGAATCGGCGGGTAGAAATCGATCTCTCGGGGATAGAATTATCGCGTTTCGTCAGGACGCAACAATCGATCCCCGAATCGACGCGCTTACTCCACCAGCGGAGGTAGGAGTAAGCGCCGTCGACGGGGAGCCGCGGAGGTCGATTTTGCTGCCGTCTTCACAGCGGGGTAAGTCGGCTCCGATACGTCGAATTCAGCTATGCTATTCGCGTAGCTGAATTTGCGTACCTTAAATCGACCCCCCCTGTAGTGAAGACCTGCCCTAAGTCACTGTGAACTGAAGCAGAAACTGAACCCGAGTTTAGAGGTGGCTTTGGGAATCAAAAGCACTCGGCTCCAAGGACCCAATCTTTACTGTAGGGGAACAGTGATTCATACTGTAGGTCTATGCCACAATGTTGGCCAGTATTCAGCATTCTTTGTGGAAACGCCTGGTGGCCTGGAGGTGCACTAGCATATGTGTTTTGGTGGAAGTAAGAACCTAAAGATTTGGCAGCATGAAATCTGATTCTATACTCAATCATTATTTGCATAATTCACTGTTCTGAGCTTTCTATGTTCTGACCAGTGAGTTGTGCCATTTATAGTTACTCAGTCTCTCTCTCAGAACTTCTTTGCCTCATTGTTTAATAATCCCCTCCGCCCCCACTTATAATAAACACAGTATGACAACCCATTTGAGAGGAATGTGATTCACGCGTAGTTGCACTGCTCTTATACTTGACTGTCCTTGGTGGGTTCATATGCTGTCCAGACACAAAATACAGGACTACCGTACCAAAACGTATGAAAGGAGGACAGAATGCATGTCATCATTAGTTCTGTCTTAAGAAAGTCACCTGTTCTTTGTGCTGATCTGATGTAGGTATGACAACTCTTTCCAAAAATTCCAAAGAACTTTTAATTAGCTCATATTAGTGCCATGAAAAATTCTCATACCAAATTTCAGATGTATAGTTCTGTAACTTTATAACAAGCCACAGATAGCTTTTTGTCACTCAAATTTTGTACCCCTGCTCTAAGCATTTGCAATGTGTTATATGGAACTATTAAGTAGCCGTTGGAAAAAAATGCACATATCTATTAAAGTCGTTAAGCACTGCTGTGTAGTTGACATTTAAATAGAAACCAACGAACGATATCCACAAGCCATGTAACAGTTAAGATCAGACTGTTTAAAGGAGTTGAATTTCCTTTAGACGCTGTCTGCTTTGCAGTTCACATGGTGATAGTAATCATAGATTCATAGAATCATAGAACTGGAAGGGACCTCGAGAGGTCATCTAGTCCAATCCCCTGCACTCAAGGCAGGACTAAGTATTATCTAGTGAATTATCTAATGAATGCTTAAAAAATAGTTGCTGCTGGTACCATTTGCCTGATCACTGTGGCCAGGGCATTTTGTTTTCCTTGTTATAAAACTGTACTATAGGCTAGTCAGTAGCATGGCAGACTACTATTTATTATTTGTATTACAGTAGTGCCTTGAGGCCCCAACTGAGATCAGCGCCCATTGTACGAGGCAGTGTGCATACTGAGAGACAGTCCCTACCCCAGAGAGGTTATTCATAGAGTCTAAGGCCAGGTGGAACCATTTATAAGTCTGACCTCCTGCATAACACAGGCTGTAGAATTTCACTCAGTATTCCTATATCAAGCCCATACATTTTGGCTCAGCTAGAGCATCTCTTTTAGAAAACTTATAATCTACCAAGTTAAGACAGACAAAAGGTGGGAGGGGAAACAGAGGCACAGAAAATTAAAATGACTTATCTTAGGTCACAGCAGGTCAGCAGACAGACAAGAGTGTTTGAATACAGAGGTTGATAGTACAATTTTAATCACAATGTGGGCATGCTGGGTATTTAAGTCCTGTTCTACACTGGGGGGGGGGGGGTGTCGATGTAAGATACGCAAC
Source organism: Emys orbicularis (assembly GCF_028017835.1). Classification (NCBI taxonomy): domain Eukaryota; kingdom Metazoa; phylum Chordata; order Testudines; family Emydidae; genus Emys; species Emys orbicularis. The sequence goes on from NC_088684.1 coordinate 121,342,544, forward strand.
TTCAGCTACAGGAATACCGTAGCTGAAGTCACCGTATCTTATTCCGACTTACCTCCCGTCCTCACGGCGCGGGATTGACGGCCGCGGCTCCCCCGTCGACTCCGCTAGCGCCACTTGCTCCGGTGGAGTTCCGGAGTCGACGGGGAGTGCGTTCGGGGATTGATATATCGCGTCTCGACGAGACGCGATATATCGATCCCTGATAAATCGATCGCTACCCGCCGATACGGCGGGTAGTCTGGACGTACCCTAATTTTCAGCCATCTCCACACAACTGCTTCATAAAGAATGATCAAGCATTACAGAACAATGCCACAAAGCAGTGAATAGGCTCATACTGATACTTTGACATCTTCCAAAACTATAAAGCACAACTTGCTTTGAAATTCTTTGCATCTGAATCTCTTTGAAACTAGATTGCATGGATATCAACAAAACAGTTTTTTTATTTAAACATTTTTCATTCATTTTATGATAAAGGAAATTCAAAATCAACTGAATTCTACAATATTAACATTTAGACCTTTGTCCTTTATACCAAAATACTAATAGTCAGTTATGTGTTTATATAATTCAATACACTTTAACACTTCTGCCTATTCATAAAAGGTAATAAACATAGATTTACTCATAAGTGAATGACAGGTAATGTTGTGAAAAACACAATACATGGTAGAGAGACACTCTTATACGAAATATTTCACTTCATAGAGTGGCCTCACATACACAAATTCTGAAACATGTATGAATCTGCTGTGATTCAAAGCAATGTTTAAATTAAAGCCAGTCGTGTCATGATCAAAGGCAAAAAATTCAGGTGCCACTATAAAGGAGAAAGTGTAAAGAGTAGGAAAAGAAAGAAGAGCAGGGAAGGAAGAGTGGGCTGATGGCTATGGCACTGATAGGGAAAGCAAAGTTTTTCATTAGATACTTTTAAAAAATTGGCTGTTTATATTATCCAAAAGAAAAAAAAACAGAAAACGCCCAAGACTATATTGCCACGTTGGAGTTTCTGATGGCATCAAAATTCTTTGAAGTTCACTCTCGTGGTTGATGTTATTACCAAAAATCCCTCAATGTTATTAAAGTCTTGTAGTTTACAGTCACTTCTCATACATGGTGTGTAATTTCTGGCATTGCTATCACATCCATTACAAGGACTAACAGTGGTTTAATACTGAAAATCAGGGTAGCTGGAGACATTGACTGGGGATGGCAGAACTTCATGAGAATAAAGTCAGAGTGGGGGAAGAGTAACCATTTGTCTCTTGCAATAAAGTAACAAAATTAACATGACTATAAATGCATCTAGTTCTTTTGGAGGTCCTTTTTAACACCACAAAATTGTGAAGTTAACTTTTGTGGTTTATTAAGATTACATTATAATTACTCAATATATTTTCTCTCTGTGTTTGCATATGATTCCAAATACCTTCCCAAAACTTCCTACGTTCAGAGAAAATTAAAGTTGCACTGTTAGACACCCAAAAATCAGGAAATGCCACAATGAATGTTGCTTATACAACTAACGTACTCTGTTCCTTAATGCTAGTGTATTATATTACTCTTTAACCGCATGATCACATATTTCTAAAATGCCATGTAAAACCTTTCCTATAATTTTAGAGTCTGGATGGCATCCTGTAATATTTTTTTCATTCATGTACACTTCTCATACACCAATTTCATTGCCAACGTTTTACAATATCTGTTTTGACACACTGTGTATATGGTAAGACCTCTTCTCTCTGAGGTATTTATTTTAATAATTTTTTTCAACACTATGCTATGCATTTTCTTTTCAATCAGCAGCACAGCCAACCTTTGGTTCACTCCATGGGATGAAATGGCTAACTACGGACATAATTTTGGGGCATATTATATATGCCACCATGTTTCCATTTCATTTCATGCTGAGCAAGTATGGTTTAGTGTACTTTTCATGTAAATGACCTTTATGGACTCAGTATACAGAACTACTAGATGTTATATGTGTTGCAAAGGTCGTAAAAAAAGTGTAAGAGCCTATAATGAATTATTTAAGAAATCATTTGTGATAATATAATTAAGTAAAATTTGTTTTATTCTTACCTCTTTCATAGCACTATCCCAAGGTTTGAAAACTAGCTTCATTGGGGGATTAAACAAATCAGACAAAGGCAGATGTGAAAGATGAGGGTGGGATTCTTTATCAGTGAAGTCCAGGGGCAAAGTCCTTGCAAGAGGACCAGACACCCTACCTGCACAAGCTGCTGGGAAGGATGAGGGTGTACCAGAGTGCTGTTTAGAGCTCCATCACTTGCATCAACATCTGTCTAATGTGTCTGATCTGTATATATCCATTTTATGCCAACTAAAGTATTAATTGAAAGGGATTTAATGTATTGTTACTAGTACAATTTAGAAATCTACATTAAATTTTCAAAGAAATTGGCTTCAAATATTTAAGTATGATATCTTAGGAGATCAAATGTAAAAGAGAGTTACCATTTCCTATTACATTACTGACTGTGAGATTATTTTTCTTCTGATGCCCTCTTTTAGAAAAACAGCAGCTCAAGTTCCAAGAAACTTGTTTATAATTTCTCAAGGAGGGATCTGGTAGATTTTTAAAAATGTTAATATATGTTTTATTTTAAAATAACTTTTTCTTCTAAAAACCCATAACCTTTCAAGGTATTCTACAAACGTTAGAAAAGAATGAGCCCTAAATGTTTGCAGTCATAAGCCTTTCCTGAACTACAGTACCTGCACATGAGAATATGATATTTGACTGAAGTGTCCCCACCCACACAGTGATATCATCTAACCCGCTAGCCTAGCAGCTTGATTTAAAAAAAATTAAGAGTTCTGACTTGGAAATTCCCCATGGACACAACAAAGCAACTCACCTCTGTTCTCCACAACAACATGCAGGTTTCTCCCTCCAAAGTGGGCTGATGGGAAATCTGCTTCAATCAATATGTAACCATCAGTGGCCTATTTTCTTACCCCCGGTAGATAGGCCTGCTTCATTCTAATTACTTAAAATCCATTTTGTCATCATGCTTTTTGACTTCCTCTCTAATTAGTTTCTTGGGACATAAACTCTTCTAGAACCATACATTTGAAGCAAGAGGGATGTGAGAAGCCTAAAATGGCATAATTGCATGTGGTAGTGACTCTAAAAGTAACACAGGACTCTCAATCAAGGCACCTACTTTACTCTAACTAAAACTGCTCAAGCTATTTGTTAACATTTTTTTGTTGTTGCTTTGGCCCCTTTTAGATTAATTAATTATTTGCAAACTGACCAGTTTTTTAAAAATATGCTAATTACAAGCACTCACCAAATACTTTAGACGAATAATTTTCACTTATTTGTTTGCTTTGACTATTCACTATGTTGCATTCTATGGTTGGTCACCTGTGTCATATGTTATTATTTCTGTTCCCTTAGTCAGAGATTGAAAATTTTTAAACAGGACAATAGTGCCTGGTTAATGATGGACAAACATAGTTCTATTACAAATTATTAGAAAAAATGCATTTTCTTTATTCAATGACATACAAAAATATACTTACACTATAAGCATAAGGTGTGTGCCCCTAAATCACTTAGGTGCTTTTGAAAATCCCACCATGTAGTTTTAGGTGGAAAAATCTAAATTTAATCTGAGGTCCCAGGACCATTATACCACAGAAAGACAGCTAACAAGCAATGGATTATGTTGTTCCTGTATTACCAATGAAACTACTACGAGTCTAGAGCACCACAGAGGCATCATGTTCAGTGTCTTCAGCAGACTCAGTACCCCATAGATTTATGGTGTATAAAATGTCTTCTATAAATAGTATTGTTAGACTACTCATTTTGCCACCTGCAATTGTGGCAGCAATTCATTAAAATATAATTATGATAGAACTATCCATAAATAAGCATAGTTTCATTTAAAAGGAAAGGCAACGTTGGAAGAAATTCAGTGCTCATAACTAATCTGGGTTTGAAAATACAACTACTTTATACATAATTGAACTATTTATAAGCTTGTAGGAATTCATAAGAGACATCTGAATCAACTAAAATGCCGTTAGTGCTGCAATTTGATTAAAGCAGAGAGAAAACATTTACAGACAATGACTCCAGATCATCATTTGAACTTTCTTTTACAAGAATGTAAAACTTTTCTATGAGCCATTTCCTGCTACTGCTGAAAAATATTCCTCCTTTAAATAGAGATGGATTTCAAGGTACTGTACCCAATGTTGTTTTGATAGTAGTTTCAGAAGAAAATGTGAATGTGTGGGTAAGCTCTGGAAACTCTTTGGAGAGACTACCTACATATCTAACCACACTTCCTGTTTTTAACCCATTTGTCCTAAATCAGTCCCTAGTCTACTGACAAAAAATAGATATAACAATGTGCTATAAATAGCTCATTAGCAATTTTCTTTGTAAAACTGAAAACAGTCTGATACATTTATCAATTTTTTGTTCACAGCAGGTCCACATTAAATAGCACACTGATTAATGTTATGGAAGGTACATAAACCGCTGGTGGTGCACTGGTTTCTGCCATAATTTGGGGAAACAAAAGATGATAACTCAAAGATCAGAGATTCAGAATGCATTTGGGATAGAGGCCAAGAGAATCGAAGGCTAAGCGTGGGTGATCTCTGCATACATTCTGAGGATCTGTACTTTGTTTCCTTTAAATTCTTCTCACATAATTGACAGTAAGCATGAAGAAATGCTGTCTCCTCATAAATGAAAGCGAAAAAGCCAACAGAAATAATGATGATATAAAAGGACCTATATACTTACTAGCTGAAAGGTAAAAAAGGTGCAAATACCAGCAGACAGATTTGAAGGGTATCTTGCTTGGGAAAGGCTTTTTTAAGACAATCAGATTGCAGAGAGTTATTAGGAAAAGGGGAATAGATTCCAACCTTTCTGATGGCCAGGGATGTGGGGAAAACACAGCCAAGAATTTCCAGAACTGAAGTCGAGAGTGCTATATCCCTGAACTAGTTCTCCCCCACTCTCCTTTTTTTAAGCTATGACACATTGTATTGATGTAATATGTATACACTTTGTGGACATCAGCTGGTGAGATTTACCACCTCATTATCACAATAATAGTTTTAAAAACACATAAAAATGAAAATTATTATTAAGTATGTGCTTCGTTGTGCTCTATTTTAGTTCAATAATTGAACAGACAATTATTTCAGGGTGCACAAACTAGAGTCTGCATATTTCTGTGCTTGAATTGGCTAGCAGCACCAGGGAACAGTAAGTGGTGACACTGTTGCAGCTAATGTTCTAATCTGAACATGTGCTTAAGTCTAGAGCAGAGGTTCCAAATTGTAGAGAGAGTCAGGCAGCTGTGTGAAAGTGCTGGCTCTGTTTCCTGGTTCATAGCCCAAACCAAGAAGCCGTAAAACTTGGATCTGGAACTATTCAGGATCTGCTGCTGAGGCTGCTTCATAAAAGGCTTTGCCTCCTACTCCTCAAATCTGACTCATGGGTGCCGCCAGAGAGAGCTGGAGGAGTCACAGTGAGCCAGACCAGCTGCCACTACCAGATCCTGACTAGTCACCAGGAGAACCACCAGGAGAACCTGCCACTGAAGGGGTAGGAGAAGCAGCACTAGATAGAGGGAGGTAGGAGGAGAACCACGAGGGCGCTACAATTTGAAGTGAAAAGCAGCACTGGGAGACTCTGTATGGGAGTTGTGGGCAGGGAATGAGGTCACTGGAGTAGGAATCTGAAAAGCACTGCCGGTGGGAGGAGGCCAAGGCACTTGAATGGGCAGTAGTTATGAGAGAATTGTGTTTTGTTTAAGGAGGTTTATTTCCATCGGTTTGGGCAGGAGGGAAATTGCAAAGGCCTTGACAATGGAGGGCACTCTTAACAGTGAATTGAAGTCAGTATGAGTAGAGGACATTCAGTACCTCACAGAGCGCGTTCTCTCTCTCTCTCTCTCTCTCTCTCACACACACACACACACACACACACACACACACACACACACACACACAATTACCAAGAATAAACCAAATTTCAATCTATTAACATGGCAACAAGGAATGCACTTGGGGAAAATATGCATTTATATGCAACAATACAGTCTTCAAATAATTTCACAATTTCAAGTTTATAGTTACATGTAACCAATCCTCATCCTAACATGTAAGTTAGATATCTGAGCACCAATTCCCTATCAAAAGCACCACTTACCCTATTAATAAGTCATCTCTCTTGAACACACTGCTTAAGACACAAGAAATAGGGGCTTCCAATTTTCTTTTCTGTTGTGCTATCAGTCTGTTGTTCTAGCTGCTTTTTAAAAGCACTGTGATACTCAAAAGTGTTGTCATAGATTTTAGATGGTATAAGGAAAAGTGCTATAATTTCAGACTCTCCCTCAGTACAAAGTGTTACAATCCCTTTGTATTGCATTTGGTGTGTCCTATGTTGGCTTTTACTGAAAATGAAAATAGGAAATGCAGTAGTACTAGACTCCTAGCTTCAGAGAGCTTAGGAGTCAAATATGGTTTCTGTAGCTACTGTGTTTCTGTTGTTCCATTACCTAGGACAGTGTCTCCCAAACTTTTCAAAGCTGATCCCCTGTTCAGGAAAATGAAGCTAATTGCACCCCTCACTTCAGCTCTCCCATGTGTTATCAAAGGCCTACACTTTTTAATTTGCACATCTTCCGTACCTCTCTCTCATCACACCACCACTTTGGAAAATGAAGACCTAAGGCCCAATCATGAGCCTACTGATATCAGTGGCAAACTCCAACTGAATTAATGGTGCAGGATCAGATCTGCCACCCCCTATGCCCAAATCTGCCCCAATGAAAAAAAATTCTACAAAATGCAAACGGATTCAGTGCAATGTAAACGCTGTCACTTTTTCAAAAGCACTTCATAGACAAAAGAGAGTAGCTGTAGACACACATAACTAGAAGATACTGGAGGCGCAACATAAAAAAATCCAAATTTCTTTATTTAAAATCTACATTAAAAACCATCACCTCTCCCTACCAAAAAACAAAAATACTCAAGAATCCAGAAATCTATACCAATGTTTCCTTTCATTAACACAAACTAACCATCGACTACAAGAATATTCATTTCTTTCTTTCAAATCCATCAGTTTTTTAAATCACCCTGAAGGTGTCTTTTCATGATTTTATAAAACCTAATATTATTAAAACCCTTCAATACACAAAACAGCTCAAAAGTGGTATGTATTCTACTTACAATTCCCAAAGTCATCCTTAAAGTAATAACAACCTGTCATAGTCGTTGTAAGATGAAATGACAGCAATTTCAAAAATGAAAAATGAGTTTAGAGATATACCATGTTTATGAATTTACTTGGGTTGTCACTCAAACATTATGAATATTACTATAAGAGATTATCAGAAAATTGAAGCCAAATGATGCAAAAAGACCTACATCATAGAGAAAATGTTTGGAACAATATGGAACTAACACTGGGTGTCCTGCATATGAGACCACCCCAACATCTGACCTTCAAACTATCCAAGACATTTGGATAAACTTGCTTTTGGCTAAACTCACTGTCATGACTTAAGATACACAGTCCAGGTGGCAAAGAAATAGGGGTGATCTCAAAAAAGGAAATGGAGGAGAGCCATCTGAATTTCTTGAAGGGTTTATTTTAGTTTATTTATGAAATATGCAACTTTAAAGTTGTCTCTTCTTGAGAAGCAAGGTTTTCCAGCAATTGCAAGGTGCGTATCTACAGCTTGTTCTGTCTTTTACTGGGTAGTCTAAGTAATATCCCATTTGAACAATCCAACACACTTTCTGAAGGCTATGCTGATGGCATTTCATTATTACAGTAGCACTTAAAGGTCTAGAACAGGTCAAGGGTCCTTCATGTTAGGTGCTGCAGTAAAAAAACCTCTAATTCTTGCCATTAGAATTTACAATCTTGGGCCCCAATCCTACAATGGCTTATGCACATTCCTACCTTTAACAACATGAGCAGCCCCACTGAGCTGAAGCAAGTAAACAAAGGAAAGGGAGACAACAGTAAACATATTTTTTCACAGACTGGATCTGTGCACAATTTCTAGATTTATTTTGTTTGTTAATGGAGACAAGTGACCAGATCAGTGTCAGTAGTCTCAGTTCACCAGCTGTCTAGCCATTATCAGTTAGCAGTGTTCTGTATGTATTAAGGAAGAATGGAGTCTTAGGGAGAATCTGAAGGAAGATAAGGATCCTGGTCTTGAATTTGGGTCCCCTGGCAACTGCAGCAGAAGGCCATACTGTGATGTTCTGTACCTCGGGGAAACACCCTACACCCCCATGTTCATCCTTATAATATGATTGTGTGGTATCTAATACAAAGTTTGTCATGTCCGGTGTCTTCGGAAGGCTCATTATGTACTGAGCATTGTTGTTATGGTGATGTTATAGTAATTGTTGTTATAGTAATATTATAGGTTGTAATTTCATGTATATAATTATGAGGCTGGAAAATGTGTCTTCATGGCTTAAAATAAGCCCAGGCAAAAACTCTCTAAGAGCAGAGGGGCAGTTAACACCTCATCAGGACATGTATGGGACAAACCCAGCCCAGCCTCATAGGAACAAAGGACGCTGGCCTAGGCAGCAACAAAAGGATCTGTTGGATTCTCGAGTGAGTCATCCCCCTTCCTGTGGTCAGTTTGAGACTGCGATGAAGGGGGGGGGGGAGGCGCAAAGCCAACAGGAAAGAAAGAACATGATAAAGGGAGAGACGTTTGTCATGCTCTTCCTCCCTCTTCCACCTCGATCTACATACATCACCACCAAGCGACTGAAGCGCTGATCAAAGGGGAAAGCCTGGCTGAAGGGCAACCAGCCATTCTGTGGTGAGAAGCATCTAAGTTTGTAAGGGCACTGAAAGTGTTAAGGTCAGCTTAGACTGCATTTTGCTTTTATTTCATTTGACCAAATCCGACTTGTTATGCTTTGACTTATAATAATTTAAAATCTATCTTTTATAGTTAATAAATGTGTTTGTTTATTCTACCTGAAGCAGTGCGCTTAGTTTGAAGAGGATAACAAGCCTTGGGATAACAAGCCTGGTACATATCAATTTCTTTGTTAAATTGATGAACTCATATAAGCTTGCGGTGTCCAGCGGGCATAACAGGACACTGCAAGACGGAGGTTCCTAGGGTTGTGTCTGGGACCGGAGATGTTGGCTGGTGTCGTTTGGTTGCACAATCCAAGGAGCAGCTTACATGCCAGAGGCTGTGCGTGAACAGGCCAGGAGTGGGGGTTCTCACAGCAGAGCAGGGTAAGGCTGGCTCTCAGAGTTGAGGATTGGAGTGACCTAGCAGATCACCGGTCCAGATAACACCAGAGGGGAACGTCACACATACGGCCTCTTTTTGTTTATCAGACTGGAGCATTTAACATTTTAACTTTCTCTGGTAAAACCTAACTTCTTTGTACACAAACATGGTCCCTACTGCAATGAACAGAAGGATAATAATTATTCTGACTTTCACCCACTATTGACAGCCATTTTTATTCCAGATTTCCCCGTATTATATATTTAAAATGTAGAATTTGTGTTACAATCATATGTATGGTACCAGATAGAAGGCGTACCAGTAATAATTATTCTCGAGTGTGCATGCTTTATATTTTGTGACAAACAGCTTCATAAAAACAGCTCTCAATTTTGTCCATGTGCCTAAGAAAAGACAACAATGACTTTATGACAGACAGCAATAGGCAGATTGTGGCAGTTTTGTAGACCTGTATTATATTATTGGAGTAAACAGATGATCCTTTACACCCTCCTCACTACCTCCTCAAAAAATAAAAAAAGACAAACAGAGTTGCTAGGTGTGCAGTATTCATTGAAGTTACACCTTTATTTTGCATAATTAGACAGAGGTTAAATTCCCCCCCCACACACACACTTTCTAGGTTCAGAGAACCTCCACTGCGGCCCTTTATATTTCAAGTGGTATGGTTTTGAAAGTGACCGGGGTTTCTTAGCACAAACTGTACAAAGAAGCCTTAAAAATTATTAAAGCCAAAATTTAACATTTGGAAACGATCTGCACTTAGGAGAGATCTAAAGTAACTGGAAAGCTTAAGATTTTTCACAGTTCAAAGAAAAATGTTTTAATAATGTTAAATTACTGTGATTCTCTGAACAAGTTCAGCATTCTAATCCCATCCAAACACTAATAAAATTTTTAAGTGTTTCATTAAATTTAAATTGCACAGTGTAAAGAAATTTTAAATTAATATAACACTTATTACAATAGGCCTGCTGTATTGTTTAGGGTCTATCAGATTTTCCGATTTAAAACCTTATTTTTAAAGAGTTTACAACTTGGCTGTAAAAAGAACACATTCTAGATTGAACTTTGCATAGAAGTTCCCAGCCAAAGTTTTTAGCCAAAAATTTCAACCCCAAAAATATGGATCAGAAAATGTTCAAGTACTAAGACAGACATTAGTGATTATCCATATGCTTCCCACCCACCAACCAATAACTAACTTTCATATTTTTATACGGATACTTTGATTAGTGTCTTTGAGTATTTAAAAACAGAAACCATCTTTAACATGAAGCTGCTACCGTACACGGTCAGCAGTGTTGCAGATAGAATATTTGTGCTTGAATGAGGGCTTATTCCCACTGATAGCCCAGGTTTTGCTTTCTGCTTGATCCTGTGTTTGTCACATCACAGTTGTTGCCAGGGAAGTGAATTGTCTAGTGGTTTGAGTAGGGGTATCAAGTTTGCTAGGTTTTAATAAGGCTCCACACTGCCCAGCTTTGTGATCTTGGGTAAATCCCAGCCTCTCTGTGCCTCATTTTCTGCCTCTGCAAAATGCAATACATTAGAGGGGTATTGTAATGCTTAATGTTTGTAAAGCACTTAGAGATTCTTGGATGCAAGATGCTAAATTATTATTAGTGGAGGACATAAGTAAGTGTACAGAGTATGTCCACTTTTTACTACCTGGAGATTAAAGGCCTAAATGATGAAACTCCAGTCTCCAGGTGCTCAGCTATTACAGTGATGAGGGCAGTATAAGAATCTAAACAGATTGAATACTATACAGAATAATCTCCTGTTTATTAGCACTTCAGATAGAATGCTCAGGTTATTTTGATATAGCCCACCCTGCTTAGAAGAACAGCAGGATTTTAGCTTAGGATCTTCAGTGCTAAAGGCATGAGCATCTACCTTCTGAGCTAAAAAAATGTGGCCCAGCTTCTCAAAGGTATTTAGGCTCCTAACTTCCATTGGTTTCCGTGAAAATTAAGAGACTAAATACCTTTGAAGACCGGGGCATATGTTTGTAGCCAGAAGCCCAGCAGACACAAACCTCCAATGTACACCAATTACTACAAGGGAACAAAGACCCACGTTCTTTTAAGATGGCTTACAATGACACATAGCATTTTTCCAAAATGGGTTATGCTCCATAAATGGCCCATGGCTTCAGACTTCCAGTGTAAATACCCACTTCTAAAATTGCCACTATGATTTCAATACCCAACAAACTACTTTTCAATTAAAATTCCATAAAGTTCTTTAGTAGGCACAGTTGACCCCAATCCCACAAATGGAACCATGAAAGTGTACCTTTGTGCCTTGATTTCAATAGGATTTTATACATGCAGCCTGAGACCTGAATAATATACGCCATTAGCTGATCCAATATGAAAGAATGCAATGGCCATATGTACAGTAACATAAATGACAGTACATTGTGATAAAATAACTTTAGTCTGTCAATAATTTACATTTGATAGAATATAAATAAATGTAAGAGGGGACTATAAGAAAATAAGTCCTGTCTCTATAAAGGCAGACAGTGAGCAGGATTCAGACTGACAGAGCCAGAATGACACGATCATCAGGTTAGAGCACAGAACAGACAACAGCCCTTGGAATGGGGGAACGTGAGAAGAGACAGCTAACATGTGGATACACAAGGAAAGGAATTTTTTAAGCTGTATAAAGGGAGCAGAAGAAACAGTAATCTCAAATTGTTTATCCTAAGCAGCAACCACAATCTTGAAAGGATTTGGGAAATATACCAGGAACATTACATGATAATCAGATCATCCTCAGAGCACACATGTGTAAATATCTGAGTGAGAGGGGAACTTGAGGAAGAGGGTGAAAGAGATCAAACCTACCTGAAGGGTATATCAAGTGATGTTTTCAAGCAATCACTCACAATTCTTAGTCTAAAAGAATGTGGACTTAGTGGCCTTGTCTTTTACAGGGATGTGATCCTCCCACATGATGCATGAGAAATGCCTAACAACTACATATAAGAACAGAGTATAAAAGAGGCTCAAGGTGACAAGCACACACATTGTCATAATGGCAACCTGGAGTCAGATATTTTGTTTTATGTTGTTTTAAGAGGCTCCAGCACATAATCCGCACAGAACCCAGGATTTATATGAGGGCTAATAAACATAACATTTAAGAACATACAGTGCTAAACTCTGTTTTATTTAATCAAAATCTTTTTACAAACCAATAAATTATAATCAAATGGGTCTTAACAGTCATAGCACCATCATCACTGCATTGATTCCAAATATTAAATGATTAAAAAGCACTGCAAGTGGAAAATATAGCTCCAAAGAACACGGTTAAATATCCATCTCATTTTAAGACCCTAAAAAAATCAGAATCCGTGAAGGAGGTTTGCCTTCCCCCAGCGATAAATGCATGGGTTCTTTAGGTTGTTTGAAAATGTATTCATCAAAGTCTACTTCAAGTTTATTTGGATATTATGTAGTTGTGGTGCAGTAATACACTGAAGTCTAGGCTTAGCACAACAAAGCTCTTCTTTCTGCTCTGGAAAGCAGGTGTATCACTTTGGTGAAAATCTACCACAAGCATTTGTTCTTGAAGAAAGCATATGACTAAATAACACAAATTAGATTTCTGAGCAACAAAAGTCTTCTAGATGAAACATAGAAAATTGACTCTCTGGTTGTAAATAGTAGCCGTAACACTAAAGAACCCCCCTGCCCTCCAAAAGCAAAACCTTTTTTTGGGATTTCAGTTACACAAACATGAATAACCCTGGCTTTGTAATAAGCTCACCTTATTAGAAACAGCTTTGAACTGTTTGATTAGATGCAGATCTACCATACTGCCAACTATTATTTATGTAGCCCTGTAAGTGTGCAGGGTGCTTTCCAGGAAAACAAAAAGACATAAGAAGATTGCGATCTAAGGCCCTGATCCTGCAAACAATTATGCATGTGTTTAACTTTACAGATGTGATTGCTCCTATTGATTTTAAGGGGGGGTCACTCATGGCAAGAAAGCATAAGAGTCTGCAGGATCAGGGCCTAAATTATATTTAAACAAAGAACCAATAAAAACGCGTGCATACGACATCTTGCGATCAGCTGTGGCAGACAAATACAGGGGAAGTAGTATGGGGAGAAAAACATTAAGTGCTGGAGTCTACATTGTGCCAGATAGTTACACCACTCAGTGGAGAAGCTATAGAGAACTAGAACCATCCTTTAGGATGATGAAGTATGTTACCCACTCTACATCCTGCCAGTTCCATCATGGTCTCAGCTCCCTGAGGATTATTTGTTCCCCCAGGGATGCCATGAAGGGGGAACATCTAGAAGCCTGCTCTCAGTAGAACATAAATACTATTGTGCCTGTCCTAGTGCAGAGGTGGAACTGGGGTGGGGGGAAGGGTGGAGACTCCTTGCCCCCTCTTCTCCATGTACCAGCACAGGTGCAAGTCCTGAGCTGGCTCTGGGATGGCAGCATTGTTTTCAGGAATGTACTGATCATATAACTTATTTTGAATGTGTTTGAGAGTTGAATTTTATAATTTTCTTTTGTTTTTATATCATTTAAATTTCTCACTGTGACAGAGGGCTAGAGTTTTGACAATTTTATGGAAATGGAAAACTGACAACAGAGATTTTAAGAGGCAGGAGAGTGATTCAACTACTATGAATAAGAAAGAGACATGCAAATCTCAAGTCAATCATCTTGACTGTGAGGAGAGTCCAGGAAGGTCAAGATGGCCTGTGACATTTTAAACTTGGAGTCAAGAAGTAGGGGAACATCCCAAAAGTGATTAGGGAACAATAGTTCTTGCATGGGGGACAAAATAAGACTTCTGTATTCCTTCCAGATGGTATTCCCGATAAAACACTCCTGTGAAAATGTTAAGGTAACCTCACCCTGATATGACAATGAACTCTATACCAATGACTTGATAAGCAGGCTGGAAGAGGTAGAAGATCTCTGGACACAGAAAGAACGGCTGGGCCAAGCTGAGAAGAGACGGTCATAAGAGGGACTCGCTTTTTAGAGATGTGAGATTTTCCCTTTCTGTAACTAATATAAAGGAAGCCTGCCTCACTAGGCTTTGTGAAGCTTTCAGGGTAGAAAACAGTTTATTTTGTTTTGCTACCATTTCCTCCCTATTTTTAATGAATCTTGTTTTTAAAATGTGATTATATGACTCACAGACTAGGTTACTTCACACAGACTGCCTCCAAAGAAAGCAAAGTTCTTCAGCTTCTAAGGAGAGGTGCTGAAATGCGAAGAGTTCCAGGAGCCTGACTTACACCACAGTGTTTGACAAAAAGACATGGACAGAAGCATCCTCTCTCAAGAAGATATTTTGCCTGGGGGCCATGGCAGGTGAATACAGGGGGAAAGCTGAAGGGCCACAGAGGAAATCTAAGTTAGCAGGGGTATGGGTGACATTCTCTAGTGGATTATCACTGGCTTGATGTCAAAGTATGTTTCAAGAAGGGTTTTGAATGAAGATGGACAGGTGCACAAGAAGTGGAAGACTATTCCAGCCATAAGAAATGATGTGGAAGAAGATTCCCAAGTGGCAATGAAATGATAGTTAATAGCTCTACTTAGGGCATAGGTTCTGGAGGCACAAACTAACAAAAATCAGGCTCAAAGCTCTTGGTGGCAGAAACTCTGCATGGAAATGGGTGGAGTGTAAAAGAGTAAGCTGGCCACTAGCTATGCTCTGCTAAGAGCTCTTTAGCTAGTCAATGAAGCCTTTGAAATGGGTGGGGCTGGATACAGAGGGAAAGGAGACCTGGAAAATATGATAATGAAGTGCCTCTCGAGGACAGTTTCTGCTGGGACTCCTGTGGTGCTCCACCAGATTTTAAAACTGTCCTCCTGGCAGAACCTATAGGAGAGCATCGTGGCAGTATCTTGTGCACTCCCTTGAATCTGAAACCCCTCTCCCCCTCTTTGCAACTGCTTCCCCTGTGGGCAAAGAGGGTACAACGTATATCTCTCTGCACCTGCTGGAGTGAATCCAGTTCATAATGTTTATTGCTCAGATAGTACATATGTTATTGCATTAATATACTATACATTATCCACTAATGCAGATACAACATTTCCATATTGCCTTATTAGAAATGAGAGATATTAGAAAATTATGTCATATCTTCTAAAACAAGTTTGAAAGAGAACTTGAGGTTAAAGTGAAATTAACCAAAGAAAGCTATTTTGATGCACAGGATGAATGTTTTTAGTTGCAGAGACGTGGAAGTAATGTTTCACATGGTACATTTTGTAAAGCTGATCAGGTAACAAAAGCCTCAAGAACTGCTACTTAGTGATAGGGCAAGTCCAACAGATGGTGTTCACTGTGTCACAGTCATGGTATCATTAAGCTGAACAGTATTCTTTTGTACATTTTAGTCAAAATATCATCTCATACAGTCTTTCCTTCTTTTGAGAAATCTGTGTAAAAGCAAATTCATTCAGAAAATTGAATCAAATTAAAAATAATTACTTAAAAGATATTGTACAACAATCACACACTTGAAGAGGTCTATTCTGCCAGGTACTGCAGGCAGTGATCCAAATGCAAAATCTAGCACTCAGACAATGCATGGTTGTGTTCATTGGTGAACCTGGAAATCTTAAACTAATTATTCAGTTAAACTCATTCTAACACTATTTTTAATTGTAACTTACAGAAAAGAGATAATTCTTCAATGTAATGACACAATATTAATGTAATTATTAAAGTATGATGTAATACTAGTTACAAGTGTGAATTAAAAACTACTTTTTTTGCACTTAGTTGTTCCAGAATGCCACGTGTGAGAGTACAAGAGAATATGGGAGGTAATTGTAGCATTCTGTGGTACTGCGTCATGGGGCATGGCTGCCCTGTACCACCTCTGTTGGCTGAGCGTCACATTGCCTGCCTCATTTTCCGTCCCCAAGGTGGAGCTCCTTAGCTCTCCCCATACACTTCTGGAGACGTGGCTTAAGCCTCCAGTCAAGTGATAAACCAACATAATCCCTTGCAGGGTAGCAAAAGTCCAACTAAAAATTCCCAAACAAACATTTTCCTGTGCCCTTCAGAGCTTCTCTTCAGCCTGGCCACCGGGGCCTTGTTTCCAGCCCCTTTTTCCTAGGCTACCTTTGGGAGTCTCTTCCCCTGTTCTGGTATAGAGCTCTTGGCCCATGGGCTGGGTCTCCCGGATTACTGTTCTCAGATCCTTTCTGGGCTCTCTTACATCTTTCCATGATCTGGTATACACTCTGGGTTCCCAAGATGGTTCCCCTGGAGTACCTAGCCTTTTGCAGACCCTGGCTCAGGGCACTGCACGCTTCCCGTGGTTCCCACTCCAGAGTGAGCTCACTCTCAGGCTTTTTATAAGGTGTCCATTAATCTATCACCTGACCCTCGTTAGTCTGTCCCCCTCAGGCTGGGAAGAGGCTAGTTAATTATAGCACAAATGTAGCTGGCCCTATTTCCCTCTGAAATATTGTATATAGCATGGTTTCCAAGAAAATTAAATACAGTGACATGCACTCAAATGACATGCAAGCTACATACCACCTCATGTTTCAGCATGTGCTATCATCTTATTGGAATCTAAAACCTTAGTGGGAGTAACCATAAACTAATGTAGATTCCAAAGCAAAGAAATTACGTTAGATGATCACAATATGTGATGTAGCATTTTGGTGCAGTTGTTTCATAGAATCATAGATTAGGGTTGGAACAGACATCAGGAGGTCATCTAGTCCAACCTCCTGCTCAAAGCAGGACCAGCCCCAACTAATTCATCCCAGACAGGGCTTTGTCAGGCAGGCCTTACAAAGGATGGAGATTGCACTACCTCTCTAGGTAACCCATTCCAGTGCTTCACCACCCTCCTAGTGAAATAGTTTTTTCTAATATCCAACCTAGACCTCCCCCACTGCAACTTTAGACCATTGCTTCTTCTTCTGTTATCTGCCACCACTGAGAACAGCCAAGCTCCATCCTCTTTGGAACCCCCCTTCAGGTAGTTGAAGGCTGCTATCAGTAAGGGTCCCAGATTTTCCCTGACCTTCTTTTTGTTGCTAACATACCTGTAGAAACCCTTTTTGTTACCCTTCACATCCCTTGCTAGCTGCAACTCCAACTGTGCTTTGGCCTTCCTGATTACACCCCGGCATGCTCGAGCAATATTTTTATACTCCTCCCTAGTCATCTGTCCAAGTTTCCAATTCTTGTAAGCTTCCTTTTTGTATTTAAGTTCACCGAAGATTTCTCTCTTAAGCCAAACTGGTTGCCCGCCATACTGGCTATTCTTTCTGCACACTGAGATGGTTTGTTCCTGCGCCGTCAATAAGGCTTCTTTAAAATACAGCCAGCTCTCCTGGATTCCTTTCCCCCTCATATTAGCCTCCCAGGGGATCCTGCTCATCAGTTCCCTGAGGGAGTCAAAGTCTGCTTTTCTGAAGTCCAGGGTCCGTATTCTGCTGCTCTCCTTTCTTCCTTTTGTCAGGATCCTGAGCTCGACCATCTCATGGTCACTGCTACCCAGGTTGCCACCCACTTCTACTTCCCCTACTAATTCTTCCCTGTTTGTGAGCAGCAGGTCAAGAGGAGCACGGCCCCTAGCTGTTTCCTCCAGCACTTGCACCAGCATGCTGTCCCCAACACTCTCCAAAAACTTCCTGGATTGTGCACTGCTGTATTGCTCTCTCAGCAGATTGAAGTCCCCCAGAAGAACCAGGGCCTGTGATCTGGAAACTTCTGTTAGTTGTCCGAAGAAGGCCTCGTCTACCTCACCCTCCTGGTCTGGTGGTCTATAGCAGATGCCCACCATGACATCACCCTTGTTGCTCTCGCCCCTACACTTAACCCAAAGATTCTCAACAGACTTTTCTCCAGTTTCATACTGGAGCTCTGAGCAATCATACCACTCTCTTACGTACAGTGCAACTCCTCCAACTTTTCTCCCCTGCCTGTCCTTCCTGAACAGTTTATACCCATCCATGAAGTGCTCCAGTCATGTGAGTTACCCCACCAAGTCTCTGTTATTCCAAACACATCATAGTTCCTTGACTGTGCCAGGACTTCCAATTCTTCCTGCTTGTTTCCCAGGCTTCTTGCATTCGTGTACAGGCACCTAAGATAACTAGCCGACTGCCCTACTTTCGCAGTATTAATCAGAAGGGATGATCCATTGAGTAATTAAATTTTAAATTACCTGTTTATCATCTAAACCACCAATATATGTGTAATTGGGCATCAGACAATGCTACTGCCAGTTAAGATGATGACCACTTTAGTTTAAGGTAACAAAATGGTCAAGAAACCTATTATGTGTTCGGAAGCGATAAACACATCACAAGAAACAGAGAGAGGACTAGCTACTGATCAAACACTGCCCACGTGTTTCATATAGTCAGGCCTCTAACCTGTTCACACTAGTCCACTATGAAGTCTGTTATTTTGTAACAAATTATTTGTGCTCCTACTTTACAATTTCAATGTTCAGCAGTGAACTCTCATATCCACGCACAACATATTTAATCATGTAACCATGATTAGCTTCTTAGAAGAATGTGGAATTTGGAATCCAGAGTATGGAACCTAGTATTAACGATTAGGTAAACGATACACAAGGGAAGTATAACAAATTTGATAGGATTCTTTATCAAGACAGGAAAAACATTTTAGCCTCAAGTGAAAATCCAAGCAAACTGATGGATTAGTCAGGATTCCATGGTGTGGATGGAGAACATTGAGAATAAAATATATTTAATCATAGAAAGCAACTGCTGAACATTCATATCCCCCCCCCCCCCCAGTTCATATGTTTCTCTTTTCATTCCTTCTGCAACTGCATTAGATTAAATATCTGTTAGGACAATCAATTCTAGAGCGCCCTATGTAAAGATCTAAACTCCATTAGTTTAAATTGGCAGCAATGTTGCCGCAGTAAAAGCCAGTCTTTTCTAGGATATTGTATTCAATTTCAATATTCAGTGTCAATTAGAAAACTCTGTCCTTCGAATCTGCATAATAATATAAGGCTTTTGAATTAATCATTAAATTAACAGTAAATCTGTAAATAAATCCTGTCAACTTAATAAGATTTACTTCATACTGAAAAACTAGCTATAATTTACATCATAAAGAAGGTTGATCATGCCATCAGTGTAATCAAAATGAGTATGTTAATATGTAGTTACTTTTTTGTGTGCAATTTTACTTAATTACACTTAAAAAGCCCTCTACAGTTAAAAGACTGTAGGTTGCAAAGTCAAGACACAAAATTTAAGATATTCCAGAATTAAGATTGCCTGTGCAACCTTAATCCTCCAATCCTCCTCCTTGTACATATACATTATGATACAGTCTTTAATTACATGATCACTCGCTATCCCTGCCTCATTCAGTGCACACAATGCATGGTGCTCACTGAATGTGCAGCTATTCAATATTTTGCTTTCTCCTCATCGTTCAATGTGTGGCCCCAGGCCTTATTTTCTGCACACTATTCAAACCCTGCTCTGAATGATTAATTTCCTCCTGCACGCTTCTATGAAGCTAATACTATGAGTATTTGACAAATATTAATGAATTTATTTTCACAACCTTCTTTGAGATAAAGCTGCATTATCCCCATTTTACAGATGGGAAACTGAAGTTGAGAGAGATAAAGATCAGAAGTGTACACTGGATGCCCAATTTGAGATGCCTAAGGCCTGATTTTTTCAGAATGCTTTGCATTTTATACAACTTTATATACTCAAAGCACTGTTTCCAGTGACTTCAGTTGCAGTTGTGAGTACTTAGCCCCTGGATCTCAAGCAGAGCACCAAGAAAAAGTAACACATGATTAGTAGCCACTTGCAAAATTTTTGGTTTAAGTGACTTTCCCAGAATCACATAGGAACACTCTGGAAGAGGCAGGGATAGAATCCAGTTCTCCAGGGCAACACTCAGCTGTCTTAACCATGAGACGGTCCTTCCTGTTCCCGCAACCCCCCGCCTCGTTCACCGTGCACCTTCCAATTTCTGCAACAAATTAGGCAGGAGTCCTACAGACAACAGCCTTCTTCACTACAAAACCCTGATTCATCCCCAGAGCACCATCCATCCTGTACAATGAATAACGCAGGGACGGGGGGGGGGGGGCAGATAGCATGTGATCATATAATTAGAGGCTATATCATAATGCATATGCACAAAGTGACTGAATTAATGTTGAACAGGCAATCTTAATTCTGGAATTTCCTAAACTTTTGAGGGCTTGACTTTGCAACCTTAATATTCTTTTAATCTAGATGTGTGTGTGTGTAACTTCCCTTGATATTTTATAAAAGAAAACTGAAAAGACATCACATACTGACTTCTACAAACCAGTTCTTGGAACCAGCTGAACTGTTTTTGTTGAAACTTTTATATATGTATATGTATATGTATGTATAAAAAATCAGCCTGAAGCAAGCATGCAGAATGGAAAATTTCAGCCCAAACAATTACATTTTGGCAAAATTATAAGCAACTGAAAACAGGGGTTATAATAATACAATATAATAGAATCATAGGACTGGAAAGGACCTCGAGAAGTCATCTAGTCCAGTCCCCTACACTCATGGCAGGACTAAGTATTATCTAGACCATCCCTGACAGATGTCTGTCTAACCTGCTCTTAAAAATTTCGGATGATGGAGATTCCACAATCTCCCTAGGCAATTTATTCCAGTGCTTAACCACCCTGACAGTTGGGAAATTTTTCCTAATGTCCAACCTAAACTGTTCTTGTTGAAATTTAAGCCCATTGGTTCCTGTCCTATCCTCAGAGGTTAAGGAAAACAACTTTTCCCCCTCCTTCTTGTAGCAACCTTTTATGTACTGAAAACTGTTATGTCCCCTCTCAGTCTTCTCTAGAATAAACAAACCCACATTTTTCAATCTTTCCTCATAGGTCATATTTTCTAGACCTTTAATAATTTTTGTTGCTCTTCTCTGGACTTTCTCCAATTTGTCCATATCTTTCCTGAAATGTGGCACCTAGAACTGGACACAATACTCCAGTTGAGTTAGGGCTAATCAGTGAGGAGTAGAGAAGAAGAATTACTTCTTATGTCTTGCTTACAACTCTCCTGCTAATACATCCCAGAATGTTGTTTTCTTTTTTTTTGCAACAGTGTTACACTGTTGACTCATCATTTAGTTCGTGGTCCACTATGACCCCCAGATCCCTTTCCGCAGTACTCCTTCCTAGGCAGTCATTTCCCATTTTGTATGTGTGCACCTGATTGTGCCTTCCTAAGTGGAGTACTTTGCATTTGTCGTCACTGAATTTCATCCTCTTTACTTCAGACCATTTCTCCAGTTTGTCCGGATCATTTTGAATTAATGGGAAGTGTCGAGCAACCTTAACTAGATGACACTACCAGTTCCTCCCATGATTCTACTGAGACAGACAATTTTGCACCGCTGAAGTGTTTCCCCCCCCCCCCCCCCCAATGGCATCAACTTTTGTGACAATCTTGGGTAAAACAGTTAAAATCTACACATTCAGTTCAATGACTCAAATCAAATTTTTAAATCTGCATTAGTAAAAGATTACTTTTAAGAGCAGATATTAATTTCATTCAGATGTGGTATTAAAAAGTACCAGGATGGCTTCACAAATACATTTCGCTCATGAATCACCAGATTAATTAACTGGACTTTTTTAATGATTCAGTATAACAGAACTGCACACTAAGATGTGTCTTGCCAGTTCCCAGTCAACTAGGACTGTTATTTTATTCTGATCAAGCAGTTTTTTTTTTTAACCGCATACCTGGAGATGAACTGGAAAGTATTAAATACTTCATAAGTAGTAAAAGGGAAGGTCCTTAGACTAGTATTTCTCTATATTGTTTGGCATTGTTGAACCTAGGGTCATGGTAGATTCTCTATCTCTAGCAATTTTTAAACCAAGATTGGATTTTTGTTTAAAAGATATGCGATAGGAACTATTTGGGGGCCCATGTTATACAGGAAGGAGGTCAGACTAGATGATCACAATGGTCCTTTTTAACTTTGGAATCTATGAATCCTTGTACATTTCATTTTTTGTTGCTGAACTACTGTTATTATGCTACACCTACACATTTTCTTATAACTTTCACCTTTTCAGAATTGCAGTTAGAGCTGTTAAAAAGTGACCAGATTTTTACAAAAGAATTCCAAAAAATCCCAATGAATTTCAAAAGAAAAAATGGCAAAGAAGTCTTTCATAATCATTCCATTATATATTAGCAATGAAGCAAAATAATCATGAAAAACAAGCATTAAAACATCAATGATAAAAGCTGCTATAATAATTTGAGGGCATTTGAAAAGAGATCTAGGAATTATAGAGTAAAATCTCTGAAAAACAACTTTAAATGAAATCTTGGTAAATGTTAAGAAAAACCAGATGAGAAAACAGTTTGTAATTAAACATCAGATTTTTAAATCTCAATTCATCTCAGCCTCTGTTAGAATAATTACACAGTTATTAAATAGATATTTACCTGTTGGAATGAGACAATCTTTCCAATCAAAATATCCTGCATAAATGCCAGGTTCTAATGAGCCAACTATAGGATCTGCCTTCAATTCAATGTAAATTTCAAACAGTCTTTGATCCAACTCCTTTAAGGATTCCATACTAATCTAAAATCAAAGCAAAAAGAAAAGCACACCTAATTATGAAAGCAAGAATAATAATCAACAATTTATGGTTTGTCTTCTCTTTGATTTTTAGGAAACATGCCATATGCTTCCAACCTTATAATTTTAAGCAATATCTCTTTGACTGTAAGAATTTCCATACTGAATCACATCACTGGGCAGACTAGTCCAGTATCCCTTTTCTGACTGTGGCCAGTACCAGATGCTTCATAGAAAGACGTAAGAAACTCCATAGTGGAGAATCCTGGAATAACCTTCCCATAAGCATAATTTCTTCCTAATTCTGTCATTTAGGTATTGATCCTGCATCACTGAAGGCAGTGAATTTTACCAGTGACTTCAATGGGAGCAGGATCAAGCCTTTAGTGGCTGGCTTATGTCCTGAAACATGAATGCTTAAAATCCTTATAATATTTTTAACCCACCTGATGTAACTGTGGATTTTTTTTTATTATTCATTGTATATAGAGTTTAATCCTTTTGAAAAATTCAGTTTCACCAGAGATCTGTGACCTCCTAGCAGCTTATTTAAAGTTCATTGCAAGTACACCTCTACCCCGATATAACGCGACCCGATATAACACGAATTAGAATATAACGCGGTAAAGCTGTGCTCGAGGGCGGGAGGGGGGAGGGGGAGAGAGCTGCGCACTCTGGCGGATCAAAGCAAGTTCGATATAATGCAGTTTCACCCATAACACGGTAAGATATTTTGGCTCCCGAGGACAGCATTATATCAGGGTAGAGGTGTACTATTTTAAAGTATCCTTGTACAACAAAACAATAAGCTGCAGCTCTTTTGGGTACAGTATAGAGCAAGGACGTGCTCTTCTTTCCTTTGTGTGAATACAGCTAAATACAAGCACTACGATTACTGAAATCTCCAAATAAAGTAACTAAACCGTGAAACACTCTTACAAAAAGATTAGTCAATGAGATACATGTATGTGTACGTTTCACTTGCTCGCTATATTTAAAGACTGTACCTCTTTCAATACTGTACAAGTATTTTCTTCTTAATATAACTACACAAGACAGCTACATTTTCTAAAGCAATTCCAGAACATAATGTGAAACCTGAAATGTAGACAATACTAAAAGTAGTAGAAAGTTAACATCCTGATATCATCATGAATGCTAATTAAACAAGTCATGCAGAAAATGACATGGGACCACTTGTTGAAGATATTTATGTTTATGAGCTTATCAGATTTCAAGGTAAAACTTTTTAAATGTCACTCAGCACGTTTCTCAGTCACTGTGAGGTTTAGGGACTTCCCCCTCACCTGAATGAACACCTCTCATCCTGGAAGGCTCAAGACCAACCCAGGAGAACAGAAGTAAAAGGCAGGGGGGAAAAAAAGCCCTAGCACTTCACTGCCTTCTTCCCATGGAGACTTATCAGATAGGAGTCCCTGTGCTGAAAACCACTTGAAGATTCACTGAATGAAGCATGGAGGAAATCATTGATACTTCTGTTGCTCTGCCTTCTCCTACTACACCCCTAATCTGTTCCTGAGCACTCTAATCACAAATCACTGGGTCCTGATGGTGGTGTAGATGGGGAGAGGAGGTCTCTTGAGCTGGATATGGGGAGAGAAACAGGAGTTCTGGAGGGGAATGTGAATATGGGAGAAAGCAGGTATATTGGTGGGGGCATGGAGGCTCCCAGCAGCAGAGGAGTCCAATGGGAGAAATTGGTGCTCAGGAGCAGCATACACTAGTGCTTTCCTGCTTTCTCCACCTAGTGAACCTCCTGAGCGGTGTCAGAAGTGAGTCCAACAGCTGAGAACCACAAAGGACCATAAAAAGGTGCTCAGGAGATCGGCAGGAGGGGAGCATTCATGAGGGCAGTGAGAACTGGCCCTCAGGAAAAGGTCAGGGATGCAATTCCTTCCCTCCCTACCACCCACTTTCTGTGGGATTTCTGAAGTCTGCAAAGGGGAGAACCCTCACGGAGACCTACCCCACCTCTTCCTGCTCCTGCCTGTGAGAGTCTTAAGATTGGCAGCCTCCCTCATGAGCCCTTTAATAGAAAAATCTCCCCCACCACCCGCATGAACAAATGGACAAGTGACAGGTTACATTTTCAGCTTTATCTCTGTAAGGAAAAGGGATAGTGATTTACTTATTTTAAAATACAAGCTAAGGTCTCTATTTTCATGTCCATGAGCCAGTCATTCCTACTGATGTTCCAATTCAAAAGCAAGGAAGTTTAGAATCTAAAGAACAAAAGTTTGTTCTTGTGCATAAAACCCATAGTTTTATATTTCTCTGGATTTGTTTTTTTTTGGGGGGGGGATGGCGTGGGGGGGGAGAGAGGGCTACGAAATGGCATACTTACCTAGCCCCTTTTCCATTTCAGTTCATACTGTATAGAAAAATTCTACCTCAGCACCAGATCTAACCTACTAAATATGAGACACACAAGGTAGGTGAGGTAATACCTTTTATTGGACCAACTTCTGTTGGTGAAAGAGAGAAACTTTAGAGCTCCAAATATCAATATTGAAGGACATTATCTTACCCACCCTGTCTCTCTCATATCCAGGGAGTAACATAGATACAACAACACTGCAAACCACTAACTATGAAGTAGATATAGTTTTTTAGTGTGGATCTTAGGGTGGAGGTGTGTGGAGTTGGAGGTTATAATGGAAACTCATTTGTAATTTTAATTATGGAGCAACAGCTCAAACTTATATTCCCACTTTCTTAAGCATTAGTTCATTCCGCCTTTTATTTCACCCTCATCTTCATTCTGCAAGCTTTAACTGACTCCATATATTATTTGTTTGCTTCTATCCTTTCCACGTCCAGTACAGTTTTGGTTTGTTTTTACCCATATGACTATGTTTGGTTCTTCAGCCATGAATTCTCCATTACAAATGCCCTCCCACTTCTGGAGTCCTCAAGAGTTCAAGTCTGGGTCTGTGTGATTCGGAAAGAACTGTGTACACTTACAAGACTCCATAAGAAAGAGATGTGTGCATTCATCTTCAATTAAAATAATATATAATTATATATATGCAAATTAATGGTGGCACTCAGGATCTTGGGAAGCTGCCAGTTTGGCCCTCTGTGCTATAAAATTTGCACATCACTGATGCAGAGCCAGGTTTTCAAAACAGTGGTCAAGTAATTTGATTTTAGTCATTCTATGGGCAATGAACATCATGTAACTTAGGGCCTCTCTGATGCCCACTGAACTCAATGGTAAGGTTTCCTTAAGTATCTAATACCCAAGGGAATTCCCCTGACTCACAAACGTCAGAAAGAAGCATTAATATTCTCACTAACCTATAAAAAAGAGAAGCATCTTGAAATCAATTCAACTGGTAACATTTAGTGATGAGGTCACCATGGCTGCAATTAGTGAATCTTTTGGTCTTTTATAAAAAAAGGAGGATTTCTTTTGGACAGAAATGTTTTAGACTATTTCCACCTTAAAATGAAATATTTCTAGGTCAATCAAGAAGATAATGCTAATTAGGTTAGATCTTACACTCCTGACTGAAGTCAGGATCTGCTCTGTACTTCCTAAAACTGTTAAGTTAAAAAATCTTTCAGGGCTTTGGCAGGTTTCCCATAAAAAGTGTTTAGTGTTTTAAGATGTGTAAAACTCCTCCCTGGAATTGCTTGATTACATCTACAATACAGTATGGTGCATTCTCTTGATTTGGCAAAGACAGATTGTGCAAGAATAAGGTTACAGGCTGTGGTTGTTGGTTCCCCCGTCTAAGCTTATCTGTGATACTGCAACACAACAGTGTAATTCTACTTAACTATAGGAGAAAGGAGATTTGTCAGTAGACAGTAGCTGTCACTGCCTACACTTCCATTTATCTGAACTCACTCCTGAATGGCTGAAAATAACACTTCATCTGATAATGCATCTGTGTAAACCTATTACAAGAGAATGAAAGACTGAAAGTACTTTGAATAAACAGAAAAAAGTACAGTGATTATAAATGTTGAGTGCCTGATGGCATTCACATGGAAATATGACTAGATGAGTCAGCTCATAGACTCATAGACTTTAAGGTCAGAAGGGACAATCATGATCATCTAATCTGACCTCGAGGAATCAGTGGACACAGCAACTCCCAAAAACTACAACTGCAGCCAAAATACTATTCTATTTTCTTTCACGGTATTTGTGCAATAGTAGCATGTTGCCTGACCTCCTACAAGTTATCTGTTCAGTACTTAATATGAAACATTAATATTATTCAATTAGCACTCAATGTATGTTTTAAACACTGTTGTTTTCTAAACTGGCTACCAAATGAACTCTTAGAAGGATAATCTAACTATCCATCTAGGTACTAATATAGCCCTCATGATCACCCTATGAACATTTATATAACGGCCATGCTGGGTCAGACCAATGATCCATCTAACCCAGCATCCTGTCTTCTGGTCGTGGCCAGGGCCTGAAGCTTCAGAAAGAATGAACAGAACAGGGCAATTATTGGATAATTCATCCCCTCTCAGCCAGTCTCAGCTTCTGGTAATCAGAGGTTCAGAGACACCAAAAGCACGGGGTTGTGTACCTGACCATCTTGGCTATAGACTTTGATGGACCTATCCTCCATGAACTTACCTAATTCTTTTTTCAACCCAGTTATACTTTTAGCCTTTACAATAGCCCCCGGCAACAAATTCCACAGGTTGACTACGCGTCGTGTGAAGAAGTACTTTGTTATGTTTGTTTCAAACCTACTGCCTATTAATTTCATCGGGTGACTTCTGGTTCTTGTACTGAGAAGGGGTAAATTACACTTTGCTATTCACTTTTTCCACACCATTCATGATTTCATAGACCTCATCATAACCCCCCTTCAGTCATCTCTATTCTAAAGCAATCTTTTTTGATATCTCCTCATATGGAAGCTGTTCCATATCCCTAATCATTTTTGTTGCCCTTCTCTATACCTTTTCCAATTCTAATATCTTTTTTGAGATGAGACAACCAGAACTGCACACAGTATTCAAGCTGTGGGTGTACAATGGAGTTATATAGTGGCGTTGTGATATTTTCTCTCTTATTATTTATCCCTTTCCTAACATTGTTAGCTTTTTTGACTCCTGCTGCACATCGACCTGATGTTTTCAGAGAACTATCCATGATGATTCTAAGAACTCTTTCTTGAATGGTAACAGCTAATTTAGAGCCCATAATTTTATATGAATAGTTGGGATTATTTTTTCCAGTGTGAATTACTTTGCACTTATCAACATTAAATTTCATCTGCCATATTGTTGCCCAGTGACCCAATTTTATGAAAATCTTCACAGTCAGCTTTGGACCTAACTGTCTTCAGTAATTTTGTATTTTTTGCAACTTTGCTACCTCTATGTTTACCCCCTTTTCAAGATCATTTATGAATACGTTGAACAGCACAGGTCCCAGTACAGATCATCAGGGGACCCCAATATTTACCTCTTTCCATTGTGAAAACTCATCATTTAATCCTACCCTTTTTCTTCAATCTTTTAACCAGTTACTGATCCATAAGAGGACCTTCCTTATTATCACAATTGCTTACTTTACTTAAGAATCTCTGGTGTGGGAGATTTCTGAAAGTCCAAGTACACTACATCAACTGGATCACCTTTGTTCACACACTGTTGTTGACACCCTCAAAGAATTCTAATAGATTGGTGAGGTAGGACTTCCCTTTTCAAAAGCCGTGTTGACTCTTCCCCATCATATCGTGTTCATCATTGTGTCTGATAAGTCTGTTCTTTACTATAGTTTTAGCCAGTTTGCTTGGTACTGAAGTTACACTTGCTGGTCTGTAATTGCCAGGATCACTTCTAGAGCCTTTTAAAAATATCAGTGTTACATTATGTATCTTCTAGTCATCTAGTACAGAGGCTGATTTAAACAATGAGTTACATACCACAGTTATCAGTTCTGCAATTTCACATCTGAGTTCCTTCAAAATTATTGGGCGAATACCATCTGGTACTATATATACCAACTAGTACTTTATATATGTACTGTATGTACAGTACTGCATTGTCCACGGTCATTAAAGGGTTAATATAGATTTTAAATTGTTCAGTGACTTCAATGTTTGAATTTTGTTCTTTATAAAAATACCAGATTTTAAGAACAATACTTTGATGTGGCTGTTCAAGATCAATTGCTGAATATATAATGGGCACCTCATTTGCCTATATAGTCACCACACTACCAGTACCTAACTCAGCACTTTATTAAGCATTTCAGGATAGTTGAGTGTGAAGGGAGAAATCTAGAGCAATTTTGTATACTATACTAACAATGCAAATAATTTCAAACCCCATTTGAATGATATTCAAAATGATTCCAGCCACAAAAGTTCAAACACATTCACTGGAACGGCTATGAGAGTTCATTGTGTAGTAGAAGCATCAGTTTGTAGAGAAATACTCTGTACTGGAAGAGATAACATTTTACTTTCAAACAACAAACATTTCTGGAAATAAACCAACTATATGGCCATAAAGATTCTAAGTCATAACATTTCTCATAAAAAATGATTAATCATTACAAAAAGGCAGGAAAATGAGACATCTATAGCCGCCCACCTTGACATTTTCGTTCTTTGAAAAAAAAAAATCCCTGATCTAGTTTATGAACAAGAGCTGTCAAGTGGTAGAGATTACTAGATTATTTCATCTATCAAATGTATTTTGAGATTATGATCTTTTTATTCTTTGCATCAAGAAAACACAGTGACATTAAAAAGCTTTACTTAGAAATCAGATAAACATTGCCTATGAACATACAAGTCTTTAACAAGTGCTCACATTTGCTACACTATTTATTTAAACCACACACATAAACATATTAATTATTATTATTATTGTTTTTTTAAACAGATGCTTTAAATCCCACTCACTTGTAGGAGGGTCAAGTAATATTTATTCTGGGTGATTGTACAAATACTTAATTTAATACCTGTGAAAAGGAAAAAAAATCTTTCCATCCAAAGTAATGATACATCTGTAGCAATTTTATTTTAATATTATTGCTTACTTGAGTTATCTTTTCAACTCCTTGGAAGCTATGTTTCTCAAAGTGTTCAGCTATATTTATGAAAGTATGACGTTCCAGGTAGCAGCAATTACTGAGTACAATTAAAAGCCTTTGCTCCTAAATCAAGAGATGTTTTAAGAAAGAAAAATGAACAGTAATTAGGAAATATCTAGGATAACTGTGCATTATTATGTTTATACACATTTTGATCGTGGAAAATGTTTTGTTGACTTGAATGACAACAGTCATATGATAAGCATGCTGATAAATAAAATATAGCTAACAAATAGTTTTGTAAACAAAATCCTAAGAACTGGTCAACACTGGGTGCAATGATTCAATAAGGGCACTTTTTCTTATGGGCTCTGATGTCTGAAAGTATTCACTGGAATAATTGTGACTAATATAGATCTGTGATTCAGATCCCATTCCAAAAAGTAAGCCACAAACAGCTTTCCAAGAAGTGGTTTCTGCATTTTACTGTTTTTTTTCTAGTAACCTGTTAAAAATGATGACCACCATAAAATATAACCAAAATCTTCACTTTCATATGAAACTGCCTGAAGAACTCGGTTTTAACATTCGAGCAAAGGAAGCAAAACAGATATTAAACAAATGCATTCCCATCCTCCAAATTAAACTAAATCAAAGACTGACAGAACTCTAAATCATTTCTGCATATAATTTGAAACATTGTAAGTCATCTCTGCGCTCCAATTATTTTGTTTTAAAAATCAAATATGGTTCAAAACAGATATTGAATTAGGTTATATCAGGACTGTTGGTCCATAAGACTGGTGCAACAATATGATACCTGGGAGAGAGGCAAGGTCTAGTTTTTCCTCAGGAGGTAATTGGGAGATAGGAACTTTCAAATTATAAATTCAGCTCTGGTGGTGACTTTTTGTGCAAGTCACAAATTTGTGTGCAAGTCACAAATTGCTCAGTTTCCCTACCTGTAAAAGGTGGAAAATACTTACCTACCTCAGAAGAGAGTTCAGGACAATCATTTGCAAAGTGCTTTAAAAATGAAAACTTTCTGAGGATAAATTACCATAGTGAGGTGTGAAGGAAGTCAATATCTTATTAAGAATGAGATTTGCAATTCCTGATAAATTCCCAACAGTCTTATCAACCAGTAATGAACTACAACGACTAGTGTAATAAATGTGTACCCATTAACCTGCTTACTACTTTGATTAATTTATCATTATTTGTATGTACAATATTAAACACAAACTGACAAAAAACAATGAAAAATCCTAGGCTACTCACTTAATACTCTCTGTGCCTCAGCTACTCCATTTGTAAATGGGGGATAATAATCCTTATTGATACCTTGTAGTGTTTTGAAATCTATAGATTAAAACTCTTTTAAGTGCCAAATATAGAAATTAATACTCTTTCCTACTTTTGTTTATTAATATCTCATTTGAAGCTTCAAAATAATTCTTAACCAAATTTATTTTTCCATTGTATAAGCCATATGGCTGGTCAAAAGTATTGGGTTACTGGCAATGATTTTTTTTTGTGTGCTAAAAAAGCACTGAACCATTTGTTTGGGAGGAAAAAACCCTCAAAACGTCACACGGACTTCAATAACACAGGAAAATAAAATAGGATGATAGCAGTTAATGAATGTTCACACAGTACTTAGAGAGTTAAAATGATATAAGTACTAAATTATTATTAAATTTCAGAATTTAGAACTCTGGGTCTAATCCTACAAGTCTTTGCTCACTAATTGCAGTTAGATTACTCATGAAAGTAAGGGATATAGTTTCTAAATTCTGCAGGAAATAGATTATTACAAACATAATAAGAGCTTCAAATTCATTCTTTGAGAGGCATAACTTTATATGTTTCAATAGCCCTTGTGCTGGGGGCATGTACTCTATGGGAATGCATTAGTTCAAATAACTGGGAGCCCAACTTGCACACACAAAAATGCAACATTAGGAATTTTATGGAAAAGCAACTTTTTCTAGTCTCTTATTCACCACAACACATTCTACTGTAAGGAAGAGACTCACCAAGGCAAACTACATTATTTTTACACATTTCTCTCTACACATTTCTCTCTATGTTCTAAAAAAAAAAAATAAAAAAAATTAATTATCTGTTTTAGGAATAAGGTTATTCGCACTTGAGTTTTAACTAAACATCAAGGGCCAGATCCTGAATTGGTATAAATTAGTGCTACCTTCATTGATGTCAATAGAGCTATGCCAGTTTATCCCCACTGAGGACCTGGCTCCAACCCTTATTTTTTTAATAAAATTCATGCGTAAGAATTTGTAGGAAATACACTGAATACCGAACAATCCAAAGCTCGAAATACCATTAATATTAGCTTTTCTGATAATCTTGTAGTTAGTAAAGTTTGATATTATTTTGAAAAATGTGACTTAGGAATACACAAATGCATTACAAAAGACACACAGTAAAAGATAAAAGCCTTATTCAACATTTAATTTTACCCCAAAAGACATTTTAACTAGACGGCACACTTACGGAAGATAAACTAGAGTCTTCATGAATGCTTCCAAATAAATCAGGAGATGAAACGTCAACTGAAAGACTGAAAATATTTTGAAAAAAGTGAATAGGAGACTATTCTTTTTACTCCAAGCATTTACAAATCAGCTATGATGTGTGCTTGCTGGAGAACAACACTTCTATTTCTCAACAACTTTCGAGGTTTTGACATGCGAACAAGGTTCCAAATAGAACAAAACCAAAACCTTTCAAACATATTTGCAAAATGGAATTGGGTTTAAATTCCATTTTTTTAAATCAAAAATATCTGGTCTTCAATTTGGCTCTCTCTCCCCCCGAGAGTCAGTCAGCCCACCCTGGACCTCGGAGACCTTCTTGTCAAAAAACTCGTCAAAATCAATATGGCTTTGATGAAAAATATTTAGTCGAAAATGTTCTGACCGGCTGTCGTGCTGGGTTCAGCTGAAAAGACTCTAGAAAAAGTTGGAGTGCTGTGTCAGAGCGTCTCATACCATGGAATAGAAGGCAGAATGAGCTGTAGAGCTTTTCTAAATCACCCACAAACTGAACAAGAGCTTTGGGAACAGGAATTGCCATTCCAGCAATCATATTGGGGGAGGGCGGAAGGTGGAGTCGCACCTTTCTGCACTTTCTTTGATTTGCAATAAAATAGTTTCTGTTTTCTTCTCTTATACACCAACTAAAGGTCAACCAAGTAAAGAGAAAAACAAAGGTGGTCTTTCAGGATACAGTCAATCAGTTTTAATTCCAGGCAAATCCAAGCAATATTTTCTGGTTCCTTGTTTGACTCAGGTAAATTTCTAATTTGCCTTAAAATTCAGGTACTTATGACTCCTCAGATCTCTGAAATTAGTGGTTGATGGAATAAAAGCAAAATTGTCAACAATTTAGTAGATATGTTGATAAAGTTAGGAACATGCCAAAGACAGAGGGCAAAGCAAGGAAAATACCATTCCCCATTGGTAGATGTTATTCAGTGACAGTGGCAACTTCTTTCATATAAACTGCTTGGAAGCTATAGCTGTGACAAAAACCACCAGGCACAGATATTACCATTAGAACAAAAAATGGGCTAGTTTGGTGTAACAGTTACAACCTTTAGAAAGATGATTCTCTTTGGGAATCAAGCAGAAGGATTTTGAATAAGCTAGCTTTCACAAAGCATTACAATAGCTACTAAGAAAACAACTTTTTAATATTCATCATATTTCATTATCTTATTCAAATCTGTATTTCATTTTTATTTTTTTTTGGTATAGAAATGTTCTACTTGGCTCCATGGCATTATTGGTCAAAGCCAAAATTGTTCACAAAAGCTATCTAATAGAAATACCACAGGAATACTGGTGAGGAAAACCTTTTTGAAATTTGCAACTTCAAATATTCCAACTGTATTATTTTACTTACTGTGTGGTATCTGCATCACCATCAGGCTTAGTGCTCAGTTGTTCCAGACAATCTATAAAAACCTATAAAATAATTAAAAAAAAAATCTGAATTTTCCATCAGAGCTGAACTACTGGTACAAAACCTGTAAAATATTTTAATTTTTCTTAACTGAATTTTTAACTTTAGCACGTAAGCAGAATAATCACAAATACCCCAATTTTCTTAAACCTCAAATAATTGAAAACAGTAGCATTTTAAATTAAGTCCGGCAAACGTTTTCATTATCTTGTTAGCCTTTGTTTTCCTGTGGAAAAAAAGATCTGTGCTATTTCTTTGTACTATCTCTCATCTTGCTAAATGACCTCCCAAATCAGAGTTGAAATCATAGGACTGAGGGTCCACTGGTTTACAAGGAACGTATCTTTAATGGCTTTAAAGTGCTTAAACAGAGACCCCAACGCAAACATCTCTTAAGCCCACTACGCGTCATTTCTTTGGTCTGATTTGTGACATTTCACTTGATAACACAATACAAACAATTGTTAAAACTGCTGGGTGTTGCTTTATTATCTTAAAAATTTTTCTGGGTTATTATACATTTAAAAGATTACCTTAAAAATTTGTTGCAAAGAGCACTGGTTACTAATATGAAACTAAGGGCCAGATCCTCAGCTGTAAACTGGCATAGCTACACTGATTGCAATTGAACTATGCCAATTTATACCAGCTCAGGCGCTTCCCCTTAGTTTCGTATTAGAAACCGGTGCTCTTTTAAACCAAATTTTAAGTTAATCTTTTAAATATATAATTAATAACCCAGAAAATGCTTGAAGTTAAGCTAGTGCTTCAAGTATATGTTTGAAGTGTTTAGGTGCCCTGATGAATTAGGGCCTTAGAAACCCCAGGAAGCATTAAGCATCATTATCCTTAAGAGTTACTGTAATTTGAAGTTACGATAACACTTATGTCTGGATGATCTGAATTAAACAGTATCTGACATCTTATCACCTTTTATTACTTTTTAGGGAGGAATGGATACAAAGTAAGCCCTTAATCACTCATTTATGCTCCCCAATTCCAGTTTAAAATTACCTGCATGATACCAATGCTTAGCTGGCACACATCCTCCTGTGTTTTTTGTTGCTGGAAAACCTGAAGAAACAACCATATAACTTCAGTGGAATAGCTTCAGAAGACCTTCTTCCAAAGGAAGTGAGGAAAGGGAAAAGAGTTATAAATATCAAACCTAGTTTCTCTGTATACACTGCCCTTGTGAGGCTCCCCAGGAAAAGAAGAGTGGCTGGTAGAACAAATCCTATGTACAAACACAATGGATAGGGGGTGTGGGCATCCTATAGTGAAGGGGAAACACAATGATGGGAACAATACTGGCACATGACGCTACCTAGCTGTGGATAATTCCAGTTCTCCATACCATGAAGGTGAAACTGTGATTAGAAAAAGGTAGGAGAAAAAATAAGTGAGTAGAAGGGAAAGTAGTAGCTAGATTTCCTTCATCCTGTATGTCACAGAAACTTGGAGAAAAAGGTTTGTAGCAACATGTAGGATGGGGGAAACCAAGTGAAGCTGAAAAGAGAACAGGGCAATAGTAGAAGCTCTTGGGACTTCTCAAGATCATCTTTGTTAGCATGTGAAAATTATCTCATAGGGAGCGATTAATTGTGAAGTAATATCCCCTTTCGGGTTCTTCTGGGGAACCCTCATTGGGGGAATAGGATACCTTTGTCATACATGGGACAAAGAAGAAGAGAGCAACAGCAACAGCACCCAATCCTATGAGATGTTGAGCATCTCCTGAAGAATGCTCTCATGTCTTCCTGAAGTCAATGGAAGTTGCTCATACCTTGTGGCATCAGGTCCCCAAGGCAGTAAATGAATGGGTTAGGGTTTATCATGTGGCATACTGGAGTAGGGAAAACAAAGGGCTGAGTTATGTTCTGAATGAAGTCTAGATGTGATATGTATTTGTAACTGGCTCTCCAGGATACCTACATCGTAAGATCATACCTGCTGCCATTTGAAAGCTACAGGTCACAACCTTTATTACAAAAAAATTACATTTAAATACAGTTCACTTTTTGCCCCCTCGCAAACAAAAGGTACTATGAGTGCAATTTGAAAACGGACTCAATATTGCAAGGGCTTTTTTTTGTCAAAGTGAAGAAAAAAATACTGTGACGCTTGAGTAATTTCTTAATTCATTTTATAATAGCATCTCTGTATTATCCACTAACACTAATAATACATAATGAAAACATATTTATACAGTAATTACTTTAAAAATTAATAACAATTTACATGCAAGGAAAGAAAAAGTACATAACAAGACTTACACTGGCTTCTCCAGGTTTGCAGTCCAGAACACTCTTGAGTGACTGCAAGGAATGCACAATGCATTGTTCAAACTGGGATGGCTGAAAGTAAAAAGATTTTTGAGTTCCTAAATGAATGTGCAATGTATACTACACAAACTATTAATATAAAATTTTTTTTTTACAGTAACAGAGAAGATACTCATTTTTTACTGATCCAAAATGGAAACCCCCCCACAAATTTCATGATACATATACTACAGAAATCCCTTGTTTTAATGATGTACTGTCATACTGAAGCAAACAAAAATAATTACACAGATCCATTTTCTTTGCAAGTGTCTGAATGAGGGGTTCTTCCACTGAATGGTTTCTTCGCCTTAAGCCTGTAGTGAAGTTCTTATACCTTGTTTGTGATTGCACGCACAGCTACTCAGGAAAAGTCTGGGGGTAAAATCCTGGCCCCATTGTAGTCAATAGCAGAAGTCCTATTGACTAACAGGACCAGGATTTAAATTTAATGGGGCCATTCTAGGATATCACAAATTCACCATTATAATTTCACTATCATGAAATCATCAAGAACAAGTAGGGGTGGATTGGGTTGGAAGTAAGGCAACCTTGTCTATTCAGAAATTGCTTTGATACTTTGCAAAAAAAAAAAAAAAAAAAAATGGCATGGAAACATGCCAAAAAAATAAAGTTACATAGGTCTTAAGGTGTATAAATCTAGATGCAAACGAATTTGTAGCATTATCCGTTAGCCAATCTCCCCTTATCCATCCTCTCTTGCTCGATATTGTGCCACTCTGGTTAGAGACCACCTGACAGCACTAGGGGGAAATTGTGTTTCCAGAGGGGAACATGAAAGTGAGAAAGCTATCTCCATGCTAGAAAAAGGGACACCAATCCAGTTGATTTGGCTCAAAAATGGGAGCCAGAAACTTCGAAGTTCAACTCCTCATTCTGCCCTTTATCCTTTGTGTAGCTTTGGGTATGTCTACACTACGGGATTAATCCAAATTTATATAATTCGAATTTTGGAAACAGATTGTATAAAGTCGAATGTATGCGGCCACACTAAGCACATTAATTCGGCGGTGTGCATCCATGTACCGGGGCTAGCGTCAATTTCCGGAGCGTTGCACTGTGGGTAGCTATCCCATAGTTCCCGCAGTCTCCTCCGCCCATTGGAATTCTGGGTTGAGATCCCAATGCCTGATGGGGCCAAAAACATTGTCAAGGGTGGTTCTGGGTACATCCTCCCTCCTCTCCAGGAAAGCAACGGCAGACAACCGTTTCGCGCCTTTTTCCTGGGTGAACAGTGCAGACGCCATACCACGGCAAGCATGGAGCCCGCTCAGCTCAAGACAGCAGTCATGAACACTGTAAACACCTTGCGCGTTATCGTGCAGTTTATGCTGAACCAGAACCTGCAAAACCAGGCGGCAAGGAGTAGGCTACGGCAGTGCGGCGGCGAGAGCGATGAGGACATGGACATGGAATTCTATCAAACCGCGGGCCCCGGTGCTTTGGAGATCATGCTGTTAATGGAGCAGGTTATAGCTGTGGAACGCCGATTCTGGGCCTGGGAAACAAGCACAGACTGGTGGGACCGCATAGTGTTGCAGGTGTGGGACGATTCCCAGTGGCTGCGAAACTTTCGCATGCGTAAGGGCACTTTCATGGAACTTTGTGACTTGCTTTCCCCTGCCCTGACGTGCCAGAATACCAAGATGAGAACAGCCCTCACAGTTGAGAAGCGAGTGGCGATAGCCCTGTGGAAGCTTGCAACACCAGACAGCTACCGGTCAGTCGGGAATCAATTTGGAGTGGGCAAATCTACTGTGGGGGCTGCTGTGATGCAAGTAGCCAAAGCAATCACTGAGCTGCTGCTACCAAAGGTAGTGACTCTGGGAAATGTGCAGGTCATAGTGGATGGCTTTGCTGCAATGGGATTCCCTAACTGTGGTGGGGCGATAGATGGAACCCATATCCCTATCTTGGCACCGGAGCACCAGGGTACCCAGTACATAAACCGCAAGGGGTACTTTTCAATGGTGCTGCAAGCACTTGTGGATCACAAGGGATGTTTCACCAACATCAACGTGGGCTGGCCGGGAAGGGTTCATGACGCTCGCGTCTTCAGGAACACTACTCTGTTTAAACGGCTGCAGCAAGGGACTTACTTCCCGGACCAGAAAATAACCGTTGGGGATGTTGAAATGCCTATAGTTATCCTTGGGGACCCAGCCTACCCCTTAATGCCATGGCTCATGAAGCCATACACAGGCAGCCTGGACAGGAGTCAGAAGCTGTTCAACTACAGGCTGAGCAAGTGCCGAATGGTGGTAGAATGTGCATTTGGCCGTTTAAAAGGTTGCTGGCGCTCGTTACTGACTCGGTCAGACCTCAGCCAAACCAATATCCCCATTGTTATTGCTGCTTGCTGTGTGCTCCACAATCTCTGTGAGAGTAAGGGGGAGACCTTTATGGCGGGGTGGGAGGCTGAGGCAAATCGCCTGGCTGCTGATTATGCGCAGCCAGACACCAGGGCGATTAGAAGAGCACACCAGGAAGCGCTGCGCATCAGAGAAGCTTTGAAAACCAGTTTCATGACTGGCCAGGCTACGGTGTGAAAGTTCTGTTTGTTGAAAACCCGCCCCCTTGATTGACTAATTCCCTGTAAGCAAACCACCCTCCCCCCTTAAATCACAGCTTGCTTTTAAAGGAAATAAAGTCACTATCATTTAAAAATCATGTATTCTTTATTAATTGATTATAAACATAGGGAGAGAACCGACAAGGTAACCCGGATGAGGTTTGGGAGGAGGATAGAAAGGAAGTAAAAGGCCACTGAAAAAATTCAATATAATGACAGCCTTTTGGTTGGGCTGTCCACTGGGGTGGAATGGGAGGGTGCACGGAGCCTCCCCCCCCGCGTTCTTACACGTCTGGGTGAGGAGGCTATGGAACATGGTGAGGGGAGAGGGAGGTTATACAGCGGCTGCAGCAGCACTCTGTTATCCTGCTGCCGTTCCTGAAGCTCCACCTCTCATCTCGAGCGTCCCTCATGACCTCACGTTCACTGGCATCTTTCCTGTACTTAGATACCGTGTCCTTCCACTCATTCAAATGAGCTCTTTCATTGCGGGTGCATTCCATTATTTCCGAGAACATCTCGTCTCGCGTCCTCTTTCTCTGCCGCCTTATCTGAGATAGCCTTCGGGACGGAGGAGGGAGGCTTGAAAAATGTGCAGCTGCTGGAGGGAGGGTTGAAAAAAAGGAGAAGTTTTTAAAAACATACATTTTACAGAACAATGCTTATACTCTTTCACGGTGAAAAACACTATTCACATTACATAGCACATGTGATTTCAGTACAAGGTCGCATTTTCCATCTTAATATTGAGTGCCTGTGGCTTTGGTGTTAGAGATCACAGATGCAGGTCCGGGCAACAGAATTCGGCTTGCTTGCGGCCATGGTAAGCCATAGTCTTTCGGCTTCTGCGCCCTCCTTTCCCACATACCAAGCAAAGCCCGTTGACTGCTGCGGTTTTCCTGTTAACCTTCAGCAGCAGAAAACAAACTAACCCCCCATCCAATTCTCTGGGATGATCGCTTTATCCCTCCCCCACCGCGTGGCTGGTATCAGGGAAGATCCCTGCAGAAACCAAACTAACCCCCCGCCCCCCATGAATTATCTGGGATGATCGCTGTACCCCTCCCCCCCACCACGTGGCTGGTATCAGGGAAGATCCCTGCTAGCCAAAGGCGAAAAACTCAGTGCCAATTTCCACCCCCCCCCCCCCCCCCCCGCGCTTGGCTAACTGCAGGGAAGGATTTCTTTTCAGCCACAGGCAAATAGCCCAGTAGGAACGGCCACCTCTGTCCTCTTAATTAAATTCCCCTATTTCAACCAGGTTACCATGAGCAATATCACTCTCCTGAGGATTACACAGCGAGATAAAGAACGGATGTTGCTTGAATGCCAGCAAACACCGGGACCATACGCTGCCAGGCTTTGTCATGCAATGATACCAGATTACTTGCTACTAGCATGGCGTGGTCAAGTGTCCTACCATGGAGGATGGAATAAGGATGCACTGCCCAGAAACCTTCTGCAAAGGCTTTTGGAGTACCTCCAGGAGAGCTTCATGGAGATGTCCCTGGAGGATTTCCGCTCCATCCCCAGACACGTAAACAGACTTTTCCAGTAGCTGTACTGGCCGCGAATGCGTCCCAAGTCCTCAGGGCAAAGTAATCATTAAAAAACACTTGCTTTTAAAAAAAGTTTTGTATTTTAAAAGGTAAACTCACCTGAGGTCCCTTCCATGGGGTCATGGTCTTGGGTACTGGCTTGGGAGGGTTCTTCAGTCAGGCTGAGAAAAAGATCCTGGCTGTTGGGGAGAACGGAGTGCTGTGTGCTCTCCGCAAGCTCGTCCTCCTCCTCCTCTTCCCCGTCCGCAGAATCCTCAGGTGTGGCTGATGAGATTACCCCCGCCTCGGAATCCACGGTCAGAGGTGGGGTAGTGGTGGCGGCCCTCCCTAGAATTGCATGCAGCTCAGCGTAGAAGCGGCATGTCTGCGGCTCTGACCCGGAGCGACCGTTTGCCTCCTTTGTTTTCTGATAGGCTTGTCTGAGCTCCTTGACTTTCACGCAGCACTGCTCTGAGTCCCTATTGTGGCCTCTCTCCATCATGCCCTTGGAGATTTTTTCAAAAGTTTTGGCATTTCGTCTTTTCAAATGAAGTTCTGCTAGCACTGAATCCTCTCCCCATATAGCGATCAGATCCAGTACCTCCTGTACGGTCCATGCTGGTGCTCTTTTTCGATTATCGGCCTGCATGGTTATCTGTGCTGATGAGCTCTCTGTGGTCACCTATGCTCTCCTGTGCTAGGCAAACAGGAAATGAAATTCAAATGTTCGCGGGGCTTTTCCTGTCTACCTGGCCAGTGCATCCGAGTTCAGATTGCTGTCCAGAGCGGTCACAATGGTGCACTGTGGGATAGCTCCCGGAGGCCAATACCATCGAATTGCGGCCACACTAACCCTAATTCGAAATGACAATATCGATATTGGCGCTACTCCGCTCGTTGGGGAGGAGTACAGAAATCGATTTTAAGAGCCCTTTATTTCGAAAGAAATGGCTTCGTTGTGTGGACGGGTGCAGGGTTAATTCGATTTAATGCTGCTAAATTCGAATTAAACTCATAGTGTAGACCAGGCCTTAGAGTAAGTCACTTCACTTTCATTTCCCCAACCTATGATATGAG
This sequence comes from Emys orbicularis, assembly GCF_028017835.1. Lineage (NCBI taxonomy): Eukaryota > Metazoa > Chordata > Testudines > Emydidae > Emys > Emys orbicularis. The sequence continues at coordinate 121,384,112 of NC_088684.1, forward strand.
GATAACACTTATCCACCTCACATCGGTGTCGTGAGGATTGATTCATGTCTGTAGAGCAATTTGAAAATCTAAAGCACTATACTAAAATGCTATTTATTCATTTTTAGAACAAGCTGCTGAAGACATACAGCAGAGAAAGAGAGCTAAATGAGCAGAAAAAGGGCATACTTTCAGTGGAAAAGTAAAATGCTGCTCCTTTTATTTTTGTTCTCATGTAGATTTTTATTGCCTGAGAAGAAAATAATAAAGCTTCCCTGTACATTAACCTTTGTGCATTACAGGCCCCATGGCTGTACGTTTCTGACAACAGTATCCCAATATATGATTTAACAGCTGTATAAATATCAAGGATGTTAATAACTAATTTTCTTGCATGCATTTTACACATATAGTTTAAGCTGTCTCCAAAGGGCCTCTCTGGCCTTGTTTACCCTCAGAAATTTTGCTAAAGTTTCCCACCATTACGACAATTGATTCAGATCCATCAGTGGTGGTAACAATGGGATTATTCATATAGACAAGGCATCAGCAGTTGCCAGTATTTTAAGCACCATGTCATGCTCTCAGCAGGATTAGATGACACCATACTTAAGACGGTGGCAGCTCCCTAAAGACCCATATACACTAGCAATCCACCCACGGTTTCTGCTGCTGGCAGAACTAAACTGGTGGGAAATTTTTGCAAAAAATCCTAGGGTATATATAGCTTTGGAGCACGGTAATGAAGCACTAATAAGATTTTGTTTAGATTTATTAGTTCTACAAAAGAATGACCATGTATGCAAACCTAGATGGAAGAAGGAAATGGGGCTCTGGTCTGGACTGAAATGACCAGAGTACGTTGCAATTGAAAATAAAACCCAGAAGTCATGACTCCCAGTACTGTATTTTAAAACCAGACAACACTTCTTCCCACATTATGTATATCTGGAATGCTTCACACCCTCCTACTCAACTTCATTCAAATGTATTTATAGTAACAAACAAGCACAACCTTCAGACAGATGGCCTACCGAGTACTCTCTTATATAATACACACAAAGCTTAATCCTCCCACAGCCATTTCTGCTTTCTCAGATTGTTTTTAAGTCATGCCTACAATGTGCTTGTCATCTTTTAGCCATTAGTCATTACTATTTTCCCGAAAGCACCTCACTAATTTATTTTAATATGGTTTCAAGTTGTTTATTGTTTGTCTGTGAGCAACCTCCTAAATTAGTTGGCTCTCAGTTAAATTTCTCATTATACCAGAAAAGCAACTTTTTATATCTACTACAGTCCAGCTTCCATGGTAACGAACCCATTAAGTTATGAAGCACTATGATGTGGACTGAACTTGCCACAACCTGAGAAAACAAACTGTATTTTAGCAGAACATCCATAGCTAAAAAAGGGTACGTCTATACTTACTTCCTGGTCCGGATGTAAGCGATCGATCTTCTGGGATCGATTTATCGCGTCTTGTCTAGACGCGATAAATCGATCCCGGATCGATCCCGGAAGTGCTCGCCGTCGACGCCGGTACTCCAGCTCAGCGAGAGGAGTACGCGGCATCGACGGGGGAGCCTGCCTGCCGCGTCTGGACCCGCGGTAAGTTCGAACTAAGGTACTTCGAATTCAGCTACGTTATTAACGTAGCTGAATTTGCGTACCTTAGTCCGAAGTGGGGGGGTAGTGTGGACCAGGCCAAAGAAACCTTTTTTTTTTTTAAACCTCAACACAATCTTACTAAGGAAGATCAGTAAAAACTTTATGGGGGCACATTAAACCCCCCTCCCCCAACCCTCTCAATTTATATACATGCTAGCCTCTTCTCCATGTGATTCTTTACATTCTACTCATATTAAAGGACTAAATCCAGCAAAGCTTTACTCACATGAGTAGTCCTTACTCGTGGTAGTAGTCCCACTGACATGAGTTGCTACTCACATAAATAAAGATTATTCATATATGGCTCTGCAGCACTGGGACCAAAGACACTGCTTTTGAAAACCCCATCCATAAGCTGAAATTTATCTAGTTTTTAAAACTACTTTGAACTGTGCTTATGCTCACTGACACATGTAAGAAAATCCACCAGGAGAAAAATAACTCTTGAAAGAGGGAAAAGGTGAAAGAAGAGAAAAAGTAACTTTTGATTTTGTGATAGGATTTATACCACCATGAATATTTGAGAAAGTGAGCAGACAGAGGGCAGAAAGAATTCACATAGGAGTATAATCTCTCCTCCATCTAAATTCTAACCCACTTTAGATGGGAACTGATTAGCTTTATTTTGTACCATATTTTAATTCTTTTAAAAATACATATGCACACACATGTGTAAATATAAGTAAATGTATAACATGCTGCAAAACTTTTAATATTTATGAAAAGAAAAATGAAATTTACACAAGTCCACCACATGCACAAAAAATGGGTGCCCAGAAACACACAAAGTGTACCCACCAGAGATGTTAAACCTTCATTATCAACCACCCAGTCTTCCTTTTCAGCTAACCTCTTCACATCTGTAAAAAGAAAAGGTGTTAAAATGCTAGGTTTCATTATAAAAAACTCCTTGAACTTAACAAGAGATAAAACCACAGGCACCTAAGTGTGATGAACAGGCATACAAGTACATTGGCCATACTTAAAAGATTTCAGACACTTTTCAAATGACTAAGAATGGCACACACACATAGTTTGCTGCTGCTTTCTCCTACAGAAGTAAAATTTATGGTGCATGGCAATAGTTGCATAAAGCCCACCTTTTACTGGAAATCTTAAGGTTAGAGAAATATTGTTACAGTCCTCTGTTTTAAAAAAACGGACATATCATGGCTGTGTACCCATAATATAGGCATTATATTTGGGAATTCAAATGTATGTTTGTTTTATTATTCCTTGCTCAATGCAGTTTTAAAAAAACAAACCCTCAAGTACATAACTTAATCTGAGATCAGGACAAGTGTTAAGACTCACATAATTATATTAAATATTTATAATATGTTTGGGTTGAGAGTTATCAGGATCAGGACTCCATTGTGCTAGGTGTTGCTCAAACATATAGGAAAAATCCATCCAGGCCCTGGAAGGCTTATAAGAAGAAAGTGAGATAAGAAGTGTAGGAAAGGGGAGGGGAAGAAGAGGAGTATAACAATCAGTTATATACAATTTAGGTACCTATATACATTTGCACGTTGCCTCATTTACCCTTCAACCTAGTCATCATTAATTGGTAGATTTGATTGATTGATAGGTGTTGTGGCAGAGGAGCATCTTGAACTACATTCGAGAAGCACTATACTCTGAAAAGTGACCATGCAAAAGTAGCAACTTGTTACCAACAGATCTTCTCCTGAATCTGCCAACTTTATATTTGTTTTTACTGCTGGTTTATTCCCTTCAGACCTTTAGATCTAACACAGATATAAAGGAGGGAGCTGAATTACATTCCTTCTTATTCATCATCAAAAGAACCGATTACTAAGTTCCAGTCAGTTACACTTGTACAACCCTCACTGCCTTATTTGGCATTAGGATAATTTAGTTTGCATGACCTTTGTTGCCAGTGATGATGCATGAGAAGGAAAGAAACCAGCTTGACTCTCAGGGCCCAGGCTGAGTTTACAGGGCTGACAACTAGAAAAACCCTCTTCCATTTACTTGTAAACTGAACACGTTTATCACTAAAAGACAATAAGCATCCCACAGTCATTTCCAATTTGACAAAACCTGATTCCAGCAAAAATCTATTTGCAAAATAATCACAGGCTGTATCCCTGAAAGTAAGAGCTACAATACAAGGTAAAAGTATCTTCAAAACGGAATTTTTTAAACCATTAGATTGCTGTTTAAATTGCATTTACTGTTGAAATTTTGTTTGCAAGTCAATAACAGAATAATGTACAACTTAGTGCTGTGAGACAGTTTACATAAGAAGAGAACTCCATTACCACTATATCATGTGGCTACATTCTTTAAAAAAAAAATCATTTTTTTAAATTATAGAATTGAAAATTAAGCAGCACTGTAAAAGCACTTTCGCCCATGAAGATGAATAAACTCCAAATTATTCACACAAAGACGAGGCACAGTATAATCCAAGCAAGAAAATGTCAGAGTTGCAGTTAATGTTCTTTCTTTAATGCAGACGCATCAGTGGAATAAAATTATGATTGGCGTGAAATAGAAATAGTTTTTTTTAATGCATATTGCAAAAGAGGGAGCTGAATTACATTCCTTCTTGTGCATTTTCAAAAGAATTGTTTACTAATTTCCAGTCAGTTACACTTGTTCAACCCTCACTGTTTAATTTGGTATTAGCATAATTTAGTTTGCATGACCTCTATTGCCAGTGACGATGCATGAGAAGGAAAGAAACCAGTTTGACTCTCAGAGCCCAGGTTGAGTTTACAGGGCTGGTGATTAGAAAAACAAATAGATTAAAGCCATTAAATCTAATAAATAGGATTGGTTTTTTTTTTTACAAGAATATGAAAGAGTAATCAATGAAGGCATGACAAGGGAAGTGTTCTGGTTGGATTTCAGAGGCACTAAATGGACAGTTAGTGTGAGTTAACAAATATAGGCAACGATGAATCAAGAGTTAGTTAAGGGCGGTAAATGATCATTAATATTTGCAAAATATTCTGAAAATGAAAAGTATTATACAGTATAAATATTAGATATGATTATTGGTGTTCTTCTCAGAGAGGTCCAGATTCAGTAAAGCACTGAAGCACATGTCTAACTTTAAGCAAGTGAGTAGTTCCACTGACTTCTCACATAGGATTACTCATGTTCTTAAAGTTAGGCTTAAGTACCTTGCTGAACTGGGGCATAAGTCGAGTAACAAACAGAAATAAGGTTGTTTATAGGAACAGGAAGAGACCCTGCTTGCTCCAGTTTGTTTGCTCGATGGTCCCTGCATTGCTTTGCGTATATCAGTCAGCATGAGGATCATTACATTGTCTAGCATACTGCCCATCACAGAATAAAAGAAGTTTGATCAAACCAGTGGACACCATGAGCCCCATATGAAAGAAAAGAGCTGGGAAGAGAGATCTCTAGCCCACTGATGTTAATTTTTAATACATCTTGAAAAACTGGGAAATTCCAGAGGACTGGATGAGTGATATTCAAAAAGGACAAAAGGGATGACCCAGGTAATTATAAGGCTCGCTAGCCTCAAATCAATTGCAGGCAAAATAAAGGAAAAATGTTTGTGGGAGTCAATCAATAAAGAATTAAAGGATGGGACTATAACTATGCCAATATACATGGTTTTATGGAAAATAGATCTTGTCAAGCAAACCAAATTTCATTTTTTTATGAGATGACAAGTTTGGTTGATAAAGGTAACTGCATAGGTGTCTAATATACTTATACTTTTATAAGGCATTTGATTTAGCACCACCTGACATTTGCATTTAAAAAATTAGCACTATTCAATATTAGTAAAGCACATGATAAATGGAATAAGAACTGGCTAACTGAAGTAGTTGTCAAAGGGAAATCATCATTGAATAGGGGAATTTCTAGTGGGCTTCTGCAATGATCAGTTTTGGGTCTGACACTATTCAATATTTTATGAGTAATCTGGAATTAAACATAAAATCGTTGTGGATAAAATTTGCAGATGACAAAGACTGACAGAGTGGTAAATACCGATGAGGAGAGGGAAGTCATACAGAGTGATCTGGGTTGCTTGGTAAGCAGGGCCCATTCAAACCAAACGTGTTTGAATCAACCCAAATGCAAGGTTATACATCTAGGACCAAAGAATGCAGTCCATACCTGTAAAGTGTAGGACTGTATCCTGGAAAGCAGTGACTGATAAGGATTTAGTGGACGAACAACTGAACGTGAGCTCCCAGTGGGATGCTCTGGCCAAAAGGGATAATGTGATCTCTAGATGCATAAACAGGGAAGTAGTGAGTATGAGCAGGAAAATGATTTTACTTCTGGTGATACCAATACAGGAATAATGCATCCTGCCCTGGTGACCAGATTTAAAAAAAGATGTCAAAAATTGGAGAGTGTACAGAAAAGAACACAAAAGTGATTTGAAGGCTGGAAAAAATGCTTTACAGTGAGAGACTGAAGGAGCTCAATGTGTTTAACTTATAAAAAAAGTCAAGAAGAGACTTGAAGAGGAAGAGGAAGAAAACACTGGGTAATAAAGGGCTCTTTAATCTAGTGGAGTAAGGCATAACAAAAACCCGTAGCTGGAAGTTAAAAGCCAGACAAATTCAAATTAGAAATATGGCACAATTTTTTTTTTAAACAGTGAGGATGATTAACTATTGCAACAAACTAACAAGGGATATTGCCAATGCATCATCTCTTGAAATCTTCAGATCAAGACTGGATTTCTTTTTGGAAAACATGCTTTAGTCAAACAAGTTATTGCGCTTAAATACAGGGATAACTCATTGAAATTCTATGACCTGTATTATACAGGTTAGACTAGATAAACTAATGGTCCCTTTTGGCCTTAAAAATCTATGAATCTACGACCCCAAAGAGCTAAATAGGACTCTAGAGACAAACAGTGAGTATCCCTGATAAAACTGCAACTAAAATATTGTGTAAAGTTTTTAAGATTTGCTCACTTAAAAAAGAATATCCAAGTTTGAGCTAAAATTACACTGGTCTACAATTTTTGAGAAGTCGTCTGCTTCAGAGATAAAAAGTCTATTTATTATGTATTTTGATGTGCTGAATTCAAATATGACAATTAAAACAACTGATTGGCTACTGTTTCTAAGATATTTAAGTTTTTACATTTTATGTCTATGGATATTGTGTAAGATAGTAGAGTTTTAATCATAAATTGTAAACCTAGGTCTTTTCATGTGTTTATGGTTGCTTTACATGATAATATTTCACCTGTCCTGTTTATGTAACACTTTAAAAATCAGCAAAAGGGTTATATAAATAAAATGTATTATGAAACAAAAGGCAAAAAACTATTCTGTACATAGTTTAGTCCTATTCAGTGTCTACTCGGCGCTTCTTGGCTTGTCTCTTGTATTCATTAAACGGAGCATCTCTTGTCACTGTCCAGCAATAGTCTGCAAGCATTGATGGGCTCCATTTGCCCTGATAGCGTTTCTCCATTGTTGCAATGTCCTGGTGAAATCGCTCGCCGTGCTCGTCGCTCACTGCTCCGCAGTTCGGTGGAAAAAAATCTAGATGAGAGTGCAAAAAATGTATCTTTAGTAACATGTTGCAAGCAAGGCTTTTGTATGCCTTAAGGAGGTTTTCCACCAACAACCTGTAGTTGTCTGCCTTGTTGTTTCCGAGAAAATTTATTGCCACTAACTGGAAGGCTTTCCATGCCGTCTTTTCCTTGCCACGTAGTGCATGGTCAAATGCATCATCTCGAAGAAGTTCACGAATCTGAGGACCATCAAAGACACCTTCCTTTATCTTAGCTTCACTTAACCTTGGAAATTTTCCACGGAGGTACTTGAAAGCTGCTTGTGTTTTGTCAATGGCCTTGACAAAGTTCTTCATCAGACCCAGCTTGATGTGTAAGGGTGGTAACAAAATCTTCTTCGATTCAACAAGTGGTGGATGCTGAACACTTTTCCTCCCAGGCTCCAATGACTGTCGGAGTGGCCAATCTTTCTTGATGTAGTGGGAATCTCTTGCACGACTATCCCATTCGCAGAGAAAACAGCAGTACTTTGTGTATCCAGTCTGCAGACCAAGCAAGAGAGCAACAACCTTCAAATCGCCACAAAGCTGCCACTGATGTTGGTCATAGTTTATGTACCTCAAAAGTTGTTTCATGTTGTCATAGGTTTCCTTCATATGGACTGCATGACCAACTGGAATTGATGGCAAAACATTGCCATTATGCAGTAAAACAGCTTTAAGACTCGTCTTCGATGAATCAATGAACAGTCTCCACTCATCTGGATGGTGAACGATGTTGAGGGCTGCCATCACACCATCGATGTTGTTGCAGGCTACAAGATCACCTTCCATGAAGAAAAATGGGACAAGATCCTTTTGACGGTCACGGAACATGGAAACCCTAACATCACCTGCCAGGAGATTCCACTGCTGTAGTCTGGAGCCCAACAGCTCTGCCTTACTCTTGGGTAGTTCCAAGTCCCTGACAAGGTCATTCAGTTCACCTTGTGTTATGAGGTGTGGTTCAGAGGAGGAGGATGGGAGAAAATGTGGGTCCTGTGACATTGATGGTTCAGGACCAGAAGTTTCATCCTCTTCCTCTTCCTCGTCTGACTCAAGTGAGAATGATTCTGGTACATCAAGAACCGGCAGTCCTTCTCCGTGGGGTACTGGGCGTATTGCTGATGGAATGTTTGGATAATGCACAATCCACTTTTCCTTCTTTGACACACCTTTCCCAACTGGAGGCACCATGCAGAAGTAACAATTGCTGGTATGATCTGTTGGCTCTCTCCAAATCATTGGCACTGCAAAAGGCATAGATTTCCTTTTCCTGTTCAACCACTGGCGAAGATTTGTTGCACAAGTGTTGCAGCACATGTGTGGGGCCCACCTCTTGTCCTGATCTCCAATTTTGCAGCCAAAATAAAGGTGATAGGCTTTCTTAACCATAGTGGTTATACTGCGCTTTTGTGATGCAAAAGTCACTTCACCACAAACATAGCAGAAGTTATCTGCACTGTTCACACAAGTACGAGGCATCTCTGCTCACTTTGGCTAAACAGAAATGTGTCCCTTTGCAAAATCAAACACTGACAAATAAGAGAGCACGACACTGCATGATTTCTAGAGCTGATATAGGGCAATTTGTTCAGCAGAGTGATGTAAGCTTTGTTATGATTGCATCATCCATGACTTCTAGGAATAACATGATGACACAATACCAGCTTCAGATTGCATCATTCATTGTTTTGCCTAAAAAGCAAGTACTGTCCAAACCCAGTCATAGATTTATTCATAGATCCAGTCAAAGATGTATTTTAGTCATTTCTGGTTTAAATTGAGATGCCTTCCCTTTATAACTCACTTATCCTCCGCCATTCCCAAGTCAAGGGTCGTATATACTGACCCAATAGCATATCTTGAAAACTAGAGCCAATCAACAATTTTAAGCATCATTTTCGTTCTCAGTGACCCAGAATTAGTAAAGTTTGACTACATTTATTTCAGAAGCATTTTGGCTGTAGAGCAGTGTTACAGAACAGAGTAGTAATAATGCTGATTCATTGCATGGAATAGCTGTGTCATGACAAAAAGTACAAATAAATTAAAGCATGTTTGGTTTGGAAAAAAGACTGCAACCTAGTGAAAAAAGTGGCTGCCTTATATTAAAGGGGGGAAAAAAGGCTCATAATACAGGGAACAAGCAAGTATTGTTAGGGAAATGATAAAATAACCTAATAGGTCTTGTATGTTGTGACTCTGGGAATTACAGGTGACCGTATTATTGATTCAAGTACCTAAAGTGAACACAATCTATTCTAGAATGCAGTCTGATTTAACCAAAGAGAAAATAAAAAATCCTAACCATATGCATGTAGGTCTGCACATGTCTTTTTTTAATTACCTTCAGCTGTGTGTTGTAAGGTGACCATTATACAACGTACTCGAAGATCCAAAATAAGATCCTGGATGATATGAAGCATATCATTTGGTATTTCAAGTGCAGTAAGGGACTCATAACTAAGCCTGGAAGGAGAAGAAAATAAAATGAAGGTTAGGTTTAAACCAACAGTTTTCTAGACAATACTGCTAAATATCACAAAGTTACTTAGGAGTTTCTTTTGCTTATGGATAATATTATTCCTCTCAACAGTAAGCTTTTTAAACTGTGATATCATCCATAATACCATAGGTATGTTTTACTATCTGGTTCATTCATTTGTTGAAACCATATCAATATAGAGCTTCACTGTTGTACTGTATAAACTTGACAAAGTTTAGGCCACTGATGTGCTAATACCACTGCATATCACAATGACCAATATTGTCTTGTCGTTTCTTTGTAATTCTCCATCTGTCTGTATCCATCTGTTGTCTCTTGTTTTATACTTAGATTGAAGGCTCTTTGGGGCAAGGACCGTCCTTTTGGTTGTACAGCACGTTGCACAGTGGTGTTTTGGTCCACGATCAGCACTCCTAGGGGTGATCATAAAATAAATAGCAACAGAGCCTGCAGTGAAGGGTAACGTGAAGGTATACCACCCTAGCAGAGCATAATGGTTTGACGTGCCAATATGGAACACAGTTACTGTGCCACCTCTAAAGACAGTGCAGCATGGACTCACCCAACACAACTTAATTTCCACCAGCCCAGCACCACTGACTGGTGTGGAAGAGAGTGGGGCCATGCCTTATCATTCTCCCTATGAGGATTGTAGCACCCTATATACTTGTAAGGGGCAGCATTTGCAGTCTTAACTGGAGGGCTGCAATTGTGCCAAATCTTTACACAGGGACACAAAGGAAGACCGGAGAAGAGTTAAGAACACAAGAATGGCCATCCTAGGTCAGACCAATGGTCCATCTAGCCTGATATCTTGTTTTCTGACACTGGCCAATACCAGATGCTTCAAAGGGAATGAACAGAACAGGGCAATTATCAATTATCCATCCCCTGTCCTCCAGTCCCAGCATCTGGCAATCAGAGGCTCAGGGACACCCAGAGCATGGGGTTGTACCCATGGCCATTTTCGCTAATAGCCATTGATGGACCTATAAGAACGGCCATACTGAGTCAGACCAAAGCTTCATCTAGCCCAGTATCCTGTCTTCCGACAGTGGCCAATGCCAGGTGCCCCAGAGGGAATGAACAGAATAGGTAATCATCAAGTGATCCATCCTGTTGCCCAATCCCAACTTCTGACAAACAGAGGCTAGGGACACCATCCTGGCTAATAGTCATTGATGGACCAATCCTCCATGAATTTATCTAGTTCTTTTTTGAACCCTGTTATAGTCTTGGCCTTCACAACATCCTTTGGCAAGGAGTTCCACAGGTTAACTGTGTGTTGTGTGAAAAAATACTTTGTTTGTTTTAAACTTGCTGCCTATTAATTTCATTTGGTGACCCCCAGTTCTTGTGTTATGAGAAGAAGTAAATAACACTTCCTTATTTACTTTCTCCACACCAGTCATGATTTTATAGACCTCAATCATATTGCCCCTTAGTTGTCTCTTTTCCAAGCTGAAAAGTCCCAGTCTTATTAATCTCTCCTCTTATGGCAGCTGTTCCATACCCCTAATAATTTTTGTTGCCCTTTTCAGAACCTTTTCCAATTCCAATGTATCTTTTTTGAGATGGGGTGACCACATCTGCACGCAGTATTCAACATGTGGGTGTACAATGGATTTATATAGAGGCAGTATGATATTTTCTGTCTTATCATCTATCCCTTTCTTAATGATTCCCAACATTCTGTTTGCTTTATTGACTGCCGCTGCACACTGAGTGGATGTTTTCAGAGAATTATCCACAATGACTCCAAGATCTCTTTCTTGAGTGATAACAGCTAATTAAGACTCCATCATTTTATATTTATAGTTGGGATTATGTTTTCCAATGTGCAATACTTTGCATTACTATCGTCAATGAATTTATCTAATTCTTTTTTTACCCAGTTATAGTTTTGGCCTTCACAACATCCCCTGGCAATAAGTTCTAAAGGTTGATTGTGCCCTGTGTGAAGAAATACTTCCTTTTATTTGTTTTAAACCCACTGCCTATCAAAGACACTACACTGGCTGCATCTCCTTAATGTTTCCGAATTGGGCAAGAACTAGGCAAATGGAGTCACTGCCATTCTCCCTACCCTTGAGCAGGGCATAAGTATCGGGAATAGCTAGCAGCAGGAACCAGGCTCCAAGTGTGGGCACTTGATAACCCTCCACCAACCACCAGGACTTTTGTGGGGTTGGAAAGCCATTATCTTTCCTGCTCCTCTTTCTGAGCAGAGTGCAGGCACTGAGAGCAGCCATCATCAGGGGATGGACACAAATCTTCAAACTTTCATCACTCTGTGTGCCACTATCACTGCCCTGTGATTCTGGAATGTCATCTGGTAACTATCCACAACTTTGTTCACACCACTACTATTGTCTGCTCAGCATGACCACTTAATTAGCTGATTATAAGCCATCATTAGTTCACTTAACCATCTAGGAAATGAGGAATACAAACAGTGGTCACCTGTGAAAACTCTGGTTTCAGTGACTAGCCCAACATTACATCAGAATTTAAGAGGAGGCAAGGACAGAAATCAATTCTCCAAGATGACATTCAGCTGCCCAATTTATGAGGCCATCCCTTCTCTTCCTGCAATCTCCTGCCTCATTTACTACACACCTTTCAACTTCTAAAACTAATGAAAAAGAGGTCCTATAGACAACAGCCTCTTTCACTACACAACCATGATTCATCTACAGAGCACTGTCCATCCTGTGCACTGAGACAAGACTCCCAAGGAAAAAATATAGCAAGTGATCATGTAATTACAGATTGTATCATAATGCATATATACACAAGTAGGCTGAATTAATCTTGCACAGGCAACCTTAATTTTGACATTTCCTAACTTTTGTGTCCTTGACTTTGCAACATTAGCGATCTTTCAGTTGAACGCAAAACAAATAAAAAAATAAGGCACAGTTTAGACTATGTTATGCATACTAAAGACTCATACGACACAGACCAATAGCCCCAGTTACCTTACAGTCTGGATGACATGTGTTAGCCACTGTCCAGAGAGTTCAGATTTCATCTCCCAGCCACCATACTGTCTCAACTCTCCTTCTCTGAGGCTGAATGGAAGCAAAGCTCCACGGATGAGTTTTGCCAGGGACTGCATCACCTCCTGAATCATTTTCTGTCACAGCATAAAAGAACATCACAAAAATAAATACTTAGAAACTGCACCAATACTTTTAACCAGTTATGTATTCATCACATAATCTAGTCTGAAATGGCAGGCATACATTTCAAATTTCACTAAGGAATATAACTTTACTTACATAGCAAACACCCACATAACAAGCACTACAGCACTGTACAACATAATTAAAACAAATACAATATATAAAACAAAAAAATCACTTTAACATAAACACAAACAACAGGGTCCAAATTAGGACAGAGAAGGCAATAAACCTAGGGCTAATAAGGGTCACTGCAAAAAACAACTGTGAAAAATAAAGATTTAAATTTATTTTTAAAGCAGGGATAAAATAAAATGGATTTTAGGGGTTGGATATAAAGAAAGTGAGTTCCAAGATGCAGGGCCCACCACAGCCAAAGCGTGATTGTCTGTAGAGGCTTCATACGTGATGGCAGGTTCTTAAATGGCCGGTGATGTGTGAGCATACTTGCCAGTACAAGGTATCTGCCTTTTGCTTAGATTGTAGTCTCTTGTAGAGCAAGAATCAGGGCTTTTTTTTGTGGGGGGAGAGGGGAAGTGACTATTGTTTTTTGGGTGCCGAACCTAAAACAGCTTAAAGGGGCCTGATTATTACAGGGTCAACGCTCACCACTATTTGAAAATTAAGCCTTCTTCAGGTGTCTTAATCTGAAGGACCACCTAAACGAAAACAAGTCTGCGCACCAAGCTTACCTTGAAATCATTTTGTCTTTGCCTAGCATTCTTCTTTGATCTTTCCATTTGACCAGATTTTTCAGCAGTCTTGTAAAAATGAGAAACAATTGAAAAGTATCAGTGTCTGGTAACCACGGCTTTCAATTTTAAAACCATTCTAAAAAGATGCATCAAGGCAAAGGGGTCAAAAATGCTTCGTGAGTTTACAATGGGATAAAAGAAGCTAACTCAAGTCACATCTACAAGCAAAGTCTCCACAAGTCAACAAGTATTTACTTATAGTAGCTATCAAGCTGCTAGTGTTTAAGTGTGGGGCACAATGTGCCAAAACAACCTAAAATAAAAGGTGGAAGTAAAATAACAGTGTAAGAAGTATAAGCTTCATTGAAGTCAAGCAATATTTTCCTCTAATGCTTTTGCATTAACATTGTTAAAAGAGCTCTAAAATCCATGGCTCAATCCTGCAGTAAGTCTACAGGAAAAGAATCTTCAAGTCCCCAGTAGGTGAGAGGTGCCTGGAGGAAAATTTGGGTCTAAAATAAAGTACATTCTTTGTAATGATGGATAGTGCAGAAGTACTGTGTGTTCTCCTTTTTCTTTTGGCTTAGTACTTTGTTTCAGAAGACAGAGTCCATTATTCTCCAAAGTGAAGAACTAAATCATCTGTAATGGACTTACAATGAAGATTTATCATCATCTTGCTGGACAATTCACATATCTGAAAATTTAGAAGCACCAAAGCACATCTGCACTAGCAACTTTGGTTACAGTTGTGTGAAGAAAAGAATATGGCTTGAACAGTGCTCTTACTGTTAGCAGTTTTCAAATGCAAGTGATAATTATATATTTGTGTGTGAAGTGTGCCATAACACAAAGCAAGTTTCATAGAAAAAGCTGTTTAAAAGATTGGATTAGAGAAGTAGGTGGAATTGTACAGCTAAGAACATTTGCTAATTTAATGTATGCACTGTGACACCTACTGGACAAAAGTATATTACCAGAATTGTAGTTTGGAAAAGATATTCTTAAAACTGTCCTCAAAGCAGTAATATAATCAATATATTTTTAAAATGACTAAATAAGTTTCATGTTTTTTTTTATAATTCATCATTTGTTAGAAGTTCTTCAGATTATTTTGTAGTTAGCATACAATGACCAACAAGAAATTCAAATAGAAAGAAGCTTGTCAAAAACACTTTAGAGATTTTAAATTCTCTGTTTTCCTTTAGTATTCTGAACTGTACCATCTTATATTAATCAGAACAATTCCTGCATATTACTGATGAACCTCATATATACTGTCCTCTTTTTTATTGCTTTTTTCGGATTAAAAAAATCAATCATATTGAATAAACTTCTCTATGCTGCAGGTACCTTTTAAAATGTTACTCAACTAAAGTTTTAAAACAGTTTTGATTGCTCCCTTAAAGCCCTGATATGAAGTTATATTAAAGAAAAAATATAAAAGATCTTAAGATACTTTTGCCCTTAGTGATTTCGTTGAATAAAAATCTTAACCCTTTCCTGCACAGACAGACCAAAACTACTTTGTGGTAAGACCAACGGTTATATTTCACTGTTTTGACTTCACATATGCTACTTCATATGGATCTGAGTGGTTCAAAGAGCTGCAAACTTTTAAAGCTGTTAGAAATAGCACATAAATCTTTAACTGTCACTATTCTAAGACGAACAGCCTACCTTTATGCCAAGAAAAATGTATATAACTTCACAACAGAAAATAGAACCAGCTTGTTATTTATCACTGGGTTTTTCTTTTGTATTAGAGTTAATCTATTTCAGGCTTATGGATTTCAATCAAATGGTTCTCTGTACATTGTTCTCATGATTTTCTCTCTCTGTCTCCAAAATTATGGTGAGCAACATTTTGTTTCTCACATACCAATAAATAGCAAGGAAATGTAGTAAGGACACCTTCAATGATGCCTAAAATCCATACTATTGGCAAAATTCTACAGCTTGTGGAGGTGTTGCGGCTGAAGCTCTCCTCAGGAGCTCCTAATGAGGTTTCCTAGGCCCCCATCCATTTTTGGATAGCTAGTGGCAACAAGAGCCTGCACTGTCCACAGGATTTTGGCCATTTCCTACATATGGACAAAAAAGGAGCAAAGGGATGAGGATGAGTTGCTTGTCCAGTCAGAATCTGGCCCTATGAAAGTACAGGATAGGTACCTCAACAGTTTAACATGCAAATTAACTCCAACTTTTTTGCAATGGAAACAATGTTCTGACCAGGCATTATACAAGATTGCTGCATTTTCTCTTGCACTTACTCTCACAAGCAGAACTGCTCAACTTTGTGTACAATTGTAAACATAGTGTCAGTGTCTCTTGAAATTTCTCACAGACAGAAAACTACATTAATTTACAGTTGAGGTTTTAAAGTCCAAATCCAATCTCTAATAACCAGAAATGTATTATTACCAAAACTGTAGTTATTTTCAAATTAAAAGCTTCAGGAGGATTCTCATCACTTTCACTAGAGAATAATGGCATGATTCTCTATGGAAAAAACACTGGGTAGGAGTCAAATTCCTACATTTTAATACTGCCTCTACTTCTCGATCACTGTATGGCATTGACAAATGCATGTTCTCTCTTTCCCTCGGATTTCCATTTGTGAAATGGGGACAACAAAATGCATCCACTTCTGAGGATTTTAGGTGAGCGGCAGACATGACCGATTTGGTCAACTTAATGTACCCTCTGTACACACATGCACATCATACATCATTTGGAAGCTTATTAGGTCTACTTGTAGATGAGGTAGGATATGGAGCCATCATGTGGTGCTATTACCATAGAAATGGGGGATAAATACAACACCATAAATTGTTAAAATGATCACTGAAATAATTTGCATTCATTTCTTTAGTTTAATGACACTTATTCAAAGACATAAAATTGGATTTCTTTGTGACCTCAAAGCACCACCCCAACAATCTAAACCAGCATTTCTCAAACTGGGGTCCGTGGACACCTGGGGGGTCCCTGAGGATACCCCAGAGGGTCCGCAGGCCCCGCTGATCAACTCCTCCTCCTCCCTCCCAGTGCCTCAGGCACACTAAAAGTCCGGTGGCGCAGTGGGGCGAAGGCAGGCTTCCTACCTACCCCAGCTCTGCGCTGCTTCCGGAAAACGGGGGGCTGGGGTGGTTGCAGGGAGGGGGTCTCTGTGCGCTGCCCCCACCCCAAGCGCCGACTCCAGAGCTCCCACTGGCCAGGAACTGCAGCCAATGGGAGCTGTGGGGGTGGTGCCTGTGGGCAGGGGCAGCGCACAGAGACCCCCTGGCTCCCCCGCCTAGGAGCTGCTGCCAGAGAGATGTGCCGGTCGCTTTCGGGAGCCACCTGGGGTAAGCACCGTCTAGACGGAGCCCTAACCTCCTCCTGCATCCGAACCCCCTGCCCCAGCCCAGAGCCCACATCCAAACTCCCTCTCTGAGTCCACACCCCTCACCCACTCCTGTACCCCAGCCTGGTGAAAGTGAGTGAGGGTGAGGGAGAGCAAGCAACAGAGGGAGGATGGATGGAATGAGCGGGGTGCATGACCTCAAAAGGTTGGGGGCAGGGACGTGGCAAGGACTGAGCGGGGGGTTTGGGGGGTCCCCGATTTTTTTAAAATCAAAATGGGGGTCCTCAGGTTGCTAAACTTTGAGAGCAGCTGATCTAAACAATCTAAAACAAATCTAGTAATACATTTGTATTGGTATAATTGAAACGTGATAACGCTGGTGACATTTCTGGACAATTATCATCATCTTGTACATCATTATGATCTCTGGCAAGAGTGAGTGGGCTACCAATATCATTGTTCCTTTGGCATGTACACAGTTCTGTGCAGACAAGAACGTTATGACTACAGACACAGCTGATTGCTCAGCAACCCTTTCTGGTACAGGCACAAATAAGGTCTTGTAGAAGCTCAGATGCCACTGGGCCTTTGAAGAATACAGGAAGCTGTTCATCATCCTCATTTTTCCTTCCATGTTGTAATGGTGATCCATGATTTGCTTTACTTATGTGTGAAGACATCCAAACCTTTGTTTGCCAAGATGCTGTTGTGACATGCTCTTCAAAACTCTCCTCACATGGTGGGATTCTGGCCAGTAACTTGTCCTTCTTGATGGCTAGATTGAGGTGCAAGCAAGTCAGGTTTTTGTGGGTCTCCTCTTCTTTCTCACTCTGGTCATACAGGACTGCTATCAACTTCCTTGCTGCAGAAATTTGAAGCTTGTCCATCACAATCTCCCAATTTGGGAGGCTCTGAAGAGGTACGATCACTTTGTTTCGACAACATTAAACAGATTTTTTTTCTCCTATACCAAATAGGTATGTCAGAGAGTCACATGCTGTTAAGGCATGTAGAGCAGGAAGCATGTTGCAGACATCCAGAGTGAGTGCATCACAAATTTCATGCACAGATATGAAGAGATACTTGTTAGTTGTGCTGGTAATGATGGCTGTTTCAATCTACATGTTATCTACGTGTTCCATTTCTGGAAAGTAGTGAACAGCAATGACCAAAACATCTGTATCAGGTGACCTAATTACAATGGTTCCTTTGATACCAAAAGCCATATTGGCACATACAACATACAGAAGCATCTTTGTATCAGCTTTCTCTTGAATACTGTACAGGCTTCTTCAACAGCTCAACTGGTGATGGACTTTGCTGCTTCACCACTGGAAAGGTGGTGTTTGTGTTGGGTGTGCTCCTACACTCAGGTGCACTTTGAACCATACATTCACAGAGGAATTTTGCAACTGAGTGTTCGTTGGATGCCACGTTTTAAAACATTTTCCCATGGGGGCACAGGGTGTCCACCAATCACCTGGTATTTCTTGCATCCAACCTTAGATCCTGTTCGGAGCGATCTTTCTGAAATTTTCAGAGTTACTATTGTCATACCCGTCAAAGATTCCAATTAAAGAATTAGCTTCAAATCCTTTTAGGACCTGCCTCAAATACTCAGTAGCCAATTTGTCAAATGTGTAGACTGTCTCCAGCTATCATTTGTATGACAGCCTTGGCATCTGAGAGGTACACTATGGTTTCTTTGTTGCATGCTCTTAGCTCATGGATTTTTTCAGCTTGAGCTTTCAACTGATGCCCTAATTCAGCTTTGTCTGTTCTTCTTATAGTTCCATCACCATGAAAAAGGAACATAGGCACAGATCCTATCGGGTGACTGAGGGTATGTCTATACTGAAAAGGCTACAGCGGCACAGCTGCAGTGCTTCAGCTGCGCTGCTGTAACACTTCAGTGTAGCCACTCACCACAATGATGAGAGAAATTGTCCTGTCACTATAGTTAATCTACCTCCCCGCAAGAAGTGGTAGCTAGGTCGATGGAAGAATTATTCTGTCAACCTAGCCATGTCTACACTGGGGATTAGGTCAGCATAGCTGTCTGTCTCAGGGGGGTGGATTTTTCAAACCCCTAAGAGACACAGCAGTGCCGATACAAGTTTTCAGTATTGACCAGCCCTAGGAACAGTTGCGACTGAAACATCATCTCTCCATCTTGCTAAGGACAGAGCTCTGTGGGAAAACAGTTTTGGGACTGAGAGCTGTTATGATTGTCCCTCCTTGCCAGACTTTAGTCTTCTTGGCTATGTCAGCAAATGTTTTGATGTCAAATTTCTAGACTGGGCTGAAGAAGCTTCATGTGCCATCAGAATCAAGTGCACCTCTCACAAATCTCTCCATTTGTTCTTCACCACCTGCTATTTTCAGTAGAGACTCTTGTACAACTGACGCTATGAGTCAGGGTCAAATCGGTTTCTCATATTGTTGATGACATGGTTGATAAGAGCTATAACATGCTCTTCATCCCTTTTCATTACAGAGGCAAGAACTTAATTGTGGACTTTGTCTTCACTACTTCTTGTTAGGTCCCTTCTTTCTCTCATAGCTTTTGGCATATTCATAATATGAAGCTCTGTACCATCATCTCGAACACTAGTACTGACCCATGCATAAGTGTCACTGAATTAAAAAGCTAGTTTCTAGAATATTTCAAAGCTTAGTACTTCATGCATAGGCAGTACAAATTAAAATCTTCTACCAGGCAGACTAGATGCTACATTGTTTTGTTCAAATGCTTACAAATGGGGAAGCATTACATTAAGAATTCACGTATAGTTATATCTACCCACTATGCTGTACAAACGATGAGAATGCAATCTACTGCTACTGGTGCATAATCTTCAGCGTGAGACTGATCTGATCAGCACATTTCAACTGAAAATATAGAAAACTATTATAATCACTTGTGAGATACTTTGACAATTAAGAATATGCAATGTGAAAACGTTTCATGTTAGTAGATTGCAAAATATTGATATTTGACATTTTTGTCACATGCTAACCAGCTTCATCATTCCTGGAAATAAAACAAAAAACAAAATTTGTCCATGCAAAACCAATACAATCTTTTAATACAGTCATTTGGTAGCTTTGACCAATAAACACCACATGAAGGTTTAAAAACTGTGGTCATAGTCATGTTGCAGTGTTTCCGCAACTGCGCAAATATGACACTCTCATTTTGGGTATCACTGTTTCACCTCGCCTACAGGTTTACAGCACCACTTGACAGTTCCAAATCAAAACTTATCTAAATGCACTTAAAATAAGCTTTCAAATGATATCTAATGTAGGTTTGTAGGCTGGGTACATTAAACTCCAAAAATATGGCACATGACATTTTTCTAGGAATTAGACTGAAATCAACCTTCATATTGGTAAGATGACCTAGCAATTGAAGGTTCCCTATTCTATTACCAGATAATGCCTTTCATCATCATTGGATAATGGCATAATTATACTTCCTCTTCTAGGGATGCCCCACCTTTAGTATCCTGCTACTGGAAAAATAGAGAAATGGCCAGGCCATTTTCAGCCTAACTTTTTCTGTCAAATACACTGTAGTTTTGTAAACTGGTGACTAGCAATTATACAAATCAAAATATATCATTATATTCTCTAGTTATAAAGGTTATTTATTAATGGAGATATCCCATCTCCTAGAACTGGAAGGGACCTTGAAAGGTCATCAAGTCCAGCCCCCTGCCTTCACTAGCAGGACCAAGTACTGATTTTGCCCCAGATCCCTAAGTGGCCCCCTCAAGGATTGAACTCACAACCCTGGGTTTAGTAGGCCAATGCTCAAACCACTGAGCTATCCCTCCCCCATACTGTTATATGACAGTATGTTGTATGCTATGCATATCTGAGTAATTACTAAAATTATTAACACTGTCATTTTGTATGATCACTGGTTTGAGTTACATTTCTTTTGATGATATAGCTTAAAAATATTTTCTGTTGCTCTGGGCATGATACTGTATTGCTACACAATTAATGGGCCAGATTTACTTAATACAAGACTGGATGAGGGGCACATACAATTGTGACACATGCCACTACAGTTATCTTGCACGTAGATTGGGCACAATAGTGTGTGTGTGTGTGTGTACGTACAATTCTAGGCTTCTGTCATCTTGAAACACTGGGGTTAAATCTATCCTCACATCCAAATTCTTCAAAGTCACAAAATATGTATGCCCATTCCAGAGTCAAACACTATCCCTCTAGCTTTGTCTCTCATATCTTTAAGATTCATCTAGTTTATCATTTCTTAAGATTACCAAACATCTTGTCTCCTTTCTTAGATGTTGATAAATGTAAAATCCAACATGGAACAGTTGGCTGATGATCTTGACAAGCAGGACTGAAACTATGTACATTTCAATGGTCACTCAGAGAATTATACTACAGTACAAAATAGTTCCTATTGTGAAGCCTTCGGGGTTTTTTTTAAATAGAATCCTTACATATATGTTTCTAGGAAATTTACTGATTAACATTCATAACATACAAAGTGGGTCCATTGCTTCATGCCAAATCAAGCACCAATCAGTAGATGTACAATTGCTTATGTCGTTCTACAAATCTCTGTAATCCAAAAGCTGCAAAAACATCTTAGTCAGGCATCTTCTCCACTGAGGTACTATACTTCTGCAGTTTCAAACTCAAATTCAAATACAAAATCATTCCTATGAGCTTTGTCTATCTGAAGACATTTAGGTTATGTATATGCATGAACCAATACCTCACTGAAAAGGCTT
Organism: Emys orbicularis; assembly: GCF_028017835.1. Lineage (NCBI taxonomy): Eukaryota > Metazoa > Chordata > Testudines > Emydidae > Emys > Emys orbicularis. The sequence goes on from NC_088684.1 coordinate 121,405,822, forward strand.
CCATTCACATAAGAAATCCAGAGCTTCCAGAAGTTGGGGAGCTGAATTACAACAAGTTTTGTCAACTTTTCAACAAATGCAACTTGTTGAGGAGCTTTACAACGCCAAGCTAAGAGGAAAAGAGAAAGAATAAATAACTTTGAATTGATAATAAAAGCTATTTTAAACATGCTGCTAGAGTGTGATCTAAAAATAATGGATCTATCATGCATATCTATAATCTCTCAGGTGTGAATGGCAACATTTTACGACTTGGTCCATATGGCATACAGCTTGTGTACGTGCAAGATTTATTTCCATATATTCTTTTGAGGGGGTTGGTACTATAAGTATAATATGTCTTCTATGTAGAGGTGCTCGTATGGCCCCACTGAATTATATTGTACATCCTAACAATCCACTCGCATAAATCTGTCTTTAAACCAAGCTAAATGATAACTGAACAGGGAGGATCAGAGGCTTAGCCATTAAAATATAGGGTGGGGGAAGGTTGGAATGTAGGCAGTACAATTGTCTTGAGATTAAGACAAAAGACTGGGAAATGGGAGATCTGAGTTTTATTTCCAGATCATCCACAGACTTCCAGTGTGATCTCACTCATCAACCTCTCCACAATTTCATTAGCGAAGTCTCCGTTTCCTTCTCTGTAAAATGGGGATGGATACTGACATTGTAGGTGGGAGGCTAAATTCATTAATATTTGTAAAGCAATTTGAGACTCTTGGAGGACCAGTACAATTAGAAGTTCAAAAAATCATAATAAAAGTAAGTATAGCACTTTTCACTTGGGACATGAGACCGAAAAATTATCTTAAGTTGCATAAACCTCTATACAATCTTGGCACCTTAACCATCACTAGACATCAATAGAGTCACAACTTTGGGAACATGGGGGAAGAGGTGGATCTTCTCCCATTTTCTTGTCAGGTGAGAGATGGGAGAGAGGAAATACAGGAGATGGTGGATGAGCATGGAAAGTGGAGGTGAGATAGGAAACTTCCATCTCCAATCATGTTTGTCTTCCCCATGTTGACTTTCTTCATTTGATTATCAGAGCTATGTTTCTTAGCAAACTATTCTGCATCAATAAATAAATGTTGCATGCTTTTTACATCAAGAATTAGATTCCTGCAAACTATGTGGGCACGAAGAAGTCAAAGACCTTCAAACTGATTACAAAGAGGACCTGAGATTTTCTTGTATAGTCTTAGGTCTTTCACAAATTACACAGTTAAAGAGTGTGAAACTAGTTTACATGATTCCATGGGAGCATGGAAGACTACTGGATAGCTTATGGTATTTGTCTTTAATCTAGTACATAAATATTGATCATATAGCATAGAAAGTCACCAATTAGACAAACATGAGCCCATATAAAACTGGCTGATTAGCTCCGCTGCCAAGGGACGAAAGATGCAACATCTCAGGTGGGGACTTCTGGTGTGGGAAGTTAGAAGGCTCAAAAATCTACCTTATAATAGAAAAAACCTTAAGTAGTCATTACTGTGGCTGCATCTGTCCAAGATCAGTGCATGATGTCTTTTATGCATGCTGTAGGACCTAGATATTATTGAGTTAAAGCTGTAACTGAAGCCATACTTCAAAATTCCTTGCAAATCTATGTTCAAGTCAGAGTCAATGTAATTTGAATTCGCTATTTTGTATTCAACTTTCTTTGAATTTGTTCCAGAATTCACTGCAGCCATAATGATGCATCATGCTAGTGAATAACATGGATAAACGAATCCTCTGAGCAATGACATCAAGTTTTGGCCTAAATATGCTCTTTAATATCATAAACTTTCTATGATGTAAATGTAGATAAATTACATGTAACCAAGGGCAAATAAGCAAAGAAAAGTATAATAGTCCTTAGTGCCTCCATTTCAGGATCTCAAAGTGCAAAAAAATAAAATAAATCAAAAACCTTTTCTCTAAGAACATAAGGTAGCACAGGCAAACAAAACTAAAAGGAATGGGTAAGATTATTCTAGAATTCTTATGGAAGAATTTTTGGCAGCTTCATAGTATGGCTGGAAAATGTTTTAGTTCATATTGGTAAAGTCAAAAAGAAGTTTAGGCTTCTCCTCTTGCGTTTATATGAGATTAACAAGGGGCTTGATGGGACAAGTCCACCATACAGACTGTCCTTTGAAAAATATGTAAGCAACGATAGATCTTGACTTTTATCTTGCAGAATTTATTACTATTTTTATAGTAACCAAGAGTGTGCTAGACATTTTGCAAAAAAAGAAAGACAGTGCATTGTCTTATCCCACATTGCTTAAAAACTAATTTTAATCATGGAGATGGAGGGAGGAAGGACAACGGAGACAGCAATAAAGTCATGTGCTTACTCCATTTTAGCATATGGATATTTTGGTGGTTCTGTTTAATTTATATTTTTCCTGTGAATATTCAGCATAAAAAGAATATAAAACAATGTTATAAACTTGCATTTAAAGAATAAAGATAAATGACAATCACACCATTTATTTAAATATTTTGGATGTTTTCTACATTTTCAAATATACTGATTTCAATTACAACACAGAATACAAAGTGTACAGTGCTCACTTAATATTTATTTTTGATTACAAGTATTTGCACTGTAAAAAAACAAGTCCACTCAGCCCTACTTCTTGTTCAGCCAATCGCTCAGAGAAACAAATTTGTTTACATCTGCAGAAGAGATAATGCTGACCGCTTCTTGTTTACAATTCACCTGAAAGTGAGAACAGGTGTTCTCATGGCACTGTTGGAGCCGGTGTCTCAAGATATTTACGTGCCAGATGCGCTAAAGATTCACATGTCCCTTCATGCTTCAACCAGCATTCCAGAAGACACACGGCCATGCTGATGACGGGTTCAGCTCGATAACAAACCAGAGCAGTGCGGACTGACACATGTTCATTTTCATCATCTGAGTTAGATGCCACCAGCAGAAGGTTGATTTTCTTTTTTGGTGGTTTGGGTTCTGTAGTTTCTGCATCAGAGTGTTGCTCTTTTAAGTCTTCTAAAAGCATGCTCCATAACTCATCCCTCTCAGATTTTAGAAGGCATTTCAGATTCTTAAACCTTGGGTCGAGTGCTCTAGCTATCTTTAGAAATCTCACATTGGTACCTTCTTTGCATTTTGTGAAATCTGAAGCGAAGGTGTTCTTAAAATGAACAACATGTGCTGGGTCACCATCCAAGACTGCTATAATGACTGTACCACAACTAAGGTGGGGCAGAGTTTGTCTGGCGCTTACCTGAGAAGGACAGTTCTGCTTTATGGTGGCTGGGGGAGGAGGGAAGGAGGTCAGAAACTGCTGTAATAAAGGTGCTTGGTGGTCAGCTTTGAAGCAATGACTCATCCCCCCCCCTCCCCCCAGGAATGTGAGCTCTGAAGGGCATAAAGGTATGAAACCTGGGTGGGGCAAGTCTGTTCCACACAGCGAGTAAGCCAGCAAACAGGATCGTGAAGCAGCATGGCTCCAGGGGCATGGAGAAGGGTGAGCTCAGGAAAAATGGGGGCTTACTCCCCCAGCCCCAGAGGCAGGGAAGGGCAAGCAGAGGCAAATTACAAGTAGGACACAAGGGGTGTGATTTAGCAAGTGAAGCTGCTGCTAGGTGTCTGCTGCAGTCACTAGACAGTGGGGAGGGTGGAAAGAAAGGGAACTAGCATCCCCCTGCCCCAGGTACTTCCACCCATAGACAGGCTAGAAGTTGCAATTGGGGAGGGTGAATTGGCAAGCAAAGCTAGTCAGTGTCTGAAACAGTGTCTGGGAGGGGATGGGGGAGAGGAAGAGGGAGACAAGGGAATTTAACTGTTTCATGTACCACCCGTGCTGCAAGTAAATGTATGGGCTATCAGGCTGCAATTCTTTCTGGCTGTGAGCTGGTTGCTGCTCAGGTGTCTGTACCTTTGCCAGAAAAGGGACAAGCAGAGGCAGCAGCTGCAGCACAGGGCAGTCCCAATGGAGCACAAGGGCTGGAGGGGGACCCAAGGGAGACAGTATTGCAGCAGGGGCAGGGGGTGCTCACCAGTACAGTGGCTGTTAATGCTCAGGGTGGTGTATTTAATAACCCAGGGCAGCCTCATGGACTGAGGGAGGGAAATGACGGAGGGGAAGCATCCACGCATGCAGGTGGGCAGGCTGGGTGGTCTAATGAGGTAGTCAACGGAGCTGTGCAGCAAATGGTCAGTGAAATTGTTTCTGAGGTTTTCTCCACAGCATTACAGTGCTTCCAAAGGGCACGAGGTCACCCAGAACCAGGATATTCTCCTCCACTGAACACAAGGGATGGCATTAATGCTGATCCCAGGGGTGAGTGTGATCTGAACCAGACAGAGGTTGGGGGGATGGGTGGCAGAGGTGGTATCCGGCCTTCCAGCCTGGCAAGAGGTGGCAGTTGCAGGGGCCACAGCGAGGTGCAGGGACTGTGCTCAATCAGCCCGTCAGTGAGTTCACCTGAAGGGGACAGGAGTGAGCCTATTGGGGTAGTAAATACTCTGGGTCCAGGAGTTGGAGGTCCAGAAGCCTGGGCAGATGTACCCAGAGGTGACACCTTCAGTGGGGGCACTGATGGTATTACACAGCTGCTGCAAGCTAATTTGCATTTACTGCAGCAGCTTCAGGCAGTTAGGTGTGAGGGGTCTGCACAGGGTGACAGGGCAGGCCCAGCATGGGCTCAAGTTTGGGCAGCAGAACAGGGACAGGCTCCCAGCAAGGGTAGCGAAGCCCGTCCCTGGGCACATGGGGACTCATCGGCCATCAGGGAACGTAACCTCATGGGACAGAGTAGAGACTCCGGGGGGAGGGGGGGGGGCAACTATGCGGGAGCAGGGCTCTGCGGAACTCCCTCCATGCAGTTCTGAGTACGGTTCTGCCGGGGTGGCTGACCCGATAGTTCACCTACGCAGTACAACTAACGACAAAATCCTGAGAGGCAAATACGTGGATATATTATCCCTATTGCACAGGGAGGTGTTGACAGACAGTAAACATGGGCAAGGCAAGCAAAACAGCGAGCTGCCCAAGAGGCCAAGGGTGCCTAGAACATGGGAAAATTGGGAGGCTGCCTTCTTCATCTGTGCAGGTGTTATAGTATAGGCCTACCCAAAGAGGAGCCCTGCCTTGGTTAAGTATATGGACATAAGTAGGCGGGCACAAAATGTGGGGCATGTCCTGGTTTAATTATGATGAGCAGTTTCAATTAAGGGCAGCAACACAAACTGGGATAAGGTGGGACATACCTCATCACACACAGTGGTTGAAGTGGATGATACCCAAGGGGCCAGGAGTTCACACAGACAGTGATTTGCTCATACCGCAGCAAGCTCGGGAGGGGCCTGAGGCACATAATAATATTTGCTGGGCATTTAATGATGGTGGTTGTTTTCGAAGCACCTGTAGATACAGACATGTTTGCAGGACATGTTTTGGGACCCATTCAGCCCATTCTTGCCAGAACGGGAAGGGAAGATCACAGGGAGGAAACAGGAATGGGGGTGGCACAAGCGCCAACCGCAGGTTTGGCGTGGATGGAACAGGGTGTGGGACACAGAGCACAAGCTGGGGAGGGGGACAAGTGGTGCAATGGGCACGGGCTCCAACGCCAGTTAAGCTGGATGTGTTAAGGATTCTCCTATGGGATTACCCTAACAGGGCAGATGGGGCATATTTGTAGGAAGGGTATTCAGCAGGATTTCGGATCCCTTTTGTGGGAAATAGGACTCATTTGATGTCAAAAAATGTAAAGTCGGTAGCTGGGATGGGACATATTGTTAAAAAAAAAGATTGCACAAGAATTAAAGGAGGGCAGGATAGCTGGGCCATTTGATCAATTGCCTATAGCACATTTGAGAGTTTCCCCCCAAGAAGACCCCAGGGACATACCAATTAATTCATCACCTGTCATATCCACAAGGTGGCTCTGTTAATGATGGGATAGACCTGGCTCTATGTTCCATACGCTATTCCTCCATTGATGAAGCAGTTCATATCGTTGAGGCACGTGGCCCTGGGGCGCTAATGGCTCGTAGCCCACCTTAACCCTCTTACAAGGGTGGTGGATGGTAAGGTCCAAGCCATGGGTTGGCTGATATTTAATTAACGCTTATTTTTTTAATGAGTGTCATCAGCATGGAAGCATGTCCTCTGGAATGGTGCCCAAAGCACGAAGGGGCATACGAATGTTTAGCATATCTGGCACGTAAAGACCTTGCAATGCCAGCTACAAAAGTGTCATGCAAATGCCTGTTCTCACTTTCTGGTGACATTGTAAATAAGAAGAGGGCAGCATTATCTCCTGTAAATGTTAACAAACTTGTTTATCTTAGCGACTGGCTGAACAAGAAGTAGGACTGAGTGGACTTGTAGGCTCTGAAGTTTTACATTGTTTTGCTTTTGAGTGCAGTTATGTAACAAAAAATAAATCTACATTTGTAAGTTGCACTTTCACAACAAAGATTGCACTACAGTACTTGTTTGAGGTGAATTGAAAAATACTATTTCTTTTGTTTATCATTTTTACAGTGCAAATATTTGTAAGCAAAAATAATATACACTTTGATTTCAATTAAAACACAGAATACAATATATATGAAAATGTAGAATACCATCCAAAATATTTAATAAATTTCAATTGGTATTCTATTATTTAACAGTGCAATTAAAACTGTGATTGATTGTGTTTAATTTTTTTTAATCGGATTACTTTTTTTGAGTTAATCACGTGAGTTAACTGCAATTAATCGACAGCCCTAGTAAAAAATGATTCTTCCTTTATGGCTCTTTATGATGTATAAAAGATAGATTCAAAGTTTGTTTCCTACTTGGCTTGTTTTTAAACTCAGAAACAGCAAGACTTTATTTCTCGGCTTTTGTTGGATAGCTAAGCGGGATACTAACACCATAATAGAACGAAACCTTAGCTGTAGCTTCCTCAGCTTCTAAGGAAAAGGTGTGGATGTTGAATTTTTATACCAACTGTTCGTCAGAATTTGCCCTTACACAAAAACTAAAACAACCCCCCAACCCTACTACAAAGTTTTAAACTGGCTGACTAAAAGTTCTCTTCCCTGTAAGGAAGACCTGGATACAAAGATACAAATTCAAGTTTCAGCCACCAGTGATCTCACTACTCGGGGCTCAATGGGACTTAGGTCTGGTCTACACTGGGGGGGGGGGGGGGGGAAGCTAAGTCAGTCTAAGTTACGCAACTTCAGGTACGCTATTTTCGTAGCTGAAGTGACGTACTTAGAGCTACTTACCACGGTGTCTTCACTGCAGTAGGACGACTGCTGCCGCTCCCCCATCGACTCTGCCTATGCTTCTTGCTCCGGTGGAGTACCAGAGTCGATGGGAGAGCATACAGCGGTCGATTTATCGTGTCTTCACTAGACACGATAAATCGACCCCTGCTGGATCGATTGCTCCGCAAGTAAGTGTAGACATGCCTTTAGACTCCTACATCATGGGAACTTAAAAAAAATTGGTTTTCATGTGCCCATCCAGTTCCTGGAACATAACAGGGAGCTAGGCTATGGACAGCCAGGTAAAATCAAGGCATGCAATCTTATTTTCCCTGTTGGGTTTATAGGATCACAGAACCAGGCCTGGAGGCGTTAAGTAACAGAGGAACATTTAAATGCAGCTGGGGTTCTTATTACAGAGACCAACAGACTGATATGATAAAAATAAGAAAGTAGTTCCTAATGTGCAGGGAAACTCAACATGGAAAGAGACTTTGTTGCCTTGACTGTAACTTGGAAAAGGAGACTTGGATTTGGACCTAGTTTTTATCTCAGCAAGGGGAGGACTGCTTTGGTCTGATGTTTTTTGCTTCAGTAGGAGGGGGATTTTTATTTAGGATTTTATCTATATGGTGAGGATAACTGTCCAGTTTTGTGGGCTCCTCCTTGACTGATCCCATCATGTAATAAGCACACACCCTTTTCACTTTGCAATTTACCTTTAAGAAAATTCTATGTCTTTATAGAGTAGTAGAGACAGAATATGAAAATAATTTTCATAGACATATATTATTCTGTTATGGACTGGTGGCTCATTTTCTGTCAACACACTAAAACAATGAATATGATTACCCTCTGTCAAATTTTAATATTTGGGGAATACACAGTAAAAATACACAGGCCTAGGGATTTGTCAGAAGTAGATTTTTATTTTACAAATGAAACTGATGCTTACTGTCATCACGACCCGACTGAAAGCTGCTGCCCCTTTTCAGCGAAGCAGTCTGACTGAGATGACCAAGTGGAGACGGACGCACATCACTGTCCAGGTCTAGCATGGGGCTATGTAGCAACGAATTGCCTGAAAGACAGTGACACAGTTATTAATATATTTATTTTCTTATGGAACTCCAATTTCATTTGCAGAGGGACTGTGTCAGGTTCAAAATTATGTAATAAAAATATGTCTTCAACCTAAGAAAGAAATGATTGTTCATCCTGTGCAGTAAGTACAGTTCTTCGAGATGTGCGTCACTATGGGTGTTCACTCTAGGTGTGCTTGCGCTCCTTGCGCATCCAATCGGAGATTTCTCATAGCAGTGTTCATTCAGCCTGCGCATGTGTGCTAGTCAGCCCTATGCCATTGTTATATAGCACTGTGTGGGTGAACCGCCCTCAGTTCCTTGTCTACCATGAAGCCCTATAGCAGAGAACTCCAAAGCGGAGGGGAAATAGGGCGGACAGTGGAGCACCCATATGGACACATATCTCTAAGAACTACAGTTACTGCACAGGGTGAGCAACCATTTCTTCTTTTTCTTCTTCTTCTTCAAGTAGTGTCCCTATGAGTGCTTCACTCTCGGTGACTACCAAGCAGTTCCCCTTTAAGGAGGAGGGGGGCTTTGTAGTTGAGTCCAATACAAAACAGTACAACTGAGCCAAACACAGTATCGGAAGCAGAGTTGTGAGTTATTTCGTAGTGTTCAGCAAACGTATATATTGTAGCTGATTGACATATTTCCGTAATAATGGGCATGTTTTGAGACATGCCATACAGATGGAAATGGACCATGTAGAGAGAGTTCATATGTCCAAAGGTGCTTGAATATTATGAGATTCATTGCAAGGATGAATGCAATCAGTTATCTACATGGAAAATCTTTGATTAGAAATTGCAGACCCTTTTGATCTATCTGCAAGCAAGACAAACAATTTGGGGGTCTTTCTGAAGGTTTAGTCCAGATAGAAGGCCTGGGCTCTTCTGATGTCAAGGATGTGCAACAGTGCCTCTTGTTTATCTAGGTGAGGTTTAGGGTGGAACACTGGCAGGTGAACAGGTTGGTTAATATGGAACTCGGAGGAGACTTTAGGTAAAAATTTGGGGTGTGATCAGATGACTTTGTCCTTAAAAATACTGTGAAGGGGAGGCATGACATATGGGCCCTTATTTCCCCAACCCATCACACTGACATGATGGCTATCAGGAATGTCATTTTCATTGATAAATGGAGAAGTGAGCAGGTAACCATGAGTTCAAACAGTGGTCATGTAAGGCATTTAAGACTAGACTCAGGCCCTAAAGCGAAATAGGATGCTTGACTGGGGGGAAAAGATTTACGATCACCCTGAGGAACCTCACTGTCATTGGGTGGGCAACAGTGAAAGAACTCTCTGTTGGAGAATGGAAAGTCATGACGACTGCCAGGTGGACTCTAACAGAGCTCATTGATAACCCCAAACTTTTTAGTGTTAGGATATAGTCCAGTACATCTGGTAGTGATGAGGTCATGAGTGAACTATGTTTGAGGTCACACCAACAGACAAATCTGGTCCATTTTTTGAGAGTATATGTAGTGAGTAGACAGTCTTCTGCTGTGTAATAATACTCTCTTTAACTCTTCTGAGCAGGTCATTTCTAACCCCACAAACCATCGACCAATCACACTTTGAGACAAAGCACTCCAAGACTGGGGTGAAGGATCTTCCCGCTTTCCTGAGAGAGGAGATGAGGAAAGGCCTGGAGAGTGACTGGTGAGCAAACAGCCAGCTGATTCAGGTAAGGAAGCCATGTTTGTCTGGGCCAGGTCGGAACTATAGGATGACTCTAGCTTTGTCCTTTTTTATTTTGAGTAGAACTTTGGCTATTAGAGGAGTCAGTGCAAATGTGTACAGTAGATTCGATGACCAGTGAAGGTGAAAAGCATCCCCTAGGTACTGGGGACCCATCCCACCTCTGGAGGAAAACTGGGCACATCTCTTCTTTATTGCTGTGATGAATAAGTCTATTGGGGGGTAGGGCATTGCTGGTATATGTGGAGTAACATGCTGGAATCTATTTCCCACTTGTGGTCTTGAAAGCAGTACCTGCTGGGTGTATACATGGTCACACTCTGAAGCCCTGGAAGACAGGCAGCTGTGATGACGATCTGATTGCATATGCAGGTGGATATGCACGAATTCCAAACCTTGAGAGCCTGGGCGCAGCGGGGGGGATCTTGCTCTTCCTTGCTGGTTGATATAAAACATGTGTGACATATTGTCTGTCAAGATCTTTATGTACTTGCCCCTGATTAGTGGTAGAAACTGGAGACAGGCATATCTGATCATTCTCAGTTCCAGGAGATTGATGTGTAGCGTGGTTTCTTGCAACGTTCACTTGCCCTGGGCTGTGAGAGTGTCCAGATGCGTTCCCCACTCTAGCAAGGACATATCCATCGTTAATATGACCTTTCGGGACTTCCGTGCAAACATTGTGATGGTCTTTCCACCAATTGAGGGATTCCTTTATGCAGGTGGGTATGGAAAGTAGAATATTTAAACTGTGTCTGATGAATAAACAGTACCAAGCCACCCTTGAAGGTAGTCTTGTGTGGTCTACGATGAAGGTACCAGGTGCCACATGCCCCAACAACTGAAGACTGTTCTTGATCCGGGTTTGAGGGCTGAGCTGGATTGTATTGGTTATGTTGGAAAGAGCCACAAACCTGTGCAGTGGGAAGGTAGGCTCTTGCCATTACTGAATCGAGATGAGCTCCTATGAATTCTAAGTTTTGCACAGCGGTTAAAGGGAATTTTTGAATGTTCAATTGTAGGCCCAATTTGAGGAAGAGTTTTATGGCTTTGGAAGTAGTAGACTGTGAAGTTAGTTCCAGGGAGCAACACTGCAGTAGCGAATAATTTAGGTAAGGGAACACTAAAATACTTTGCCTGTGGAACTGCCTCACTACTATTGACATGATCTTTGAAAAGACCCTTGGGGCAGATGATAGACCGAAAGGGAGCACCCTGTACTGAGAGTGGCCCTGACCAACAGTAAAATGTAGGAATTGTTTGTGAGACAGGCAGATCGCAATGTGGAAATATACATCCTGAAGGTTGAGGGCCGAGAACCTATCTCCTTGATCTAGTGGTGGAATTATTGGTTCAAGTGTCACCATTTTGAATTTGTGTGTCTTCACATAAGTGATGAATAGCCTCAAATCTAGGCTTGGTCTCCACCCGCCATTCTTTTTTGGTACCAGAAAGTACCTGGAATAAAATACGTTTTCTGTGTACTGCACAGGAATTGATTCTATAGCACTCACACATAGGAGAGAGTCTATTTCTTGACAAAGCAAGCTCTTGTGAGAGAGGCCTCTCAAAAGGGAAGGGGAAGTCAGGTTAGTTGGTGGACGAATAGTAAAGTGGATGGTGTACATTGTGGAGATGATCTCCAGAACCTATTTCTCTGAAGTGATTGATTCCCAAGCTCACCTGAAGTGGTAAAAGCAGTTTCTGAAGGGAAGAATGCAGGTCAATTGGTGCAACTAGTAAGGATGAGGATGGTAATTCAGACCCTTGACCAGCTTGTCAGAATTGTTGCTTGGAGGTCGAAGGGTATGAGGTCGAAGGCTGAGAGATGGATGGTTTCAGTCTCTGGAATTTCTCTCTCTTCTGATATGGCTCATACGACCTCTAGGAGGTCAGGAATTGGGCAGGACAGGATCTTTGAGCCATATGGGAGTTGCTAAACCTTCTTTTGTAGGCAGATGTATAGATCCCAAGAGAATGCAAAGTAGATCTGGAGTCCTTTAATGTGCGCAGAGATTCATCCAAGCTGTCTGCAAACAATTTAGACCAATCAAAAGGGAGGTCTTCCACCGTATTCTGGATCTCCTGTGGAAATCCAGAGAGCTGGAGACAGGAAGTCCATCTCATAACTACCGCTATAGAGACTGAATGGGCGAGATCTGCAGGGAGTCGGCAATTTTCCTGATCAGATTCTGAAACTGCTTAAAACCATTTGCAAAGATGGAGGAGGCGTAACTGCTTCATCCAGAGATGAAGAGGAGATGACGGCTGAAGGAGAGACCTCTTCATCAGCTCTAGCTTCCTGCTCCTCAAAGATTTCTTCTTGAGGATCATGCCTCCTGGAAAGGGCAGATGATGAAGGCTGCCTAGCTATCTATGATGGTGGTGCTCAAAACCCTGGAAAATTGATGGCAATAGGCCGCCCAAGGGTCCCAGTAAGACAAGGTGGTGGTCCATAAGGCATAGGAGGGGGCACCCATTGGTGCTCAGACCAGTGAGTTGGTGGTTGCGCCCTTGTGTCACAAGTGGTTATAGGCTTATCAGACACTTCTGGAAAGGGGACCTCTGTAGGGGTGAGGAGAGCCTTAGACCAATATTTGGGAAACTGAGGCAAGGCCTTCATCAGAGTCCTCCTCCTCAAACTCACTATAGAATGGTGGAGCAGCCTGAGAAATTTAGGGTGAAACCATAAGTACCAGGTGAATTTCTGGCAATCTTGATAACCTCAGTACCGAAAATATGTTGGAGTCAAGCAGTGGAGAATTGGGCATCTTGGGTACAGCCAGGTCTCAGGGAAAACGAAACTCCTGTGGTACCGAGTATGCGGTCATTACTGAGTCCATGGTGTGCACAGAGATAATAGTGGCCGAGGGAGCAGATGGTACTGTGAATCTCAGCCACTCTGAGGGAAACATGGTAGGAGCCCAAGTAGGTTTCTTCAGTACCGATGAAGCAATGGAAGAGCGCCTCTTGATACTTCAGTCCACTGATGGTACTGATGATCTCGCCTGACCAAAAGCTTCGCCCTCTTTCAGTCTAACGGTGCCCTTGGTACCTGAGAAAGCAGCAGCTTCATGAGGACCAAACTGGAGAGCAGATGGCGCTGAAGTAACTGAAGACACTGACAACCTTGGTTTTTTTGAGGTAGATTCTATACCTGGTAAACACAGGACATGGGCTTTGGAAGACTTATGAGAGGAGTTTTGGGTCTTCCTCTTAGATGTCCTCAAGGAGTGTGGCTCAGAGACAGTGGAGGCAGGAGACTTGCTCAGAGACTGGTGTACAAGAGGGGTCCCTTGGCTGGGTCAGAAGCTGGGCATAGTAAGCTCTCCATCATGAAGAGACAAAGTTTGATCTCCCTGTTTTTTTCTGGCTCTAGATTTCAATATGAGACAGAAGTTACACTTCTGGGCAATGTATGATTCCCCGAGGCAACGGATGCACTGGGAGTGTTGGTTGTTTACCGGGACTGCCTCCAGGCACAATAGGCAATGTTTGAAATTGGGAGAACCAGGCATAACCTCTCAGTGAATAAGAACAACCTTATCTACTAATATCTATGTATATAATATATATATATTATATTTTAAAATGTTTAATACTTTTTTTAAAACTAGAAAGCTAATGTTACTGCTAATTACACTAAGAACTACTATAAACTTAGTAGTACAATAGAAACTGGGACGCAGTTGAGGCAATCTCAACAGGGACAACTGCCAGAGCTCCGTCTCAGGCTGAGGAAAGTGAGAAGGAACTGAGGGCAGTTCACCTGTTCGCTGCTATATAATAATGGCATGGGACAGGAGGCTGACCAGCACACATGTGCAGGATGAATGGACATTGCTATGAGAAATCTCTGATCAAAGGTGTAGGGGGCGCAAGCGCACCTAGAATGGAGAACTCATAGGGGCATTACTCGAAGAAGAACAATTACTTACCTTACAGTAACTGGTTCTTCAAGATGTGCTGTCCAAATATATTCCACTGTTGCTGCGCATGCACCCTGTGCAATCTAGTTCAGATTCTTTTGGCTAGCAGTGTCTGTTGGGGACCAGGCCTAGGGAAAAAAGGATGGGGCAATCTCAATCCTCCCTTCAATTCCTTTACCATTACAGAACCCAAGTGTTATGACTCTGTAGCAGTGGGATAGATGGGCAGGCCACGGAATATATCTGGACAACACATCTCGAGGAACCACAGTCACTGTAGGATAAGGAACCGTTTCTTCTTCTTTAAGTGCTTGTCCATACATATTCCACTGTGATTAATTTAACAGAGGTGGGTGCTACCAAATTAGAGCAGACTGCCAGGTCTACTATAGTTAAGGTTAAGACCAACTTTCTGTTTAAAGCTCAAATCTTCTGAGGGCTCTAAAATCCTCATGGTTACTCAGACTGCCCTTAAATCTGGTTTGCCTCATGGGGGCATATGAAGACCTAAATAAATAATCCTCTGAGAACTGGAAGGAATGCTGTTCAAGCCTGATTAACTGCTCTAGGTTTTAGAACATTTATATGAAGATGAGCTTCCTGATGAGATGAGAGGACTTCAGTTTGTAAGTTGTCTAGCTCCCCATCCTATATTGGAGACATCTGTTTCTAGAGTCTTGGATGGTAAAAGTGCAGAGCAGCGTACTCCCTTACAAAGCTTTTCAGAATCCTTCTATCAGTTTAAGGACAATAGGACTTCTAGCGTGACCTGCAACTTCTTTTCTAGGTGATATGTGATGAGCGGATATACTGACTTCAACTATTCTTCCGTGTAACAAAGTCTGGCATGCTGAGTTACGCAAGTGCAGGAGATCATGTGCCCTGGAAGCCTGAAGCAATGTTGAAGGATGTACCTGCAGTTGACTCTGTACTATGCTGCAGAATCTTCTTTGAGGTAAGCAAGCTTTTGTTGTGGCTGAGTCAGAGACTACCCCCTCCCTACAAACTGTATTCTTTGGGATTGTCTACACTATGGGGGGAGATCGATCTAAGTTATGCAACTTCAGCTATGTGAATAATGTAGCTGAAGTTGATGTACTTAGATCTACTTACCACGGCGTCTTCACTGCGGTGTGTCAATGGGAAACGCCCTCGCATCGATTCCCCTTGCGCTTCTCGTTGAGGTGGAGTACAGGAGTCGATGCTAGAGCGATCAGCGGTCGATTTATCGCGTCTATACTAGACAAGATAAATCAACCCCCGCTGGATCGATCGCTGTCCGTCGATCCCAGCCATTAATGTAGACATGCCCTTTGAGTGGGAACTAAGAGTAATTTCTCCTTATTGGCTCTAAGTCCTAGAGAGGCAAAGAGACAGAGAATCTGCTTAATGGAATCAGCAGCTTGATGAGATTTCCCTTGAGTAAGCCAGACATCCACGAATGGCTAAACTATGGCTCCCTGCTTTCTCAGGTAATATGCCACTATAGCTAGACATTTGGTGAATACCCCTAGTGCCATTGATAGTCCAAATGGCAGAACCCTGAATTGGTAATTGCAGTTGCCTACTTGACATTTTAGATCTCTTCTGTGGGCAGGATGGATGGCTATATAGAAATAAGCATCCTGAAGGTTGAGAGCTGCATACCAGTCGTGTGGATTTAGGGAGGGAATCACAGAAGCTAGAATTACCATCCTTATCCTGAATTTGCAGATGAAGTTGCTCTGATGTCTTCAAATACAGAACTGGGCGCCATTTCCCATTTTTCTTTTGTATCAGAAAATAGTGGGAATGTAACCTCTTCCCTGAGAATTCTGGTGAAACTTCTTCTACTGGTCCAAGAGATAGAAATCACAAGGGATCTCTGACACGGGATGAGGAAAGTGTGGAACTGAATGGAATATACTACCTCCATAGCCCAATAGTCTGTCGTTACGGTACTCTAAACCCCATGAAAATGAAAGAGATGGCCTCCAAATGGGGCTGAAATAATAAGATAATCTATTAGAAGTCATTCACAGCTCCCAATTGAGGAGTAAAATTTGCTGCCTTGAGGATGCCGTAAGGTGTGAAGATTATGCATGGGAAGTTAATGTTTTCTTCGTCTGGAACCTTTGATGCTTTCTTGGAGGTACAGAATGTCTGGGTTTAGGCCAATAAGACTTCCTGGGGTAAGACTAAGGCCTAGCTAATTTTCTTGTCAAAGCAGGTGTACACACCCCTAAAAATCTCAGGATTGCTCACAAGTCCTTTTAGGAAAGTAAGGCCTCATCCGTTTTCTAAGTAAATACGTCACATTTCTCAAAAGGCAGGTCACATCCCTCAAAATGCAGGCCCTCTATGGTACCTTGTATGTCCTCGGATATGCTGGATGCATGTAGCCAGTAAGACGTTCTCATGTCAACAAAATTTGTCATGGACCTGGAGATGGTATCAGATACTTCCAAACAGGCAACTTGTGATGTATGTCCTACAAGTTGCTTCTCTGAAATCAAAGACTTACTTTCTTTCCATGCTGCCTGTGAGACTTTATCAGAAAATTTAGAGGTGTTGTTATAATTTAATTAGTCTTATTTCTCCAGCATGGCTTGGTAATTGGCTATTCTCATGTGCGACCTGGAAGATGAGTAATTCTTGTATCCAAATATGTCTGATTTCTTAGGCTCTAAATTGGGGTAGATTTAGGACCTTGAGGCTTCATTCTTTCATGGATCACTGATACCACACAGGATCCTGAAGCAGGATTCATATAAAATTGTATGAGATCTGCAGAAGTTTACTCACTGTATTGCACTGCACTTTTGCATGTTGGTGCCAGACAGGCAGCTGTCTGCTGGAGTAATTTAGCATCCAGTAAGCCTTCATTAATTGGCATTGTTAAATGACCCAGCATGGTGGTATGAGTGGTGTCCAGGAGCTTACTAACTTCCCCTGGGAGCTCCAGCATGTTAGTTATTCTTCTAAGTAACTCCTGAAATGATTTGCAATCATCTAGCTGCAAAGTTGATGCAACTACAACTTCATCAGGAAATGACAAAGAAATGGGTGCTGGGATCATCAACTTGCAACTCTTTGTCAAAACCGTCAGTAAGATGTTTGGCAGTAGGAGCTGGTTCCCTAGTAGTTCATAATGCTACTCTATGTGGTGGTAGTAGTGGAGATATGGGTCACGGAAGCTGATCTCCTTGCAAACTGAAAGCCTCATTGGAGCACAGTAAGGGCAAGCTGCTGGTATGTATAAGGAACAGAAGGCCCATGGTGGAGGATAGTAAGGGGAAGCATTGCTGTCAGTTTTAGAGCTAGGATATTGGTAATAAGACCTAGACTCCCTATCAGAGGTATGGCATCTAGACCCCAGGAGAGAACTCTGATTTCTCCATGAAGAACATCTTCCTATGTGCCTCCCTAGCTTTTTGTGTTCTCTTTCAGAACAACTTATGAACAGAGCACCTGTCAACAACTGCCCTTCTCCCAAGTACAATAAGCACCTAGAATGCCCACCATTGAGGGCCTCTCATGAAAAGCAATTCTTAAAGCAAGGAGACTTCTGACCCACCATATAGGAAGGAACCAGTACAGGGTAAGTCTAACAGGGAAAAACAAATTCCTTAACAAAAAGGAAATGAATCACTCAACTAATGAACTAATACCACTATCCATAGCTATTTACAAACAAAGAGAGGGCCACACAGTGGGTGAGAGCTCAGATGCAGCAAAATTCCAAGTTGAAGCTATGAGTGGTGAAAAGGAACTATGAGGCAGTTGAGGTCGTCCTCCCCTTTATGCCCTTGGCAGGAGGACTGTCATGGCGCAAGTGCAGCCCCCAAAGGACACTGCTGGCCAAAAAAATCCAAACTGAAGTGCACAGGGCACTAACAATGGAATATATATGGACCAGCACTTAAAGAAGAACAGTATAGGTATGTCTACACTGCAGCTGAAAGGTGTGATTCCCAGCGCAAATAGAGAGACCAGTGCTAGCGCTGCTCAAGCTCAAGATTTGAATAGCAGTGTGGACATTATAGCATCGGGGGTGGCTGAGGCTAACCACCCAAGCTCAGATTGAAGGGGGTGGGCAGGCTTGGATTCAGACAGCTAGCATTAGCTGCCATCCAAACTGCAACATCCACACTGCTATTTTTAGCATGCTTGGTCAAGCAGAGTTAACGCTAGTTTGTCTACCCACACTGGGAATCACACTTCCTAACTGCAGTGTAGCCGTACCCAATGTTACTAGCATCATCTTAATATATTATAAAGACTGGGGAAAAAATCTCATCTATTTTTTACTTTTATTGCTCTTTGGTAACTTTTTGCCCGTTTCTCTCAGCTTGGATAATGAAAATAAGAATCAGCTTCATATGCAATTTCAAAACCCTTTTCACTTTCAGATTCTCAAGAATTACATAGGCACATGTGAATTGCCATATCTGCTCAAGTGAGGGATCCAACAAGTCCAGTGTCCTGTCCTGAGATTCTCATATAATCACTTGACTCCAGAAGCTGCAGTTTTCAGAAAGACACAAAATCAAGTATGACTCATGATAAAAATCAGTAGAGTTGGCAACACAGATTCCTGGTATTTATTTATTTAGTGATTAGGGATCTAATCCTGCAATGAGCTCTGAAAGGAGAGAACTCCTCGGTCTCTTCAATGAGGCTGTGCATGGGTGCAAAGCTCATTGCAGGATCCCATGCTAAACACAAAAGGTAATATATTGCTGTTTAGTGATAAAATGTATACCTAAAAATGAATAGCATTTGCTACACAGAAGATTTACATTGGTAATGGAACATTAAACTTTTTACATTCCCTGACTTTGTGATCTTACCTATTGTACCTCCACATTGCTTTATTATACTGTTTTGCATTTAATTTGTATTTCACTTAGATTAATTCAACTTTGTGGATTCTTTACCATAATTTTTCCACTTTCAGCAATATAGACATTGTAGCGGTGATACAGGTATATTACATATAGTCGTAAAATCTATAGTTCCATGGTACATTTGAATATGAGAGTTTGTTTAAAATAATTCACCACAATATACGGAATAATTGGCAAGGAAAATGTACAAGGGCAAACATTTTTAAAATAGGCACGTACAATGTAAATGCAAACAGTTAATCGTGCATGTAAAATATGCAATTGCACAGGCAAAAGATCTGTGCCTGGATATGCAATTTTTCGCATTCACAACTTATATGCCTATTATTTTTTTAAAAGGCATACCCAAATGTTCTAATTTTAGAATACCTTAACATCTGTAATAACATTTTAGCAACATTTGTGGAATTAAATAATCTGAATGGGGTGAATTTACTCTCTCACACAGAATGAAAACCCAAACAATATAAAGGGGTAAGTACAAATTATGTAATACATTTTCCCCCGGGGCCAAAGAAGGAAGGCTATAGCACAGAAGACGTTGTGAAATTCTAAAAGCTTAACATAATTATTTGGTATCAATATAAGCTTTTCCGTTGACTCTACTTCTAGGATTCAAACAAATAAAATGCAAATTTTCTGAAATGTCAAGAATAAGTAGTATCAAAGGGGTGGCCGTGTTAGTCTGGATCTGTAAAAAGCAACAAAGAGTCCTGTGGCACCTTCTAGACTAACAGATGTATTGGAGCATAAGCTTTCGTGGGTGAATACCCACTTCGTCAGACGCATGGTAAGACAATTCAAAGTTATTTAGTTGGCATAAATATTTCCAGTTAAATGTGCTTTTTAATATATTTTTAAAATTAGCACTGTTTTCTCTAACACATAAACCACTTTTTCACATATAGGAGAAAGTGAAAATATCATGCTTTAACATATTGAAATAGATTTCCTGCCCTCACCATCCACATACCTTGTAAATGTGAGACAGTGTCTATTCAACTGGCATAATTATTTAAGAAAAATAGAGCATTTACAAAATGATCTTTAGGCAAGTTCACTTAAAATAACGTGCCCAATATTACACAGATGTGGCTGAAAGTTGTAAAATTCTATTGTCACTGATACACTACAAAAACCCAAATGATTTATTTATTCACCAACAGAAGACAGTGTAAAGAATACTCTCTTGTTCCACTAGAAACCACATCATCAGGTTGTGGTGGTACCAGGAAAAGAAAGTTTAACATGAACTAATTTCTTAATTGGTTGTCTGACATTATAAGCAAGTATAACAGAGCAGCAGGGAACAACAGCAGCACATATACCTCCAGGACTAATAAACATCTGGAGTACATTAGCAAAGCCGATCTTGCTCTGAACTGACCAGAAGATAGCGCTTGAAGACTGCATACTAAACATAAATCTTGAAAAGTGGAAGTTAACTTACAAACAAGTTTTCTCCCATATTCAACTCCTTCTCTCTAGGAGCACAAGTACTAGGTTAGCCATGGAATATAACACAATGGATTATTTTAAGAGCAAACTATGGAATGGAGATATTAATGTTCAGTAAATATTTAAAACCTCAAAAGAAATGACTGTGATTACAAGTTTACTTTTTTCATACACATTCTACAATTTTTAACCTGAGATTCTTAGTATTTTATGTTTGAGTTTCAAGAAATTAAGGGCTTCACATTGCAGGAACAGGTTTTAAGATAGTGTATATGCAGCATAAATACACACTCCTGACATACAATCATATCTTTGATGGCACAAAAATATTTTGTTCCAAAACACAGTATCTGTGTAGAGCATATTTGTTAGTGACTACAGTGCCAAAGTGTATATTTAACTAAAGGAACCCAGAAAAATAAAGATTTAAATTAAAATGTAGTACATTCTCCCCATCTACCCAACCACGCTAACAGACTGCAAATGTAATTAAAGCCTTTTTATATCTACAACTGTAAAACCATGAAAAGATCAAATAAAGCAGAATTTGTAACTGAAGATTTTTATATTCATTACTCCAGGATTTTAAAGTTACTTTTTAATATTTTACTATACTATTTAAATATAAAATATACTACAATATGTATTTTACACCATATATATTTACAGTGATAAAGTGGCATAAAATAATATTAGAATGATTACATTTGAGATTTACACACACGCTCTGCGCTCAGCACCTCTCAAAATCAGGCCTTGCATATAAAGCAACTGTATGTCTTGTGAGGACATCTACTACACTTAGGCATACACTTACTGTATAGTAAGTAATTCTGAATATATTCTTCTGTGCATGCTCCTATAACTGGGACTAGAATTTTCTCTATATATATTAACATAAACATATACATATGCTATATAAACACATTTGCATACAGTGTGCACTATGGATTATGCATATATACTATATATCCAGCATGTTACTATGTGTAAATTCATTGAAGCTCTACAGGCAATATACTTAAAAAGTAGTTTTGCTGTAGTCTACAAACTGGTCAACAATTTAAACCCTGTAAACAATGACTTAATTTCCGTATTTTAAAACTTATTTGTGAAACTATTCTGCAGCAAACGTCTGTTCCGTAAAATTCTCTGTACCTTGACTTTATTTATTCTTTTTCTCTAGAGACAATGAGATTTTGTCTCTGAGCCACCTTTAAATGGGGCCTCATTTCTGCATCAAACTGTACCTGGCATGTCATTCAAGTAAAATTCAATTAAAATTCTTTAAAAGGATTTCAGAAGAGGTATTGATTGAAGTTTGGCTCTATTGAGGAATATTATTTCTCCTTGGATTGAAAAAGCAACTTCTAATGAGACATGTTACAGCTCAGTTTTAGTAATTTTTCAATCTGAAGAATTACAATTTTCCTTTATAAGCCAACATGCCAGACTATACTTAAACAACAGACTACTGTATATATGGTATGCATATGTGTAAAATTTAAGAGGGCTCTGCACATGTGTAACTAGGTGAATATAGTTACTGTATTTTCTCATCCTTTACGTCTCTTATAGCGAGCTTTCTCACAGGCCACAACAGTGTGAGGGTATACTGATCTATAGCCTCCAGACTCTCTGAAGGGCGGCAGACTTCCTTACCACCCTTAAACACCTTTGAACATTTTTTCCTGTGCACAGCGGGCCCTTGTCCTGTGCTACAGCCCGACCACCCACTGTTGCTTGTTGACCAAACATGCAGTGCCTGGAGCCTGCACTGACACAACCAGGATAGGATTCCTTTCAAGCACACCGCATAGAAGAATTTCAATTTTCTGAGGCAAGAAATTAAGGGAGTACTATGAATTCCCTTAAAATTAACCTGTTTCAAGAGATAAGTTACTCTGTTTTGTTTGCTCTCAATATTCTGTCATATATATTTAGAACTATGACAGATTTCACATGGTCAGTAAGTAAAAATACAAAACATTCCATTCAAACAAAACAGGAAAACCTGGCAGTTAGTAAATTGGGGTTCTCCTACATCACAACCACTGATATTTCTGGAATATGTTTAAAAACAAATGGTGCAAAAAGGTTTTATATTTAAAATAGCAATTTGTATACAGAAATAAAACAGATTTGGCATAACAAATAAGAACTTCACAAATACTTTTCATTTTCAAAACTCAGTACCTAGAGTTAGCCTACATAAAAGTGACTTTGTTTTTACTGGTCTATGTTAGTGGAGCTGAAGTCTTCGGCATCCTTGACAGTCAGCCCACTTTTATTTAGTCACCTAAACAAGGATTTAGGAGACTAATTTTGGCACTTTGGGAAATTTAGCAACTGAAGCCAATGGGAATTTTACCATTGATTTCAATGTGGCCAGCATTTCACCCCGATTTGTAAATGTTCGCCTTGATCGAATTGTGTTTCTTTTTATTGTCAGACCTTTACTGCCTGCGACATACGTTTAAACAATTTAAACTGACATATAAAGGAACACTCCCCTCCCCCCGCAAGATGTCCACAGCAAGTGTGAACAGCAGACTAACAGATAATAATAAAAACAAAACTAAAACAAATAAAACAAAAACAGCCCAATGTCAAGCTCTGTAATGATTAATATTTTAATTTCTTAATTAATAGCTCATTAAGAGTTTTGCTGGACATTCACTGTGAAAAGAGTATTTCTGCGACGGACAGGGGATGTGGTTTAGACATGAAATGGCTCCCAGCTGCAAGAAGTCTTCTTCCAGATGTACAGTAAGAGAAGGCAATAGAAGAGAACCAGCTGCTAGGATAACAAATTGAAAAGGCCCTTTTGACACAAGCCTTGCTGGCCTGTCTGCTCTAACAAAGATAGATCATTCATCGCAAGGTGAATAGAATTCTAGTATGGTACAGAAGAAAGAGCAAAGTGGTCTAAGCATCTGCCTCCTTCCTTCACACTATGTACAGCTGCTGTTATTCTGGCATCAAAAGAAAACATATATCCTTAAGACAGCACTCACAGTTGAGCACCATACTAAAAGTGCTGCCAAAACGATACAATTTTAGCATTAAAAATTGGCTAAAAGTGATACATTATTCTGTTTTAAGATAGATACATGTGTTTACTTTGTTAAAAAAAATAACACACAATGTAGACAGAATCTACATACCAACCACGCCCCCTATATTGCAGCAGGCAGTTCATGCTATTATTGTCTTAGCATTTCCATAAGACTATTTTAAGGGTTTGAAAAATGATTATATCTTTGCTTCAATACTGAACATCTTATGTGAAGATATTTTGATAAACGAAGATATTAGCTACAGTCATTTAAGATAACAACATTAGGTTTCTTCCCTGTTTTAGCTCACAGGATCACAAGACCCACATAACCAATAGCAAAGCTCCAGCAATAACTAGCAGACATGTAGAAAATATTCTTAATCTCTATGGTTTCTTTCCCTTATATTCACTTTAGAAATCCCAGTACTCACTGTATTTTGGCACTGCTCCTGGTGCCCCTAGGCAAATTTTAAACTAAAGCTTATTTATTTGCATTTATTTGCCTGCCACTTTACTTCATTATATCCCTTATGTTTCCTGTACTACAGTGAGTCTGACTACAAGAAGCCTAAAAGAGTAGCGAAAAAACAAAAAAAGTGCCAAATGGTAAAGGAGTGACCAAATACATTTAAATAAATATTGTTTTAGCTGCAGGGGATAACTAAGGTGTCTAAGCATCAGGTTTGAAAATACCTAGACTCCTCCAAATCACAGCAGGATCAACTCAGAATATCCATCCCAAAGTGAAAAATTGAGTACTATACAGTTTACCGTTCAGGTGCCTTTCAGAAGATATGCAAGTCCTGTCTGCTTTGAGCAGACATTAAGATATCACAGTGATTGTCACAAGACACGCTTTAAATTCAAATAGCAATTAAAAGCCTCCCATAATTCTATTTCTCTCTATTTTGGAGAATCTTCTTTGGGGAGGATGAGCCTATGAACTAATTGAGGGAGGGACTTTGGCTCTACCTACAATCAGTCTTTCGACAAATCACTGGCCTGATGTAGTGCTGCAAGTATTTATTTAGATTTATAAAAGGGGTCCATCCAATGCTCTGGGCAATTATTCCATAAATGTAAAATAAAAAAATACAAATATAAAGGACTGCTCATCCCACCTTCAGAGAGAGAACTTTTCACTAGCAAATATCATGAAGATAACAAAAAATCCAAACATCTCGAACATCACCCCTTCCCAAAAGCCTAGGAAAAAATATGGGCTTTGACTGCCCAGAAGGTTAATTTAAGTTCAAATCTGTCAGAGGAATAAGTGACTTCACAAGCAGATAAGACGACCTTGATGGGCAACTGGGCCAAAAGTTCCTAATGAGTCTAGAAGGTATTAGCAGGAGCATAGTTCCATGTTTACATCTCATTTCTGAAAACGTATTGGAAGAGGTTGAATTTGTTTTTGGGCATGAGGTGAGAAGAAGGACACTCCAGTGGTTATGGCATTAGCCCAGGATCTGAGAGCGCTGGGTTCAAGTCACTGCTCTGCGACACACTTGCCTCATGATGATGGGCAAGTCACTTAGGGCCAGATTGTCAAAGGTCTTTAGGTGCCTAAAG
Organism: Emys orbicularis; assembly: GCF_028017835.1. NCBI lineage: Eukaryota > Metazoa > Chordata > Testudines > Emydidae > Emys > Emys orbicularis. The sequence goes on from NC_088684.1 coordinate 121,430,764, forward strand.
ATGCCAAGGGAAATTTTCAAAAGTGCCTAAGTATCTATCCTCCTAGTCATTTGCTGGATTCTTGAGTACCAAATTGGGTTATTCCACGTTTTCAAGTTGATCAGTAGATTTTCCCCTTCTGATGGAGGCACTGACAATCTCAGTTTAGCAGTAAGCAAAAAGTGACCATCCACTAGTCATAAAAACATGGGTACACCTGATGATGTGGACATTTCTCTGAGTTTTCAGAAACTCTGTTTCCACAGCTGTACAAAACTCCGTTAATGAGAATCATGGGGTCTTGTCATTGTACCAGGGTCTGCAGTTGGGCAAAGATAATCTGGAGTATGTGGCTCACCATCTGGAAAAGTTCCATGGCCTAATATTTTTCAGAGTGCGTGGTGAGGAGGAGGGTAGTCTCTTGGTCTCAGTCACTGTTACGCTTTTATGTTGGATTCTAATAATTTCTTGGGCTACATCTACACTACAGGGGGGGGTCGATTTAAGATACGCAAATTCAGCTACGCGAATAGCGTAGCTGAATTCGACGTATCAGATCCGACTTACCCTGTTGTGAGGACGGCGGCAAAATCGACTGCCACGGCTCCCAGTCGACGGCGCTTACTCCCACCTCCGCTGGTGGAGTAAGTGCGTCGATTCGGGGATCGATTGTCGCGTCCTGACGAGACGCGATAAGTCGATCCCCAAGAGATCGATTTCTACCCGCCGATTCAGGCGGGTAGTGTAGACCAGGCCTTGTACTACCTACGCTAGCTTCTGCCTGCATACTTCATTAGACACAGGTCTTCTGTGAACATTGGTGATGTGGCCGGAGATGTGTCTGGACTTAATGAAATGTCTGTTATCCACTCCATCAATTATGCCTGAGGATTATCATCTGATCAGTGTTGGGGGAACATAGGGTGATGAGAATTGTGGTTCCTTGCAGTAGAAGGATGGGTGGTTGGCAAGCTCACTTTGGTTTGAGAGAGCAAAGGGGAAGTTCTGATCTCCAAGAACTGTCTTACCTGCTGGTAGTAGACACAATGCTCTATCAGCTGGTGGGAGTGAATATCATTGTTGGGTTCAGTTTGGGATAAGGATCATTGTCTCGTGCATCTAGAATTGCTCCTCAACTGAGATAGAGGGCACTGGTTCTGGTCTTTAAGTGTTGGAGAGGGAGCAGAGAAGTCCTGTAATCTCCTCCTGTAATCTGCTTCTCAGCTCTGTAAAAGCTGTTGTGAAGGTTGCACTGGTGCTGGTGCCAGCCATGAAAGATTAGTCCATTAATTTGCATGGATTTATTTATGTTCTTGTTCTCTGTCTGAATATCATTTCTGAGAAATGAACTCAAAAATGCACCAAAGTACTTTAGAAATCTCCCCTCCCTCACATATTTTGTTAAGATTCTCTTTCCCTCATTGTTCCCCTTATCTCCACCCTCAGAAAATAAACATAACCATTTACCTAATCACCAGATTTGTGTAGTTTGTATGCAGCCTGGACTCTCCCATCAAAAGATTTCTTTAATTATTACAACTGATTTGCTACTTCAGTTGTCAGCTTCTTCATCCATGTCAGGCTGCCAAATAGTTTTACACAGTTCAGAGCCTGACATAACTTTCAATGTCAATGGGACAGTAAAATACATAAATTCACAATTTGAGCACAGAGCAGAGAACATTTGAAATATGCAGGACTTCTAATTAGCCCTACTTACAAATTCCAGGAGGAAACTTCAGGACCTATATTAGTATTCTGGCCTTGGCTACACTTGCAGATGTACAGCGCTGTGCATTAAACCTGACTTCGTACAGCTGAGTAGGGAAAGCGCTTGCCATCTTTTCCCTCTTTCAGCACTTCCAAGTTGCATTTGCAAGCTTTGCGCTGTGGTGGCTCAGAATTCTAGCACATGCTAGCTACCACTAACCATTACTATAGGATGCAGCTTGTCCAGCAGTGCCCAAGTAAAGAGAATTTTTTTTTCTGATGATGGTACTGTTGTGAATCCTCCACTCTCATTTGGGATACAAAATCATATTTAAATATCTATTTAAACTACAGCATACAATAAAAAAGTCAACTACATGAGCATCTATACTGACTAACTTCCTTCTCCAATTATGCTTAGTAGAGGCTCTGAGATTCTGATAATTGACAGCAGGGTAGACTGTCAGGGCAACTCTAGGGAAATTAAAAAAAAAAATACATGCATAGCGGGGAAGTAAATATAATCCTTGTCCTGATTACAGCCATCAGTGGCCTGGCTGGTGTAGCTGCACCACGGAATTCCCTAGTGTAGATAGGCAAATCCAGTATTTACACACGAGGAGCTCTTATAGCAGGTGACACTGTCCATGCACTACAGGTTTTTATTGGCTCAGATACACTTGCGGTCGATCACCAATAGTTGAAATAGGAAAAATCCCCATTGTGGGCAGGTCGTAGAATAACTGACATGCTAAATGTCTCACTCATCCTTGTTAACTCAGGCATTTAGCAAATAATTGTAGTGTTAAAATATTTCCCCCACATACACCACAACTTGCCAAAAAAAAAAAAAAAAAAAACCTGAACAAAAAAACCCAACAAACCAAAAACCCAACTAGCTTTGATGATCACCTCTAAAAATCCTGTTTGGGGATGCCAGCGGGGTGTTAACCAAAGGCTTTCCTGGCAGGAAAAGCAAAGGCTTTGGTCTAATTTTGGACCTGTTTCACAGGAATTTAAGAGATGAATTAGACTTGTATTAAGGCAATAGAAAATTCTTCATGTGTAACAATTCAGAGCACTGGTCTCCTTTGAAACAGATACAGTTTAGCTGCAAATTGCTTGTGACACTAACTCACTAAAAAGTTGGGAAATACATCATACACACACTGTTTCTCTGTCCACCTCCTACTGGTATTTGAGGTATCTTTACTGGAGTTTTAACATAGTCAGTCCTGGTTCAATTTAAATCTACGTATCAAATTTGTGTTGTATAATCAGTCAGTGGGAGAACAATCTGGAATATCCAATGATTAATGCTGGTGTGCTTAAGGTGCAGCAGTAATCTTCAGCTCTGTATCCCAATGTTTACAATATGAAGAGCACCATCTGCTAGGATAAGTGCATGCTATGCCTGTTAAAAACTGAAACCTTGAGAAAGATCTAATACAGTGTTCAAGAGAATATCAACCTTATGACCCACCTCTGCTGCCAAATACTTGATATACAAAAGAATCTTTCTTGGAAAAGGGAGCTTTTAATAGAAGACTGCAGTCTGAAAATCTGTTACCAACTTCACTTACGAAATGGCCTCTGAATGCAGTATAAATATAAATAACTTTCTTCTGTCAAAAGCCTTGTTTCTATTTCTATAGGTTGATTAGATTTCTCAGTTTCATGCATAACCAATTTTACACCTAGAATGGAAAGACACACTTCCTGCTTGAAAGACATATTTATTATAGTGTGTTTTAATCTATTTTACATCTCTGATCACATTCATTTAAGCTCATTTAATATATGTATGTATATATATATTGCTTGTTCCATCCATGTATAAATCTATGTGCTCTGCAGACTAAAGTTACATAAATTCCTCCTGTTTGGTTCCCAGAAAGGCTGCTAACACAATAAATTGTTTAATATTAACATTGGGCTGGAGGTGAATTGCTGTAAGTCCCACATCTTAACAATTCAGATAATAAGGAGTAAGGAGAAGTGTTATACATAGGTTGAGATTATTGAGGCAAGCTAGAAAATTTGGACACACATCTTCTATTAATTTTAATTAAACATGTCTTTAAGTCTTCCAGGCCAGTGTTTCTTAGCCTTTTTGACACCAGGGATCGGCTTGCTGAATTCCTAAACTGTGTCAGAGAGATCTCAGGTCCAAAGACCGATCATTGAGAAACACTGTTCTAGACAGCTTCAGAAAAAAATAGTCTCAATCTCATATTATCTTCCTGTTTTATTTTTCTGGGTAAGAAGCTATGGGATGATTGCTCTCAATAAGCCCTCAGGTAAGATGATAAAAAGAAATCCTACAGATATCTTTTTATGTGGATCTTGTTACTTTGTTTATTTTTTGCACCTAAATTGGTGTATTCCTGAATGAAAATCTCCCCTGCTATCACTGCTGGCATAGTGGCACACAGTATGATCCACTAGGGTGGACTGAAGCTAAAGGTATATGCTGTGCATGTTCTAACCAGATCTCATGAATTCATGGTTCTATTATCGTCATCATGTTCAATACTTTAAGTACCTGCTGAACCCTATATCTCACCTGGTAACCTCTTTGGAAGGAGAAACACGTCTAAGGCTACGTCTACACTACCCGCTGGATCGGTGGGTAGCAATCGATCTATCGGGGATTGATTTATTGCGTGTAGCGTAGACGCGATAAATCGATTCCCGATCGCTCTCCCGTCGACTGCTGTACTCCAGCTCGGCGAGAGGCGGAAGCAAAGTTGACGGGGGAGCCACAGCAATCGAACCCTAAGCCGTGAGGCGGCGAGGTAAGTCGAACTAAGATACGTCGACTTCAGCTACGTTATTCTCATAGCTGAAGTTGCGTATCTTAGGTTGATCCCTTCTCTCCCCCCAGTGTAGACCAGGCCTAAGAGTCCTATACCAGTTCTGTGGAGCACTTCTACAATGGATACAATTCTTGTAGTTCCAAAGAGATACTTTTGGTTTGGGACACACATGGAGTAACATTAATATGGGAGTTATCTTTCTGCCCAGAAGAGGGATAGATGTTGATACACTTACCTTGAGTAGTATCGTATTTATTCTTTAAGTGAAAAAAGATGCTATTCAATAGTTGGATGGATCCAAATGACTATATGGATACTAAAATCTGACCAATAGTTAATTTTCCAAGTCAAATCAAAGTGTGGTAACATTTTCTTTGGCTTCACACCCTGCAATACTAGCCTTATGACTAGTTTTTCTGGAAAGAATATTATTATAACAGACCATGTTAATTGGCAGTTGTGGTGATGAAACTTCTGGAAGCACTATATATAAAAGCAATTCTTCCAGTAGCAACACTAGTGAAAATGAAGACCATTGAGTAGTTGATGAACCTGTTGGTAAAACTGAGTAAGTGGGATATTTAGACACTGTAGCAGGTTGCAGCCAACCTCACAATCTCTAAACTGAGTCTCAATAAAAATATATGTGCAAATTCAGTATTCCACAATGCTCCAGTCTCCTACATATCCATGCATTACTGGCATATACTCTGACAACAGATATCTGTATTCAGCAATTAAAAATCAATATGAATTAAACCGAACACGGAGAAATATTTCAAGGGTTGGATCTAACTTTAGCTGAATGGATGAAGCCTAATAATATTTTCACTATTTAATGCCATCAAAGTAAAGTAAAAAGTTGTTATAATAATAATTCTAACCTTTACTTTTGTGTCAAATAAAATATAAGAAACCATGTCAAACTCTTAAGTGTCAAACCGAAGACTTTCTGTAAACTGGAAAAACATTCTTGCCTTTTTGATCTTTAACGTAGCTGTCTTTGCAGTTGTGCATGAGTTGAAGAATCCATTTGTGCTGGGCACCAATACACTGCCACGCAGGGTCCCCAGAAGCATGGAGATCAGAAAGATATCTGTAAAACCAAGTCCAGAGGTTGCAGCTCAGACTTGACATACTGAAAACTTAAAATACAGCAAAGTTTAATCATAAATAACCTTTTCTGTACTTCTTAGGGGGGGAAATCTAAAGAACTACTAGAATTTTAAATGAGAGATATTTACACTGAAAACTAGAACAAGCTTTGCAGTTTCCCTTCCTAATTTAGTGGAGGCAAAGCCTTACCTGACCAAAGAAAAGAACAGAAATAGGCAGAATATATATAGTTAACAAAACATTAATGTGTAGCTTTAGTTATTCCTCCAATAAGGTAACTTAATTATCTGTCAAGATCTTAGTTCAATGCTCAGTGTTTCTGTTGCAACCATTGTTGACATCATAAGCACCAATCTACTGTATTTTCCTGCACTAGTTATATTCTGATTGTACTATCATCTCTTTAATCTTGAATGTGAATATTAATGATGAGTAAAGAAGGAACTATTATTGGGGGGGGGGGAGAATGTGTGTGTGGTGTGATAGAGACTAGATGAGGTTCCTTTGAAAATAAGGCCTTAAATTTCTAGAAAAGGGGGAGCACATAATTAGGTATCTAGGGAAAAAAATCAGCTGCTGTGCTTACATCTGCATGTGCACAAATAGAGACTGTAGAAGTTCATGCCCATCAATTCTGAAACTAAAGTACAGGCCTTTGAATGTATGTGACGACAACAACAGCATATTGAATAACTGAGCCTGAAAGTGCTTCAAGATAAGTGCTTCAGTATTAGCAAATCTACTATTTTGTATACTACAAAGTTTCTTGTACTACCTAAACACAGAATGGATTTAGCAATGCAAGATACCCAAGATGAAATAATACACTGATTTAAGATCGTAAGCAGTACTGAAAAGTGCATAACCCTTTCACAAAAGCTAAATTATTACATCTGAGTAATGCTAATTGATATGATTGCAAAATTCCAACTTTCTTAAGAACTGTCTGTGGTACTTGAGACATGTAGAACAAATTGTTTTTGTCAAAGCATGCTCATCATTTGGACAGATGAGATACTCTTTAAAAATGAGCAGTTGTGTAAGATTTATAAATCATGAGCTCAACTTCATCAGTTTTCAAAAGGACTTGAATCTGCATTTGACTCATTTCTACTTTAAAAAGCTTTTGCTGGCTTTGGGAAAGATGTTTAATTAACTGGATGAGGGAATTTTGAACAGTATGATGCAAATATTAATCTAAAACATGACCTACAAAAGGAGATAAAAATGGGTTGACACACTTTTAGTGTCTTTTTGATTAAGACATTCGTTTTTTTGGGGGTGGGAGAGGGGAGAGGGAGGAATAATTTGTGGTGTTTCAGAGCTCATTCACACTGAAATACTCAGGATGTACAGAACATCAAAAGTATCAACGATTTACTGAGGATAAGTGATTTTTATTCAGACTATTTTAAAGTCTTAGGGTTTCTTTTCTTTTTTTTTTTTTTAATATCTATGTAACTAAGACCACTTGGGAGGAAAAAAAAGCTCTTTTACTCCATCTACATTAAGGAAATTTGCACTGGTATAACCATATCATTATAGTTACACCCATGTAAACCCCTAGCATAAACACGGTGTACTGTGGTCAAGCAGGGCTTGCACTGGTGCAGCTTCAGCTAGTAACACATCACATTAACCAGGACTGAAGTAAGCCCCATTTTGCACCGATGCAGTGTATCCACATGTGTAACTACAATCAGTGTAGACATGCTTATATAAGTTTCCTTAATGTAGGTGGGGCCATTCTTAAGGATTCAACACATCCATTCTTTCAATGAGGGCCTGAAAAAGCTCCTAACACACATTTCTGTATCTTCCAAAGAAGCACTCCAAAAAGGGAGCAACATGACTTTCCTTTTTCTAAGGAAAGACTTTTTTTAAAACTTTCAAGACTATTTTACATATTATTAAAAAAAAAAAAAGGGAACATACTTCTTTGCTCCATGACCCTTCCTTTAAACACTGACATAGCAATTACATACTATCCATACAGCACCCAAAAAGTGTGTTGGTACAATTCAGATATAAGAAGACTGGTCTCTGTAAGAAAGAACTTACAATCTAATGATCCAATTCAGCAGTGTATTTAAACTAATGCCTAACTCTGAGCTCATAAGTAGGTCTATTGACTTCAATGGCTCATATGATTAAAGTTAAACACTTCCTTAAGTATTTTTCTAAATCGGGGCCTAAAGCTCCAATCATGCAATTTGTTCTGTGCACACAGCGCTCTCTTCAGTGGGTGTTCTGGGGTTTTGAGACTGTATCAAGAAGCGGCTGGTGAGGCTTTTGCCCTATGTATCAAGGAGGAGGGTATGTCTACACGGCTCATGGCAGCAAGTCTTCCAGCCAGGGTTGACAGACTTGGGCTATTACTACTGCATTAAAAATAGCTATGTAGACAGTGTTTTGAATCTGTAGCTTGGGCTCTGAAGTCCACCCCCTTCCCTCTGCTTCAAAGTCCGAGTTCCAGCCCAAGCCACAATGTCGCCATGTTTTTAGCATGGTAGCACGAGCCCAAGTGTGTCAAACTGAGCTGGGAGGCTCGCTTCCACAGACTGTGTAGCAGTACTCACAGTGTCTAGGAGTCAGTGGGTTTGGAACAGGGGAATAGGGCTTGTTGCTCTTCCCAAGTCCTCTCCTGAGGCTTTAAGAGCCTACCCAAAATAGGGTGGCACTGACAAAAGGCTGCTGGTGTGAGGAGTTCAAAAACACTTTCATGCTCGCATGCACATCAGCTTGTGCATATCCTCCCCCCTTTGGAAATGCTATTGTAGAAAAATGTCACTGACCCTTGCAATTTCTATGCAAATCAATCTATCTGCCCATGTAATATTACTCCTTTGAATATGAACCAGTGGCAAAAGAGCCAAAACGATAATCTGAAGAGTAAAACTTTTTGAACAGAAATCCAAATTAACACTTTTTAGTACTTCTAAATTCAAGACCATTTCCTTTTCATGCCGAATCAAGATGGATTATTATTAATGAATATGGAGTCCATTTTAAGATCAGTGACTGTTTCAGTTTGGATTCATACAGTGATAGTTTTTATCAGAATCTTTATATAGATACAAGTTTGTTTCAAAGCTTTTTAATGAACGATAATTGGGATTAAAATTCTCATTCTAGAGGAGTGTCATTTATTACACAATACAATTTATTATTGCCATTATTTACATAGACTTGAGTCCTGGGCTGAAAAAGATAATCTCAAATTCTGTAAGAAAAAAATTCAGTGTTTAAAATGTAATAAAATATTCATTGCATTATCTGGGAAATGCACAGACATGCATCTGACGTAGAATATATCTGACAAAGATATTAGGTAAAAGATCACCTTATATAACGTTTTTGATCATGTAATGTTGATGGAGTCTCAAGCAATTTATTCAGAAGAAGTTCTCTTAAGGCTTCAATTCGAGTTTCAATTTCAGCATAATCTATGAAAAAAGGAATGCAGAATTCCAATATACCTTTCTTTGCCTGAAGTGTCAACTGAAAATTTTAATATTTTCTCAGCAAAATCTCATGGATTTAGGATAAAACTGATAAATTTTAACAAGTTTTTAAATTGCACCAGTTCTTACAAGATGAATCTTCAAATATCACCAAACTATTATGTTTTTCCTTGGAGGATTAAATTTAAAAGATGCTTTGTTAGCTCCATGTTCAGTACTCTACCCTGCACTATTTCCCCTGTACGTAGGAGTCTTGTCTTTTTACATATGCAGCCACTGCCGCCCCCCACAACTACCATATATAATATTTCCTTAACAACTTCACTGTTGTGTTCAATTTGGATTAGTTTTGTTTTTGCAATATCACTAATTTCACCACATGGGTGGCAATGCTCTCTGTTCATTTTCTTCTCAAATGGATTTTTTTTTAAGAATTAAAAAAAGGTTATTAAGCGAGTTTTATATAGAATTGGATCTTTGTTCTTAATACATTTCTAGACATGGTAATTTCGAATTAGATATTCAAAACAATCAATCACTTTGTGTACTCAACCAAGGTATATGTACTCTTTACTGTAATTTACATCTGAAAGAGTTCTGTAAACAATAATTTTACAAAAATACAAGCCTTGGCTTTGAAGCTTTTTCACAACTATGCCAAGCGAGGGACACCCTAAGCTGTATCCTGTAGTTACTGAAACCTGTTTTATGTCTAGTAATACTAAGCCTTTAAAAAAAACTGGCTGCAAGCTCTTATTATATATACTACAAAGTAATATGTATCTCTCAGATGGAAAACTTGCCAGAAATATTGTTTAAAGTAATTGTTCCAAATTCTAAAGAGGGCTCCATATAAACAGAAGCTGAAGCCCACATAAGGCTTCTCACGGTGCTACATGTTCTTTATCTTTCCTGTTAAAAAACAGCAGAGAGTCAAAGTAACTGAACCCAAATCTTACATTTTTTGAACACTTGAACCTCGGTCTTCCCAAACAGTGACTTGGCTTTTTCATAGTCATTAATGACCACATCGTAATCACCCTTTAAAATAAAGGAACATTGGAGATTTGTCACAATAAAAAAATATCGTACATTGATTTCAGTGGGAAAAACACATTTGTACTTTATTTTTAAAATGCACTGTACCTTTTGGATATTCCTTTCAATATTAAGAGGAAGGTTAAAAAGAAACTTAAAACGCTGAAGGACATTGAGTGCATTTCTTGTTGAATCTGCCTTGTCTTTGCGACCCAACACTTCTTGGAATAAGGTATCTGCAGTGTTACTTGCCCCTATTTTAAAGGAGGGAGAAAAAAAGGAAATAAAGTAATCATTGCAGAATAAGATCACTATATATTCCTCAATAGCTAATCTTATTTATCAAATAATACTGGATGTTAATTATAAAGTAGTGAATAATTACTACTGATTCTATAAACTCAAATTAACACTTTAATGATTTCTGTTCAGCTATATTAAGCACACGTCACAATTTACTGAAATACTATTTCAGTGCTGATCACTTAGCCTTTTAATGTGGTGAGCCCTCCGTACAATTAAAAACAACCACATTTTCCTAGTTCAAGTGCTTAACTTCACTGTGGTGATTTTATAGTTTGTTTTGGCCACCAATCTAAATTTTACAGTTAATCTATGTCTTTTAGGCTATTCGATCATCAGAGACTGTTTTTTTTAGAACAGAATATAATGAAATTATACTTGTTGAATTCCCTAGCTTCAAGAGTTAGCATTGGGGGGCAGGGGGAGTTTCTTTCTTTTTTCTTTACAGCTATATAAAGCAAGTTGGGGCTTTTTTGAATTCAGTAAGAATTTTTTTACGATATCCTTAGATCTTTGGCATTAAAATGCTTCGTTTTAAAAAATGAATCTATATAGCAACTATAGACACATTTAAGCAATTATATAGAGCTCATTATTGGAACACCATTATATAAGGGTCTGATCCTGTTTGCATTGCAGTCAACAGTAAAATTCTCATTCCCTTCACTGGATGCAAGATCAAGTCCTATGTTAACAATTTTATGGGAATAAGAATGTCTACATTAATCTATTCATATTTATTTTATTTTTTTCAATCAAAATACATTCTAAAGAGAATAAAACTAGTTTTTCCCCAATCAGACTACAAAGTGTTATATTATTTTGTACTAAAACGTTTCCCATAATTATTTGGCACAAAATAATTAAATTTCTGTTACACGAAGGAAGATTAGTATGGGATGTGAAACAGTTACATTTTTCAACTTGTGACTTATTTTTAATTAGGCAAAAGGAAAAAAGAAGAACTGTTTTAGCCTTTTAGATCGCTGCCTGTAAAAAGTGTCTACATTATCTGGTCTAGTGACTATACTTTAAGCAAAGATGAAAAAATTACATCAGTCTCGCTGGGTGGCTTGCATGCCATTTTCTCTAGTCAACACTGTGGGTGGCCTGCTCAAGTTAAAAGTAGTCTTTGTAAAATAATTGTTAAATCTAAATAATGTTTAAACTGTTGAAATTTTGAAGCCCTGACGTAAAAATCTTTGTTTTGTCAGGACAGCCGTTTCTACTACATGTGATTTAATGTAAAATGGTTTAATTCATTAAGAAAAAACCCACGACATAATATCTAACTGGACACTTAAATACTGACTCTGGATAAAGTTTGATTTTTTCCAAATATCTATCTGTTATATATATATATATATATATATTATATATATATATATATATATATATATATAAAGAGAATCACTGTTTTATTTTAAATCACAACTTACTTATACATTCATTTAATAGTTAAGCAACAAGTCATTTATTATTTTCTGGTAATTATAGTTATAATCACAAGGTATTTTTCCCTAACACATAAGGAAGCTTCTTTAAAAGGTGACTAACAACTACAGAATTGCACATGGATATTTGTCTTTAGTTTAAAAGAATCCATAACTCAATTCCTTGAAGAAATAATATGTTTTATTAATCCTCAGCACAATTTTAATGCATTTGCATTTCTTTTCTATGGATTATTAATTCATTTTTTGAGAAATATCAAATCAAATTTCTATGCAAGAAAAAGTTTCTCTTTTTAGTTACACAAACTGAAAAATTAATCATTGTCCTTTGTTTATGACTTTTACAAAATCTCCTGTAATACTTAAGAGTGCATCACTTCCAACGTGTTCTTAACCATTAAAAACACTGGCATATTTCAGACTGCTCGGCAGACTCATGTTTAAAAGGAGTTGGTGTACCTTATAAACACATTTTTTTTCTCCAAAGGGTTAAGCTTCAAACAATCCTCACATCTTGACCTGTGAATAAAGACCTATGCCTGTAATGCTGAAGTCAATGGGATTTTTGTCACCGACTTCAATGGGTGCTGAATCAAGCCCTATGCTGAAGAAATGTACTTAAGAAAGGTCTATCAGACACTCTGTCCATAAGTGCTTCTTACCAAAAAGTAAAGTAGTGACTACTTATCAGTTTTCCTTCTCTGACAGATTGGGAAATAAAAAAAACTTATGTGGACAGAAGAAAATGACAATCAGGTAGATACCATACCAATAAAAGGAAACCAACTTTTAAAATATACTGAATTCTTTTAAGCTACCATTCTTGATTAAACTCATCCCTTTGCATGGTACAATACATGATTTTATATGTAAATATAATAGCTTGTTTGCATAACATTATTCTCTTTTTTTTTTTTTTTTAAAGCCCAGGCCCTGGCCCATCCAGCGTCCTCCATCATGACTTGCCCACCTTCACAGGGACAGAAAAGCCACCAATTCTTTTCCACAAGAAAGCAAAAGCCAATACCATTCTGAAGTGGCTGGCACAAACTACTCTAAAAAGCTTGCTTGCAAAAAAAATGGACTGCATTACTTGCATACAGATTTCAACTCCACTTGCTAGACCAGAGAATGATCACAGAGTCTATTGTTAATCTGAGGTCTGTCACAAGCAGTCCATGAGAGGATACATGAATTAGTCTAAATACAGGATACTTTTGCTGTGTTCTTTTACTATTTTAACATTTTAAAAATTTACTTTGGTCAAAAGAAAAAAAGCTCGCACTGACTTTACATGTGACTAGGTGTAAAATATATGGCATTGTAGGTTGTGCCTAAAATTTTGGCACGTGCATGTTTTCCTATGTGTATCATTTTGCCTGTATAAAAAAACCCCAAACAGATGTGTGGACACAAACTGTTCAGATAGTAAATTGCAAATACCAGGTTTTGCATGGCCAAGAAAAAAAAAACTACGTGCAAAACTGCACGTACAACAGTGTACATGAAATGTGCTATTATAGAGTCTGGGTGGAGGCCCTTTTGAAAACTATTCCCTCTCCCCCTACCCACTCTATCATTGTGTATTCACACACCAAAGTATCCTGACCCCCCCCCCCCCCCCAAAATCTGCTTCCATGTCACTTTTCTGATTTCATACAGCATATTCAGGCTCTCAGACACTGAGTCAGTTATTTGGATGTCATTCCCTGCTTATTGATATAGCACTAAGGGAAACATCCCTTCCTCTGTGAAAAAAATCACAATGAAACAAAGTAAAATTATCTTGGCATAAGTCCAAGAATTAGGAACTGTAACTTTTGTGATCTGGTGAAGCATGTACCAAGCAACAGAAATGTAAATGCTCTCTCCCAACTCAATCATACAATATGAGGAATACTTTAACAGGAAGAGGTTATGGAATTTTCAAAAGCGCCTAAATGACTTAGGAGTACCAGTCCCAATGTGGTCTGAATGACTGAATATCAAATAAAGAATGTATTGTAAATAAATCTTACCAGTGTAAACACTATTTCCAGTAGCAGTTCTCTATTTTTCTTCTGCCACTGCTTTAATGTATTGCATTTAATTCCACTCATTGTCCTAGATGCACATTTATTTTTCAAAACTTTTTTGTGTATACTTTTTTAAAACCAAGATTTGTCACTTTAGAAGCAGGAAAACAATATTTACCTTAAAAGTCTCCCCTTCTTCCCCATTGTTAACCATAAATCTGATCCTGTACCTATTGAAGTTCATGGCAAAGTTCCCATGGATTTCAATGGATGCAGCATCAGGTCCCAAAAATCATCACTATGCAAGAATAAATGCCAGGACAAAACTTACTGTTTTCTACTGTGTAACAAATTCCAAGAAATATATTAAAGCTTTCATAAAGTCTGAAGTCCATAAATAGTTGCTGGTGGGAGGACAAAACTTACTGTTCAGTACATTCTCCAGTTTTTGCGTCATGGATCCTTCTACTTTTTCCGTTCCATCCGCTTCCAGTTTTTGATGGATTGCTGGAATAAAATGTCTAGTTAAAATGCAGACCATTTAAATCGATGGGAATACATTATATCAACGTGACACTTTAAAACAGCTTCTCAAAAATTTTAAATTAACTGCTATATTTCTTGCTAGACATAAGCAGCTCAAATGTTATGAGAGGCACCATGGTCTAGTGGGCCACAGGGCGAAGAGCCAGACACTCCAGAATTCTAATTGTTACTTTGCCACTGTGTGACGTTGCACAAATCACTTATCTCCAGGTCTCAGTTCCCCCCCCCCCCCAAGGATAATGCTATAAAATAGTATTAATTTTGTATAGTATTTTGAAAATATAAACACCACATAAATGCTATATGTTATCATGACACTGGAAAGTAGTTTGTAGGTGTGACCCTAACAGCATCCCAATGCAAGAGGCTCACTGATATCTGGTAATGAGTTTCAGCTCACCTGACCAGTTCAGAGTACCCCAATTCATTAATGTTATAATCTGTATCTCATGTAAGTTATGTGAAAACTAACACCACACTGATAACTAACATTCTTGTGTGGTGTGTATATACGGTAAGTTCCTAAGGGACCATACAAATATGAAGGAAATGTGGAACTAAAATGTGTTTACCAGACGAGGCTGGGGTGAGGGTAAACAGGTTTCTCTCAGACAAAGGATAGGCTAACACTTCCAGTCAGGTGTCACCACAGGTGATTACCAATCACATGTCAAGTAGCCATTCATTTGCACTGGAGAGGGCAGGAACAGATCAATTTGCATTTTAGCAAACACCAACAGGGGAAGAAACCGGCATGGAACTTCCTTCACCCCAGACTCCATGTCTCCTTCCTCAGAGCTTGAACAAACTTTATTGGGGGATGGGGGACGTGGCGGGGGTAACCTTCAGAAGAATCAATTTCAAAGGTTCACTGAACTATAAAAGAGAGGGGCAAAGAACCGCAAGTTATCTTTCACCTAAGACGACAAAGGAACCAAGTATTTTGTGCTAGATTCTGACAGGGGGATGGGGGATGAAATGGGATCAGCCATCTTGCTGGAAGGAAGTGTGGTAAAAGTCTTACCTTAAACCAAGATTGTAGTTTTGTTAAGTTTCTAGAAAACACTTTTATTTGCTTGTAACCATTTCTAACTCTATCCTTTATACCTGAACTCATTTAAAATCCCATCTCCTTTTGTTAATAAACTTGTTTTACTTTTAATCTAAATCAACCCAGTGCTGTGTTTCAACTAAAGTGATAAGATGTGCATTTTGTCTCTTCAGAGGAGCAAACTAACCTTATTATTCCTCTGAATGATCCATGAAAGAGGTTGGACATTGCAGAGCGTACAGTTTGGGAAAATTCAGGACTGGGGAGGTGTTGGGGTCATCTTGCCAGGTGTAACCAAACCTGGCATATACCAGAGCATGGCTAGGATGCAACAAGTGGGCTGCTAGAATCAGAGTAGCTGACCAGAGCTGCTTAACACACAGACACTCAATGCTTGCTTGACTCCTGGCTGTTAATGTCAGGGCTGTAAGGTAGGATGACTAGTAATAGGTGCCTATATAAGACAAAGTGCTGAATATCGGGACTGTTCTTTTAAAATCAGGACATCTGGTCACTCCAGCTGTGAGCACAGCAGCAGAGCATTTAATGCACCCAGGTTTACAGGCTGTGGAGACACAACCATTCAGTGGGCTGGATTGCACCCCAGAACATGACAATAGAGAGAAGCCACAGTTATATTATAATTAAGGCTAAGATTTTGTCATGGTTATTTTTAGTAAAAGTCACGGACAGGTCACGGGTAATAAACAAAAATTCACAGAAGCCGTGACCTGTGACTTTTGCTGCTGCGGCTCCATGGTTTCCCCCATCACCGTGGTGGCTGGGAGCTGTGGGGTTCCCGCTTCACCCACAGCGGCTGGAAGCTGCAGGGTGACCATATTTCCCAAAGAGAAAATGGGACACCCCAGCCGCTCGCCCAAGGTGTTCCCCTATCCCCGTGCAAGGCTTTCACCTGTCACTGGAACCCTGAGGAGGGACCCCTCAGGAGTCTGTCACCTGTCACTGGAACTTTGCAGGGGGCCCCCTGTGGCTTGTTGCTGCTGTCGCCTGTCACTGGAACCCTGCCAGGGCCCCACTGGCTGTCAGCTCCAGAGTCATTCAGGCCCTGAGGCTGAAGCAAAAAATGTCATGGAGGTCTCTGGAAGTCACGGATTCCATGACTTCCATGACCTCCGTGTCATAAATGTAGCCTTAATTATAATTAGGGCTGTCAAGAGATTAAAAAAAAATAATCGCAATTAATTGCACTGTTAAACAATAATAGAATACCATTTATTTAAATACTTTTGGATGTTTTCCACATTTTAAAATATATTGATTTTAATTTCAACACAAAATACAAAGTGTACAGTGCTCACTTTATATTTATTTTTTATTATGAATATTTGCACTGTAAAAATAAAAGAAATAATATTTTTCAATTCACTTAATACAAGTACTGTAGTGCAAGCTCTTTATCATGAAAGTTGAATTTACAAATGTAGAATTATGTACAAAAAATAACTGCATTCAAAAATAAAAATGTAAAACTTCAGAGCCTACAAGTCCACTCAACCCTACTTCTTGTTCAGCCAATTGCTCAAACAAGTTTGTTTACCTGTGCAGAAGACAATGCTGCCCACTTCTTGTTTACGTCACCTGAAAGTGAGGACAGACGTTCGGCATGGCCCTGTTGTAGCTGGTGTTGCAAGATATTTACGTGCCAGATGCGCTAAAGATTTTTGTGTCCCTTCATGCTTCAACCACCATTCCAGAGGACATGCGTCCATGCTGATGATGGGTTCTGCTCAATAACGATCCAAAGCAGAATGGACCGATGCATGTTCATTTTCATTAACTGAGTCAGATGCCACCAGAAGACGGTTGCTTTTCTTTTTTGGTGGTTCGGGTTCTGTAGTTTTTGCATCAGAGTCTTTTAAGACTTCTGATAGCATGCTCCACACCTCGTCCCTCTCAGATTTTGGAAGGCACTTCAGATTATTAAACCTTGGGTTGAGTGCTCTAGCTATCTTTAGAAATCTCACATTAGTACCTTCTTCGCATTTTGTCAAATCTGCAGTGAAAGTGTTCTTAAAACAAACAACATGCTGGGTCATCATCCAAGACTGTTATAACATGAAATATATGGCAGAATGCAGGTAAAACAGAGCAGGAGACATACAATTCTCCCCCAAGGAGTTCAGTCACAAATTTAATTAACACATTTTTTTTAACAAGCTTCATCAGCATGGAAGCATGTTCTCCAGAATGGTGGCCATAGCATAAAGGGGCATAAGAATGTTTAGCATATCTGGCATGTAAATACCTTGCAATGCCGGCTACAAAAGTACCATGCAAATGCCTGTTCTCACTTTCAAGTGACATTGTAAATAAGAAGCGGGCAGCATAATCTCCCATAAATGTAAACAAATTTGTTTGTCTTAGCGATTGGCTGAACATGAAGTAGGACTGAGTGGACCTGTAGGCTCTAAAGATTTACATTGTTTTTTTTTTTTTTAGTGCAGTTATGTAACAACAACAACAAATCTACATTTGTAAGTTGCACTTTCGCGACAAAGAGACTGCACTACAGTACTTGTATGAGATGAATTAAAAATACTATTTCTTTTGTTTATCATTTTTACAGTGCAAATATTTATAATAAAAATAATATGAAGTGAGCACTGTACACTTTGTATTATCTGTTGTAATCAAATCAATATATTTGAAAATGTAGAAAAATATCCAAAATATTTGATAAATTTCAATTGGTATTCTATTGTTTAATAGTGCGATTAAAACTGCGATTAATCGCGATTAATTTTTTTAATCATGATTAATTTTTTTTAATTAATCGCAAGAGTTAACTGTGATTAATCAAAAGCCCTAATTATAATAGTACCTAAAAACATCAAAAATGCCATATTGGGTCTGACCAAGCCTAGTACCCTGTCTCCGACAGTGGCTAGTACCAGAGCTTCAGCTGTAGTGTACAGAACAGTGCTATTGGAGTGATCCAATCATCTTCCCCTCCCAGCTTCTGGCAGTCAGAGCTTTAGAGTCGCCCCAAGCATAGAGTTGCATCCCTGACCATTTTGACTACTAGTCCTTGAGAGAATTATCCTCTATATTCCCAGACAAAAACTACAATAAAAGGGAGTTAAGGTTGAGAGTATGTACCAGTAATTTAAGGATATAAAAGATTACATGTATACTGAATTATCCCAAAGTCAATTATAAATCCAGAGTTAAAGTCCAACTTAATGTTAAGATATGCAAATGCACAGTTGGAGCACCCACACAATTGTAACTCTGCCCTGCAGTGACACCATGCATTAACCATTTGATTAAAATTAAGACGTTTTGGTGTTTTTGGTCCCAGACCATATGAAACCGATTTTTAAAAGACCTGTTTTTCCCCTAATTGTGTTACTACAGGGCAGAGAAGATTGTTTGGGTTCCTCAACTGTGTAACAAGCTGTGAAACGCTGCTGTGTGATATTGCCAATGATTTCAAAATATCTAGTAACGGTGGGCAGAGTGCTATTAATTTTTGTGAAATTAGAGAAAGTTGGGAGAAATGGGTGACACTGCCTGGCATCTAGTTAGCAGAGCCAAAGCTTCAACCACCTCTGTAACCATCTTAAGATGAAAGAACTGGTTGATGGCAGCCATTAACTCCTTCCAGCATAACAATAACCCCAACTCAGCTCTGCCCATCTTCCTAATAGTTTAAAGTGTTGACACACTAAATGACTTATCTCCCAGACAGAAAGAAAAAAAATAAGAAAGGGTTGGGGGAGAGGGGGAAGAGAAGAGATAAGAGAATAGGGCAGGGGTTCTCAAACTGGGGGTCGGGACCCCTCATGGGGTTGTGAGGTTATTACATGTGGGGTCGCGAGCTGTCAGCCTCCACCCCAAACCCCGCTTTGCCTCCAGCATTTATAATGGTGTTAAATATATAAACAAGTGGTTTTAATTTATAAGGGGGGGTTGCGCTCAGAGGCTTGCTATGTGAAAGGGGGTCACCAGTACAAATAGTTTGAGAACCACTGGAATAGGGCATACCCACAACCCTTGGCATGGGGGAGGGAGAATGGGAGATCCTAGTATTGGGGGCTTTGGGGAGTTGCAAATAGTTCCTGAAATAGAGATGGGGTGGATAGGTGGCATGCAGGAAGCTTGTGAGGAAGAATGAAAGGATGCAAAGAACCTGTAGTGTGGGCAGTGGTGAGCTTGGCATACAGAAGCAACAAAGTGTGTGACCCTTTAGTTATCTGAACACTCAGGAGACAACCTAAAAATGGTATAAATGTAAACTTTTAGCATATTTGAGATACAATTACTGAAAAGATTATCAGTCCAAATGCTTAAACCACTTTTCAAAATGAGACTGGACAATTATGGTGTCACCAATAAAGCGAGTTCTATTGTTCAAGAACGGGTGTGAACTACTGATCAGTGTCTAACTCCTCATACATTTTCCTTTAGAGTCACTGCCCTACCAGGTTCTAACTCTTTAAGTGCTTTGGAACATTGCAGACTTGATTCTGCTCATTCCTTTGTCAGCTTTAAACTGGTGTACCTTTGGCTATGTCTACACTGCCCTGCAGTTTGGACTACAACGGTGTGAATAGCCATGCACACCAAAATGCTGTGCTATCATGCCCCCATGTGGATGCTGCGGGAGCAAATTACAAGGTTCCTAGTTCACAGTAATGCAGTCCTGTTTGAAGAGGACTACGTTAATGTGACCTAGGAACCTTTTAGTTCACACCCATTGTATCCACATGGGGGCATTAAAGCACAGCATTTCGGTGTGCACTGCCATTCACACCCCCATAGTCTGAACTGCAGGGCAGTGTGGACAAGCCCTTTATTGTCTTCAGTGGATTTATTCCTGATTTACACTGGTATGAGATGAGAATCAAGCACTATGAGTTTGGAATGTACTATAGATAAAGTTATATTCTAAGTTTAAAACTGCCTGTTTGCAGTGTATTGAACAGTATACCAAAAATCAATCAACAAATTTTGATTATAATCACTGGTCTACAATTTTTGAGAAGTCATCTGCTTCAGAGATAAAATGTGCTATTTATTATGTATTTTGATGTGCTGAATTCAAATATGACAATTAAAACAACTGATTGGCTACTGTTTCTAAGATATTTAAGTTTTTACATTTTATGTCTATGTATATTGTGAAGATAGTAGAGTTTTAATCATAAATTGTAAGGTCTTTTCATGTGTTTATGGTTGCTTTACATGATACTATTTCACCTGTCCTGTTTATGTAACACTTTAAAAATCAGCAAAAGGGTTATATAAATAAAATTTATTATGAAACAAAAGGCAAAAAACTATTATGTACATAGTTTAGTCCTATTCAGTGTCTACTCGGCGCTTCTTGGCTTGTCTCTTGTATTCATTAAATGGAGCATCTCTTGTCACTGTCCAGCAATAGTCTGCAAGAATTGATGGGCTCCATTTGCCCTGATAGCGTTTCTCCATTGTTGCAATGTCCTGGTGAAATCGCTCGCCGTGCTCGTCACTCACTGCTCCGCAGTTCGGTGGAAAAAAATCTAGATGAGAGTGCAAAAAATGTATCTTTAGTAACATGTTGCAAGCAAGGCTTTTGTATGCCTTGAGGAGGTTTTCCACCAACAACCTGTAGTTGTCTGCCTTGTTGTTTCCGAGAAAATTTATTGCCACTAACTGGAAGGCTTTCCATGCCGTCTTTTCCTTGCCACGCAGTGCATGGTCAAATGCATCATCTTGAAGAAGTTCATGAATCTGAGGACCAACAAAGACACCTTCCTTTATCTTAGCTTCACTTAACCTTGGAAATTTTCCACGGAGGTACTTGGAAGCTGCTTGTGTTTTGTTAATGGCCTTGACAAAGTTCTTCATCAGACCCAGCTTGATGTGTAAGGGTGGTAACAAAATCTTCTTCGATTCAACAAGTGGTGGATGCTGAACACTTTTCCTCCCAGGCTCCAAAGACTGTCGGAGTGGCCAATCTTTCTTGATGTAGTGGGAATCTCTTGCACGACTATCCCATTCGCAGAGAAAACAGCAGTACTTTGTGTATCCAGTCTGCAGACCAAGCAAGAGAGCAACAACCTTCAAATCGCCACAAAGCTGCCACTAACATTGGTCATAGTTTATGCACCTCAAAAGTTGTTTCATGTTGTCATAGGTTTCCTTCATATGGACTGCATGACCAACTGGAATTGATGGCAAAACATTGCCATTATGCAGTAAAACAGCTTTAAGAGTCGCCTTCGATGAATCAGTGAACAGTCTCCACTCATCTGGATCATGAACGATGTTGAGGGCTGCCATCACACCATCGATGTTGTTGCAGGCTACAAGATCACCTTCCATGAAGAAGAATGGGACAAGATCCTTTTGACGGTCACGGAACATGGAAACCCTAACATCACCTGCCAGGAGATTCCACTGCTGTAGTCTGGAGCCCAACAGCTCTGCCTTACTCTTGGGTAGTTCCAAATCCCTGACAAGGTCATTCAGTTCACCTTGTGTTATGAGGTGTGGTTCAGAGGAGGAGGATGGGAGAAAATGTGGGTCCTGTGACATTGATGGTTCAGGACCAGAAGTTTCATCCTCTTCCTCGTCTGACTCAAATGAGAATGATTCTGGTGCATCAGGAACCGGCAGTCCTTCTCCGTGGGGTACTGGGCGTATAGCTGATGGAATGTTTGGATAATGCACAGTCCACTTTTTCTTCATTGACACACCTTTCCCAACTGGAGGCACCATGCAGAAGTAACAATTGCTGGTATGATCTGTTGGCTCTCTCCAAATCATTGGCACTGCAAAAGGCATAGATTTCCTTTTCCTGTTCAACCACTGGCGAAGATTTGTTGCACAAGTGTTGCAGCATATGTGCGGGGCCCACCTCTTGTCCTGATCTCCAATTTTGGAGCCAAAATAAAGGTGATAGGCTTTCTTAACCATAGTGGTTATACTGCGCTTTTGTGATGCAAAAGTCACTTCACCACAAACATAGCAGAAGTTATCTGTACTGTTCACACAAGTACGAGGCATCTCTGCTCACTTTGGCTAAACAGAAATGTGTCCCTTTGCAAAATCAAACACTGACAAATAAGAGAGCACGACACTGTATGATTTCTAGAGCTGATATAGGGCAATTTGTTCAGCAGAGTGATGTAAGCTTCATTAGGATGGCATCATCCATGACTTCTAGGAATAACATGATGCAATTCATATCATGTATGACGCAATACCAGCTTCAGATTGCATCATTCATTGTTTTGCCTAAAAAGCAAGTACTGTCCAAACCCAGTCATAGATTTATTCATAGATCCAGTCAAAGATGTATTTTAGTCATTTCTGGTTTAAATTGAGATCCCTTCCCTTTATAACTCACTTATCCTCCGCCATTCCCAAGTCAAGGGTCGTATATACTGACCCAATAGCATATCTTGAAAACTAGAGCCAATCAACAATTTTAAGCATCATTTTCGTTCTCAGTGACTCAGAATTAGTAAAGTTTGACTACATTTATTTCAGAAGCATTTTGGCTGTAGAGCAGCGTTACACTTAGTAACTACATCCTAAAGTGCAGTCCATTTTGGTCAATTTCACGGTCATAGGATTTAAAAAATAATAAATTTCATGATTTCAACTATTTAAATCTGAAATTTCACGGTGTTGTAATTGTAGGGATCCTGACCCAACGAGGAATTGTGGGGCGGTCACATGGTTATTGGGGTGGGGGGGAGGAGTGGTATTGCTACCCTTACTTCTGCACTGCTGCTGGTGGCGGCGCTGCCTTCAGAGCTGGGCAGCTGGAGAGCAGTGGCTGCTGGCCGGGAGCCCAGCTCTGAAGGCAGAGCCACTGCCAGCAGCAGCGCAGAAGTAAGGATAGCATGGTATGGTATTGCCACTTTTACTTCTGCGCTGCTGCCTTCAGAGCTGGTCCCTCAGCCAGCAGGCGCCACTCTCCGCCACCCAGCTCTGAAGTAAGAATGGCATGGTATGGTATCACCACCCTTACTTCTGCGCTGCTGCCTTCAGAGCTGGGCCCTTGGCCAATAGCCACCACCCTACAGCCGCCCAGCTCTGAAGGCAGCACTGAACTAAGGGTAGCAATACCGTGACCCTCCTAAAATAACCTTGTGACCCCCTGCAACTCCCTTTTGGGTCAGGACCCCCAATTTGAGAAACACTGGTCTCCCCCATGAAATCTGTATAGTGTACTATAGTGTAAAAGCACTCAAAAGACCAGATTTCATGGGGGAAGACCAGATTTCGCGGCCCGTGACACGTTTTCCATGGCCGTGAATTTGGTAGGGCCCTACCCATGACCCATGGGTGGTCTGCAGAGCAGTAGCAGATGATTTATAGAAAGCTGCTGGTCTGCCATGGTCTCATTTCCAGTAAGAGAAGCAGAAATGAGATTAAATGGAAAGGAAATGGAGATAGTACAATTAGCCTTTTTTTTTTTTAACTTTTTAAAATTAGGGACAGTTAAAAATATATACACACTTTCCTGGTGTTACTTTTCCATGTAAATCAATTCCTGTAGTTGCCACTGGGAGGCTATGTGATCATGAATGGGAGAGCAGGTGATCTTTGAAACCACAAACAGGAAGGTGAGGGTCCATAAAACAATGTCTAGATGAAGATACAGTCCACATTATGAAAGTGTTTGAGAACCCTTGCTATAGAGTACCCAAACTTTGAAATTGGTGGACCTGTGGCTCTGCAAAAGCTGTCACACAACTGCATTTTAAAAGCTGTGGAGGTAAGGGAAGAGAGGAAATCTACAAGGTATAAGTGAAAAGAACAGGAGTACTTGTGGCACCTTAGAGACTAACAAATTTATTTGAGCATAAGCTTTCGTGGGCTCCAGCCCACTTCATCAGATGCATAGAATGGAACACACAGAAAGAAGATATTTATACATACAGAGAACATGAAAAGGTGGAAGTAGCCATACCAACTGTAAGAGGCCAATCAATTGAGATGAGCTATCAGCAGCAGGAGAAAAAAAAACAACCTTTGAAGTGATAATTAAGATAATTGAGATATAAGGTGTGAGGATACTTAACATGGGGAAATAGATTCAATTAGTGTAATGACCCTACCATTCCCAATCTCTGTTCAAACCTAAGTTAATTGTATCTAATTTGCATATTAATTCAAGTTCAGCAGTCTCTCTTTGAAGTCTGTTTTTGAAGTGTTTTTGTTGCAAAATTGCCACCTTCAAATCTGTCACTGAGTGGTTAGAGAGGCTGAAGTATTCTCCCACTGGTTTTTGAATGTTATGATTCCTGATGTCAGATTTGTGTCCATTTATTCTTTTGCGTAGAGACTGTCCGGTTTGGCCAATGTATATGGCAGAGGGGCATTGCTGGCATATGATGGCATATATCACGTTGGTAGATGTGCAGGTGAACAAGCCCCTGATGGCGTGGCTGATGTGATTAGGTCCTATGATGGTGTCACTTGAATAGATATGTGGACAAAGTTGGCATCGGGCTTTGTTGCAAGGATAGGTTCCTGGGTTAGTGTTTGTTGTATGGTGTACGGTTACTGGTGAGTATTTGCTTCAGGTTGGGGCGCTGTCTGTAAGTGAGGACTGGTCTGTCTCCCAAGATCTGTGAGAGTGAGGGATCATCTTTCAGGACAGGTTGTAGATCTTTGATGATGCGTTGGAGAGGTTTTAGATGGGGGCTGAAGGTGACAGCTAGTAGCGTTCTGTTATTTTCTTTGTTGGTCCTGTCCTGTAGTAGGTGACTTCTGGGTACTCGTCTGTCAATCTGTTTTTTCACTTCAGCAGGTGGGTATTGTAGTTTTAAGAATGCTTGATAGAGATCTTGTAGGTGTTTGTCTCTGTCTGAGGGATTGGAGCAAATGCGGTTGTATCTTAGAGCTTGGCTGTAGACAATGGATCGTGTAGTGTGTTCTGGATGGAAGCTGGAGGCATGTAGGTAAGTATAAGTGTTTTGTCAGGGTGTTAAGAGATTCTAGAGTAGAGGGAAAGTGTTGTCTGGAGTAAGTGAGATAATGGTGACTGTTTACCTACATACCAGTTAGTATTTTTGTTTGGACTAGTTTTGCACAACTAGTCCAGCTAAATTAACTTAAACACACTGAACACGGTGTACATATAAATAACTTCTCTATGCACACAGACTGGTAGAGAATACAACATATTACACATGCACAATACACACCTTCACTTTCCATATACAGAAACCATTTTTACTTTTCACCCAACAGTATTTTCAGATTTAATTATATGTCCATTCCTCATTGAGAACGATGCACATACCAAATTTTAGGTTCAAGATTCAATGCAAAAAGCTTCTGAAGGATTTATTAAAATGGTGATTAAAATCATTTTTTCATTATAAAGTAACTCAAAAACAGTGAAACATTTTCTTCATACACAGAGGCTGGATGCTCAAAAGCCTAGGAAAAGAAAAAGTGCTAGCTGGATAAACTGGATTTCTTGCCTTCCACACAACAACAACAAAGAAGCTCAAGAATGGGCTAAAGTGACACCATACAAACAAGGGCAGTCAAAGTAGATGCCAATGAGAGGGATAGGAGTAGGCCTCACTGATAAGAGGCTCCAGAAAAAATCCAAAATCTTTCAGGAAAAAAAAACTTATTTTTTCCTGGTTTCCCCCGTTTCCTGATATGGAAAAATTGGAACTTTGGGGGGAAATGGAAAAGAAATTTTCATGTGAAAAAATGTGTCTCTGAATGAACCGTGAAAGAATTATTAGAGTAATATATGAAATATTATTACTGCTGAACTTCAGTCCTTCAAAATGCTTTCTAATAAGAATGTCAAATGAAGTTGCTTTATTTCAAAACTTATAGTATCAGGCAATTACAATTCCTGTATACTGTAGGCCTATATACTGTATATATCTATGTAATCCTCTGGGGCATATTACTACAGCCCCCCAGTCAGTACAAGGTGCTACCATTCTTACTAGCAAGTAGGAGTGAAGTTTGGTGTGGAGACAACCTGAGCAGGAAGAGAGAAGTAGCTGCTATCTTGAAGTTGCTGTCCTCCTGACAGGCCCCAGGGAGCAGCACACTCATCCTATCTCCTCAGCAGATTAGAAGGTTGACACCCTGTGTCTTGCTGGGGAACAAACGAACAGATTACTGTCTGCTTGTGTAGAGCCAGTGGGGCAGAGGCCTGTGCCTGCAAGGCGTTGGAAGAGAACCTTGAGGAGCTGGAATGGATCCTGTCTCAGAGTCCTGACCC